>NW_021620932.1:6517754-6635108 GCF_004785775.1 Grammomys surdaster
AAGAAAGAAAGAAAGAAAGAAAGAAAGAAAGAAAGAAAGAAAGAAAGGAAGGAAGGAAGGAAGGAAGGAAGGAAGGAAGGAAGGAAGGAAGGAAGGAAGGAAGATAGATAGATAGATAGATAGATAGATAGATAGATAGATAGATAGATTAAAGATATTGAAAGGATTCATCTACAAAAAATCTTGCAATTCCCTTAGAAGAGATGTAGGAAATATTGTAAAAGGCAAAGAATTAGTGAGTTTGCTATGAGATGTTTTCTCCTAGGAATGTCAGAAAAGTCTTTCCAACATAACTGGCTAACATGAGCCGAGCAAGGGCAACAGTAATAGGCATAATAAAGTGGACAAGGGGATGTGGCACGCTATAAAGGACTACAGGCAAGTAAGGAATGCTGGAAGGAGAAGAAACAGTTTATTCCAGAAAGAGCATAAGAAGTCATTATTCAATAACAATTGATTAACTCTGAAAATATATGAACCAATACCATTATACAGACCGAGCAGGGTGTATTTAGGACTATATGAACATATACAAATGTGCAGGTAACAACAAAACAACAATAAAAAGATCATGACATGGAAAGAGAAAAAGAGAGACATATAGAAGAGGTTGGGAGAGGAAATGGAAGGGAGAAATACTATAACTCTCTTATGATCACAAAAAATAAAAGAGGTAATAAATATAAATAAAAACATTTTTGGAAATGAAAATATCAGCTCACATGCTACTACTCTAACTACTGGTAAGCATTACCTGAAATTTATCCCCAACTGTAACCACTAATTATATTACAGGCATTTTAT
Organism: Grammomys surdaster; assembly: GCF_004785775.1. Lineage (NCBI taxonomy): Eukaryota > Metazoa > Chordata > Mammalia > Rodentia > Muridae > Grammomys > Grammomys surdaster. Next base: position 6,518,559 of record NW_021620932.1, read on the forward strand.
CACAGCCCTTGTAAAATCAAAGGATAGTATTTTCAATTATTCTTATTGAAAGCAAATAGTAATTTAACCAGAAATATATCCTAAGAAGCATGCATTTTGTAATCCCCCTTTTTTCCTGAGGGTGTGGATTGAAGCAATTGAATAACTGAGCCAGAATCACTTATTGCTGGGAAAATTTTGATTCTAACCCTGCTTACTGATCGCTTTTGTCCTAATTACCAAGATACTCTGTTATTATGCATTTAAATTGATAACTTACAAAAATTTTCAAATAAGATAATTGCATTCATCTCTATATATCAAATCTCAAAGTATTAATTGGTTAATTAATAAGAGAATCCTTTAAGTTACTACTTCTGATCCAAAGCACATCACCAAACGCCATACATTCAAATTAGCTAAGGGGATGTTGAAATAAATTTACCATGGATGTAAATTCTTCAGAAATCAATATCCACAGGGAGATGGCCAACTCCTTTCTACTGGGTACAATTTATCCTTTAAGAAATAGGAAGCTTTTGCTTTGCTAACTGTTCTAAATAAAGTTTAATCATCTTAAGTGTTTGTTGAATTACTCAGTTCTCATGAGACTCCCTCTGCTCTGTTCTTTTAGAGACAAAAATAAAAGATATTACTAGAGGATCAATTTCCCCAGGATCATCAAGCATAATTCCTCTCCTGTTTTCATTCCTGAGTGGGTTTCAGCAGACATACATTGTTTCACAACTCCAGCCACTATCCCAATATAGGTGAAGCATCAATGAAGCAAAACCCAGTGCCCATTCATGTTGGCATATGTGCTTTTCATATAGGAACATGCTATCAATGACATGAGAGTTAACATTGAAGCCTCACTCCAAACCTTGTCAAAATAATACACAAATCATAAATCCAATTATTAATATTAAGTAAGCAGTGATAACTATCTGATATATTCCCGTAAAAAACAATATATGCAAACTGTGGCTACATTATTTGCAAATTGCTGAAAGATCCTGTAATGATGAGTTCATGTCTATGGAGAACTAATAGTATAAATGCAAACTAGCATGAATTACCTACCCTACATTAGGTATTGTTTTTCACTGATATTTAAATTCCACCTGACAATAAATATAATAATAATAATGATGATGATGATGATGATGATGATGATGATAATGAATAATGATAAACAATTTCACAGAGAAAAACAAAATCCTAAACAAAGACATTGAGAAATTAGTTAGAGGTTAGAGTCAGGACACCAATTTAATTTCACAGTATTATACAATATTGTAAATATAATGTGTATTTAAAGGTCACTGTTTCTATATAAGTATTGCTCAATGAAAATTAAGAACGATAGTACTTTTCTCTTATTGCTTCTAGCTAATAAAATTCTCTAATTCATGTTACATTTACTATGGAATTTCTCTCTTTTTTTTTATGTCCCTTAGCTTTTATACTTGGATTACAAACATAGAACACATACAAAGGGTCTGTTAGATTGTTTTGAAGTTATTTTTAAACATTATTTATTTTCATTCATCTTTTAGCTTTGTTCGCTTCCTATAGTGCCAAGGGAAAGAGCGTCTTCATGGAATCTAAATTGGTTTCTGGAGAAATGAAAAACATATTTTATAATCACAAAATGCAGATACAAATATATTCCATCAATACACCTGTATACTACATTGTTGAAATTAAAAGTTTTAGACTGACAATTAAGTTAAATGTCTTAAAGTACTATTGAAGAGAGGCTAAACATTGACAAACAAAACTTTCCTATAGCACACCGAATGCTGAATTACAATAGAGTCAGCCAATGTTATCTATCTTTTCTTTTTACAATGACTTCAAGCTGGCTGGAATTTTCTGCTGAGTTGTAAGGAAGCTGTGCTGTGCCCTTTACTTTGATGAAGAAAAGCACAGAATTATTCTTTGTGGTGTACCAAACTGAACATCTTGACTTTTAATTAGCTCTGCCCAGGAAAACAAAGTGCATTTTATTGCCTGCTTTGGAGATTGTGGTTCTCAGTGTGTTAGGTGGGTGAGGCTTCAGCAGTTATCGTATAAGAACAAAGAATGCAAGGGCAAATCATGAGAGGTAGTGTGGCTTTGTTGGGCAATGTTATAGCTGGCAGTATTGTAGTTGTGAGTTATAAGACATACAACATGAAAAGTAAGATACAATCATCATACATGAAACAAAGTGATTTAACATTCTAGACACACAAATATTTTAATGTGGACAGCTATTCACGTGTGTGTGTGTGTGTGTGTGTGTGTGTGTGTGTGTGTGTGTGTGTGAGTGTACATGCATATGTGGATATGTAAGTTCCTTCCAAAGACAGATATTGGGTATTCTGTTCCATTGCTTTCTTATGTATTCCGCTAAGAACTCCTTTCTCACTGAATATGAAACATGTTTTTTGGGCCTAAGCTGGTGACCATTAAAGCCCAACGAACCTTTTGTTCTAATACCCCAATAAACATGTCAGCATGAGGATGACAGGCAATAGCAACCCTGTCTTTTAATGTGTTTGCAGGGACTCTGAACACATATTTTTAAGCCTGTCCAGTCACTACGTGTAAATGCTGAAGAAGCCCCTTACTTTAAAAGTTCTAGTCATCTGGTTAACATTGCAGTATCCTTTAGTTTACCGTAATACACTTAGAATCTACACCTGACTCAGTACACATTCGAAACTCAGTACTAATTTTAATGATGTTTATACCTGAAGTCATAACATTAGTAAGCAAATTAATTCCAAGAAGAGAGAAAAAAATCACATTTTTTTATAATTATTTAATTACATAATTTACCAACCATTTCTTTGGTACTCCAATGTCCCATCCCGTCTTGCTCTCTTTCAAATTTATGGACTCTTCTTCCTTGTTGTTGTATGTTGTTGTTGTTGTTGTTGTGTGTCTGTATGCATGGGTGTGGGCATGGGCATGTGTGTGTATGTGTGTGTGTGTGTGTTTGCAAGCATAAATAAATACTATGTATTCAACCCATATAATGCTACTTGTGAGTACATTTTCAGGGAAGTCCAGCTACTATTAGATAACCAATTGCTGTGGTCTCCTCTGGAGAAATCTCTCTTGTTACTCCATTCTCAACATTCGCTATTTGCCTATCATTTTATATCTTCCAAGATTTCCCCTGTTCATCTTAGCATGTCCATAAGTGTCATCCTTATTCAGGTTGTATTTAAGCAGGTGACTAAAGATGATATAATTTTAACTAAAAACTTAATAGTTTTAGAAAGATTAGGCCCCAACTCATGGAAAAATGAAACTCAAATCAATACATGAGTCTATCTTGAAAGCACATTACATGTAAAATAAAATAATAAAAATGTGCATTTCATGTATTATTGTTTTATTTTTCATATTTTAAAAATTTTCCAACTTGGGAAATTGCTATTTTAACTAATAATGTTAATTATTTAATAATACTTAAACTTGTTTATATAGTCTCTTGAACACAGAAAATCTGAGACAAAAAAGAACTCTGGAAAATATTTTATGCTGAGAGTTAAAGATAGGAAGGTACACAGGGAATCAGACTAGAATGCACTTTTCTGGTTAACATCTCTAATGCTGAAATCTGCACTTCATGGCTTTAAATCCAGCACATAAATTGAGGCATAGAGCTTCCACTCAGTGTCTCTATAGCTACAGTGGAGATTCCTTATCATTTAAATAATAGAATGACTATGTTATACAGCTGTTTGAAGGCAAAGAAGTGTGAAATATCCTTGATGAAATAAATCAGGTTTAGAGTATAGCTTTAATACTAAATATGAGGAAGAATAATTATATAGAAAGTGTTGTGAATATGTATGTTAAAGCCTAGTTATTCTAAGTTTCTTATTACTTAAATGCAGACAATAATATAAGTAATATATAACTGGATTATTCTGATCAAATTTCCCAGTCAAAACTGAAAACAAAGCAAGAAGAAGTAAGATCATTATCTAATGGCTGGATAATTTATATAAAAGTACATGGGATGCCATGAAATATATTTCCAAGGTAGGGTGATAATTCTACTACTTACATAAAATTAATGACTTTACTATTAATACATGACAATGGACTCATGAGAACTATAACTGGCCTAAAAATCTGGAAATTGTGCATTTTTGCAAACATTTCATTTCATCTTTTAATCATTGATCTAATTGAAGTTGGGCAAAATTAGTATTAGTATTGTTAGTGTTAATTTTCTATGGGTTTCTTTACTGTTATTAACATGATTTTTATTAAAATGGTGATTATAATTTGTCCTCCAAGACCCCTGACTTCACTAGCCCTGGGTAGGTTAAAACTTAATTGGATAATCAAAACCAAGTAAAGTGATAGTGAACTACAAATATACCCAAACTTACTTTGAAAAGAAAACACACTCAGAGGTATGTTGGTGATTAAATCGCTATTTCTTTAAGGATCAACACAGCTGGTTTCTATACATAACCCTAACAAAATGATTCTCAACCTGTGGGTTGAGACCCCTTTGGGATTGAGCAAAATTTTCAAATAGGTGGACTAAGATCATTGGAAAGCATGAAGATATTTAAATTACAACTCACAACAGAAGCCAAATTAATGTTATGAAGTAACAACAAACATAGTTTTATGGCTGGGGGTCAGCACAACCCAAGGAACTATATTAAAATGTCTCAGCATTAGATTGATAACCGCTCTGTAGCAGAAGCTGGTGCATGCAGAAGAGAGCCATAGTATTTGTTCTTTTGGCTTCTTCATCTCTAGGAAAATAACCTTGTCTGTTGCTTTTTTGTTGGAAGAATGGTAGAGATTATGGACCACATATCTAAAGAATGACATGTAAAATTCTTTTATAGTATTGTCCCTGAGTGGTAAAGCTTATAGCTTGATTCTCATGTTACTAGACACATCTCTTATTATTATCTTTTGTATTCATACATTTAATTCAACCTATATTGCTTGTGACTTGAAACTCTAAGATGTGAATATCAGCCCATGTGTTCACATCATAATAAGATTTTTAAGTCACTTTGTCTGAAAAATTAAAAACAAAAAATTCCCAGAAGTAATTTTTGAGGTCAATATGCCATAATTAGAAGAGTTAATTCATCAATATACATGAAGTCCATCATCACTATGTTCTAAATGCTAGGTGAAGAGAAGGCAATGACTTCAAGCAATGTTCATTCTGGTATACAACATGCTTATAAATGTGTGAAGAAATAAATTATTTTAGAAGATAAGTTATATTCGAACATAAGGTTTCCAATAAAGAAACTACAGCATTTATTGGGATAAAAAGCCAGAATGAGGATGATGTATTATTCAAAAATATTCTTTTAGAAATGGTTTCAGTGATAGAGGGTAAACAGGGAATGTAAATCAAGGTTCTATATTTTTTTGTATGTATTAGTCATGTGGAGACCCTCTTACATTTGAATTTCTCCATAGTAAAATGAGAATCATAACACACATGCCATATGTGTCCATGTTGCAGGTATGTGAGTACCATCTGGTATATGAAATTCCTTTATCAATTGACACTCATCTGGTCCAAGAAAGAAAACCAGACAAAACTCTCATGGAACATGTCTATTTCTCTGAATGTTTTTATTGGCTATACATCTCAAATGGCTTTGTAAACTAAATATGTAGTCCTCTTTCTAAACTGAGCTTTTGGATTTCAGTAGACTGTATCCTACGTTCATCTCTCCTCCTCATCAAGGTAAAAAGTGGGATTCTATGAACACTGAGTATGTTGAATATTATTAACCTGTTTACCTGATTGAAACATGCCATTGTTGACTTTGCAGGGGTTACCTGGGGTTATCTGCACACAAGATGTGTGACTTCAGAACCTAGAGTCCATCTATATAATTTTTAAAAATGGACCATTTTACAAGTAATGAGCATAAAACTGTATTGCTACTACTTAGAAAGTCACTAGTTTAGATATGTCAACATATCTGTCAATATATTATTAATTTCTTTCTTATGGGTAAAGCATCCTCCACTAAATTATCAGACACTTGATACCAAGAGCCCTTCTGTTTCAAACTGCTACAGAGTATAATATTGCATACAGAGAAAATGCTCATCTGTTATGGTCAAAGGTAATGACATTACATAATATTCTTCAAAGACATGTTTTAATTTGTTAGGAATTCATACCAAATGCTTTGGTACTTTTATATCTCATATATTTAAAAACTCTGAAAATGTAAAATAGCTTGTCTAAAATCAAATAGGGTAAGGCTACAGTTATTTGATCCAAATATATTACTGGTTTTAAATTTAGTTTTGTCAGTCAATTTAGATTTAATAAGGAAACATTTTAAAATAATTCTTTTCATATTAGGATGCTAAATATTAGACTTTTCTAAGTACATATATTTAAATGGTTAGCAAAGATATTGATTATGGATTAAAAAGCATTAGAAACAATTTTTACTGAAATGTTTAAAAAAAATCCATAGAGAATGTTTTTGTATGCTTATGAATTAAGAAAGATGTTTGTAGTTGGACTGGGCCTATGAGCATATCAAATGAAGACAGATGCATTTAAAAAATGAAAAGCCAAAACACATGATTAGGTGACATTTCTATCTTACTTAGGAAAATAGATTTGATCATTTTCATAACACAGAATTACCTAAATCTATTTGGCAAAATATAACTGTAGAACAAATAAAGATGACAGTGGTTAAAATCATGTCAGATTATGAAGTTAGCATGGGAAAGAAAGCTATCGTGGCTGGGGTTGGGAGTTAAAAGTAGCTGGGAACTGCCAGTCTTGTGTATTGGGAACCAAACACAGATCTATTAAAGCAGCAAGTACCCTTTAAGTGCAGAGCCATCTCTCTGGTTCCTCTGATTTTCATGAAAGAAAATTTTACAAATAAACACATAGGTTTTATTTACATAGAGATTATCCAGACATGGAAGATAACAATCACTATCACAAGTCAAATGGTTAAAATTATGCTGAAATATTTTGGAGGACAAAATTATACTTGTCCTGTCTAAGAGCATTAGATAAAATGATATGTGTTTTTCAAATATAAATATGTATTGGAGTTTCACTAATGTATGCTTATTCAAATTTACTCTTATCATCAACATGCTATTATCCTAGTTATTTAATATATGACCCAACCAATTTACTTGTTGAATGCGTGTAATTCATTAGTTTCTATTACAGAATGTGCAATTTTTATGCTTACATAATTGCATGGATGAAGCTATATGCTATACTTTTCTTGTAATGGTGCAAGTGAAGCTGAGTATTTTTTGCTAAATCAAATTAATTTTAAATTTAATTTTATGTGGCATTTTTGACCTTGAAAAGGACTAACATGCTGTTCATCATTTTGGCATGGGTAGCATCTTGTAGGCATCTGCCTTATTCTCCCTAATTGCCATGTTTCCAAACATTATTCACTGCTTGTTATTTATGATCTTTCATTCAGTACAGCTATCCTATCAGCTTACTACTCAGTGATCGGTGTGAAACATATTTGCTATTTTAATTATTTTTAATGATCATGCATCATGAATCAGAATTTAATTATCTTTTAATACCATACGGAAATGGGTATTTTAGTTTGGTTAAATTAATGTTCACTTTATAGATTAAATCTCAACTATTAAACTGCTGTTTTTCACTAAAAATGAAATAATCCTTTCTTATTTAAATGTAAACAACTCTCCAAATATGGTCATTCTCTTTTAAAAACATGAATATCTTATATTTCTTATATTTCCATCTTATAAAGAACATTTAGAATTTTAATATAAAGTGCTGACACATATCTAGTATTCAAGTGGGTGAATAAATAGATGGATAAATACCAAAAACATGAAATAAAATCCAGAGGATTTTTCATAAGCAATCCAATTTAGTAAGCACAAGAATTTGAAACAAGCAAGGCCACTTTTATGTGGCTGGCTGTCTTTTACAGCAGAGGCTCTTTGTATAATCAATCTCCCTTAATTCTAATAGAGTCGTTTTCATTTTGCTAATAAAAGTACCTAGAAGTTGGATGACTTGGTGAAGGGCATCTTTTTGAGGACTAGAATAGTAGTGATCAATATGTAGAAATCTAATTAAAAAAATGTTTTCTTCAGATGCAGAGACCTACAAGTGTATATTAGGCTGAGCCTAAGAACTCTGCTTAAGATGGATATGAAGGATTATAAGAGCCAGAGGCATCAAGGTCACCACAAAAAAAATCCCACGAAATAACTGACCCGGACCCACAGGAGCTCATAGAGACTGACCCAGAATGCCTGCATGGGTCTGACCTACGTCCTTAGTGTGTATGTTGCTGTTGTGTAGCTTGGTTTTCTAGTAGTACTCATACAAAATATAAGCATATTTTTATTATAATTTTCATGATATCGATTATTAAATGGTATGTACATACTCTAGTAATTTTCATAATGTAGATCATTAAATAGTATGCCCACACTCTAGTAAATATCTACATCATATCCTATTAGTACATTTATTAATAATTATAATTATTATTAATAATTTGATCATATATATATGATCAAATATAAGCTTCAGCACTTAAGACGTATCATTCTTCAGATATGCATAAACTGAGCAGTCAAAAATAAATGGAAGCCTGAATATAAGAAAATACAAAGTAAAGTCACGAATAGAAATATTCAAAAGTGATACATATAGAAATACACAGAATAGCGTTTTCTCATTCATCTCCAGCAAAGCTGCAGAGCTGTACTTTGGTACCATTCTTTAAAAGCTATTACACACACAAGATCGGAGCATTTTTGAATGGACATCGTAAAAATCATAAAAGTCATCATAAGATTTTTTTTAATACTCAATTTTTAAAAGTACTTTTTTTTCAAAAGTGGGCAAGTTTTATGAGTTAATTTATGTGTTCACTTCATCTCTCGGTACACAGAATTATTTATTTAAGGACTTTCCTGTCAATGACCCATTCTTTTCCAGTAATCTGGAGTGCGGTTCTCAAGCCTGTAGCCAAAGATCATGGTGTTTTATGAGGTTGAAATAAATGTTCTGCTTCCTATATTTTTATTTGCAAAGTTTAGGATATTTTGGCCTGGGTGTCTGATTAATTTTCTACATTATGGCCAAGAAAAGCTTCCCGTTTATACTTTATTTTTAGCACAATAAAATAAGAGCCCTATGTACTTTTGACTTGGGATGAAAGTGGAGGCAATTTTACATCACATGCTTTCCAAATGCTAGAAAGAAACAGACCTCGATTTGTGAAAGAATGTGGCAGAACCACAAAACCAAAGAGGTTTCAGTTTGGAACGGGTTTCCGTTCAATCCTATGTGACTACAGATGGGTGCAGAAGTGGAGGAAAGTGAGTGGTGTTTCTTTGAAAAGTAAAATCTTGAAAGGGAAAAATGGGGGAAAAAAGCATTTTAAGAAAGAAAGAATAAAGTTTACAGAAGGAGCTGACAGGGGTTGCAACCCCATAGGATGAACAACAATATCAACCAACCAGACCCCCCTGAGTCCACAGGGATTAAACCACAAACCAAAGAGTACACATGGGGGGACCCATGGCTCCTGCCACATATGTAGCAGAGGATTGCTTTATCTAGTGTCAATGAGAGAAGTGGCCCTTGATCCTGTGGATGCTCCATACCCCAATGTAGGGGAATGCCAGGGCGGGTAGACAGGAGTGGATGGGTTGTTGGGGGACCACAATCACAGAAGCAATGGGAGGGGGCATGGAATAGGGGGTTTCAGGAGGGGACAACATTTGAAATGTAAGTAAAGAAAATATCCAATAGAAAATAAAATAAAAATGTGGAACTTAACAAAAGTAGCATCATAAATTCTTATATAGAGAGAGCAGACTCATCGATGCTAAAATTATCTTTCTCTTTATATAACCAGTTATTAATTATAAATTGCCATCAAGTTGGATCATTTGTCAAGTATTGTGTTGAATAAATTGGAGATTGTGTTATAAACATAGACCAGAAACCAAAGCTGCACGTGAATGATGGAAAATGAGACTGTGAACAGGGCTATGGAGACTAGCAAGGGACATGAGAAATACCAAATCACTCTACCAATGATGCTGTTAATCTGACAACACTCTCCATATTCATGCAGACTCTCATTATGCCATAAAGTTCCAAAATACTTCAGGTTCCATGACTTTAATATTGAGGGTGACTAGTTAGAAGAGAGAGAAAAAATTATCTTTCTCAATATTGTCAAAGTTAAAAGCAGCCGAAAGCCAACACAGCTAAATATAAATGTACAGGGTGTGCATTTGGGACTGTAAGTTCCTTCTTTTGTGATTCAGTTGCACTTCACTATAACTTTCCCATATTCCCACAAATCAACAGAGGCACACTCACAGCTTAGAGTTTTACTGTATCATATGGGAATTAGCGGCAAGGCCTGGCTTTGTGTATTTCCTATAAAATATATTTCTTAGGTTAAGCATATTGAATTAACTTGAGAATTTTTAGAAGATACTTTGTTCAAACACTAAAATTTCACCACACCATAGCAACCAAATTCTGACTACTATTGGCTTCGTTAAAACTAGAAGTAAAGATATTCACTTAGCCATGCACGTAAATATCAAATTGACTGTGTGAATTCCCAACTAGAGAACTTCAAGGGCTCCCCACTGCCTACTCAATGTCATAGAAACTCCTTAGTCAGGCATTTAATCCGTATGCAATCCACAACCTTCCTATGCATGCTAAGCATGCAAGCTAAATACTTTCTGTCCATCACTCACCGCTGCCATTACCTCAGGCTTCTCTTACTCCATAAACAACACGAGTTTATCATAAATGATTATGAAACTATTGTATACAAAGAAGAGAAATGTGAAGCCCCTGGTTTTTTTGCAATTTAAGGCAAAATCTATATTAATTGGTAATATTAATAAGTGTGAGGAAACATTCCTTTAGCAGTTTCCAGGCTTGCCCAGTTGTGTAAACAGTGACTCACTCAGTGATGGGTAAATGGCTGTACAGAGGACAAACACAGGCTTAGAAAACATGCTTTTGTTTATATGTATATTCTGTTTATCTAAAGGCTTCTCTGAAAACATGAAAGGAATGTAGAAATTCTTGTGTTTGTGTGTGTGTGTGGTGTGTGTGGTGTGTGTGTGTGTGTGCATGTGTGTGTGTGTGTGTGTGTGCGTGTGTATGTGTTCCCTGTGAGAGCACCAATGGTGAGTGGAAGTGTAAGAGAGTAAAAGGAAGAACAACATTGCTCTGGGAGCTTTCAAGACACTTGGCACTGACAACTTTGTCTTCTGATGACCTTCAGTTCTTTGTTGACAGAAGGGCCATGCTTAGTATCGTGACATCCTTCAGGAGGTGCTTGGGGACTCCATTCATGGTCCACTGTCCCTTCTAAAAAAAAATTCCATGTTTTAATAATTATATATTCCCCATCAGTTTTCTTGTTTATCCTTCTCTATGCATTGCATCCTGCTACTTCCTTAAAGAATTTTTCTCCAACCAGGCAGTGGCTGCACACGCCTTTAATCACAGCACTTAGGAGGCAGAGGCAGGCAGATTTCTGAGTTTGAGCCCAGCCTGGTCTACAGAGTGAGATCCGGGACAGCCAGGGCTACTTCAAATACCTCCCAATGGCTTAATGTACAAAAGGATCAATTAAAGGTTTTACTGGAAAATATTTTGATGAAGATGGGTAGGAGAATGGAAAAATAACAGTGATTACTACATTGTACTTATTTACAATTTTTGTGTTATTTCTTATACTGATGATATTTGTTATGTACATATTATTTATAAGAGAATAAGTCTATGTTTAAGAAGGCTTTACATAAATAAATAAAGAATAATTCATGGAAAAAATATATCCTGCGTGACAAGAAGCTATATATTTTTTTATGTTTCTTTACCCTATTTTACCAAAATGATTTCGTATTTTCCAAAAAACAAATTCTACAGAATCACCGCAGTAATAGTAGAGTTCTGAGTACCTCCTTAGTACCCACCATTTCTTTTCTTGTATACGTCAGGTTCATCAGTAACTGCGAGGAAGGGAGCTAAGGAAGATATCTCTGAATTCAAAGGCAAAGCCAAAAAAAAAAAAAAATTCGTAGACTTAGTGACTTGTCTACTCTAATGTTTTCTTTTATTTTCTTTTAAATGTAGTTCAGTGATTTAAAATCACTGGGAAGAGGATGTTTGAACTTCGAGAGATGTGTAATAGATGTTATACAGTGCCATAGAGCTCCAGGACCCATTATTATATTTCATTGTCTCTTTTATTACCTGAGGGTAAGTGCAGGCAATAGAACAAGGTGTCAAACTCACTTTAACCTTTGCTAGAGGAAGAAGCCAGATGAAGGGTTGAAAGGTATTTCGAAGTTATTATCCTCAGAGTCGCCTCACTTGCTGTCCCTTTGCAACTACCAGGCTTACGTGTCACCCAGAGAGTGGTGTCAGACCCTGACATTGCATTGTGCTTTGTCCTGTTGAAGTCACCATAGGCCCTTTCACCTGAGCGACTCTGCTTTCTGGAATGCATTGTAGATGAGTTAACAATTCCCACTGTGCAGTCTACTAAGGGAAACTTTGCTCACAAACAAAATAATCTCTATTACAGAATATTGACAGAGTTGTTGAATGGATATCTTTTATTTAGAATATTCCTATTTATTCTATCAGTTGTTAGATGTACTGATTCCAGTATTTTCCCTTAATTTAAGTGACAAAGACCAGATAACGAAAGTATACAATATTAGAAGGCATTTATTTATACTTCATTTGGTTAAAATTTTTTTTTTACAAATTTAATGTAAGATTAACTTTTAAACATCTATACATAGTCTTTGATTCTATTCTTTGTACTTATAAAGGAAGATCAATTTTTGATCGACAATAAAGTGTAAACTGATGGTGCGCGCTAAACCATCAGAGGAGTCATCCTTGGAGATTACTAACTCTCCCTCCCTCAGCAACCCTTAATTGTATGAAGCTCTTCTTGTAGGGATGATGCTTTTTGAGAATTTCTCATGCATAGTGCCATGTCAGTTGAGGCTGTCATTTTGTAAGTCTTCGCTTAAACACATATGAGCAATACTAAATTATCTCAACATGTAAGAGTTATTCAATAAGAAGAGGTCATGAATTTGAGAATGAGTGGGAGAAGGGCATAGGGAAACTAAAGAAAGAGATAATGCAAATACAATACTCATATGTTACAAACCCAAAAATTTAAAAGCTAATAAAAAAAGAATAAAATCTATAGTATTGATCATTTAAATCAGGAAGCCTGACCAATTCCTCCAGGTCTCCATCACCTCTTATATGGTAATGGTAACAGAAACAGCATATCAAAGATCCACATACACACGGCGGCGGGGTTGGGTGGGGGAGCAGAGGAAGAGGGAGAGAGAGAGGGAGAGGGACAGGAAGAGGGACAGGGACAAGGACAGGGACAGGGAACAGACAGACAGAGGCAGAGGCAGAGAATTGACTGATGAGAGCTCCAGCATCAAAAATACTATAGTCTGAAATTATCTGACTCCTCTTTGATGATTTTACTCAGTTTTTTAAACTAGAAATATTAGAATGAGAAACACATAGTATATAGAGAAGAGACGGTGAATGTTCTCTACACTTATGTAATTATCTATATCCCATTAAAATAGTAAGAGAATTCATCTAATCTTACCATATTGCTTCTGATATAGTCTTCTGTTGTTTTCTTTGACGTCATTTACTATAACATTTGTGTCAGTTTTTTTAAAGGGAATAGTTGGTCTACTTTGCATTTCCTGATAAACATTTTGATTATCCTTCTATGTCTCCCTACATCATCAATAAAATGTTAGGAATATAATACCATTCTCTTGGTTGCTTGTATTATTGCAATTAAATATTCAGGGTTTTGTTGATGATGATATGTAGTGACAATGAATTCTATGAAACTTAAATATAACATGATACAATTATCATCAGAAGTAGGATTGCAATTGAATTCTATGCACATAGATCAGTAGAGTTGGGCAGTGCTTTCAAGATCCCTAAGCATGTAAGTGATGCTCATGGAATTTCTACTCAGAGATCTTATTTTATGTTCTTAAGTTCATGTTCTATTATAGTATACTAGTCTATAACATCATTTAATACTTTAAAGTCATTTGTTCAAAATGTTTGTTTTTTCACAAATCTTGATAATGAAAATATTTTTGGATATGTAGGTGGTAGGCTTTAGTGTACACAATTAGTTATTGTGTGAATGTATTGTGCATATGTGACTCTGTGTCTTTGAACCAATGAACAAAATGTCTTTCGAATAATTATTCTAGTTTTCAGAATACCACTTTTCAGCTTTTATTCATAAATGTGGCTAGTATTTACACCCCCCATACACATATATACACATGAACATTACTTCCAGATAATTAATTAAAGTGTATTGGTAAGCTTGCACAATACTCTGGACACCTGATTCAGTAGTGTGCCCACTACAGCAAGCATTTCCGATTTGTACTGTTTTTCTTGTTTCTAGCAGTTGCATGTATTTAGTTTTCCTTTATATCAATAATGTATACATGCTTTTTCTGCTTTATAATTGCTTTAGTGTGGGTACTAGAATGCCAAAATTAATATCAGATTTTCTTTTTGTTCCTTACTAGAAAGCATAAGCATAGATCAAATAGTTATGAGATCAGAAAGTTCATGTAAAGGGAAGCTGTAAGAATTTTCCTGAAGTTTCTATCATAAAAAGCCCAGATCTTTTTACAGCCATAATTAGTCCCCTTTGTTTCATGGTAAACATATTAACAAATAAAGTGTGTTTTCTATTTTATTCCATTAATATGCTTTGTGTTTTATGTGATGAGTTATTTTCAAATTGCCTTATATCTATTCATATAGTTCATTTATTTTGCAATACAGTTCCATACATATTCCATATCCATTATATAAGAGACAGACAGAGAACTAATTCAGCATGAGAAAATCTGTAGCACTGTGATCTGAAATAAGGTTGTTCTCATGTGTACTGGGGTTATCCTAAGTCTGTTGACATTGAAAAAAGAACCGCTGATAAGAATAGCCAACCATTTGTGAACAGCTATTTAAAGTTGTCCTATCACCCTGATAAAATGAATCAAATTCCCAGACTTTGTCTTGCTGAGAATTCTGAGTTACTGAGAACTTTATCAGTCTTGTGGCAAATTCAGCTGTCCTATTTCTTAGATGGTGCAATGAGAATACATTCTGTGACAGAATATGTAAGTGGAATATTGTTCTGATGCTAGAAAATAAGAATGTTTCACAAATGACATGGTGCAATTTTATGGGCTGTAGTTTTGTTTGTCAAATACTTGCTGTATGATAATCTGTTCAAAACAATTCCATACTGATAAAAAAAGGTTAATGTAAGAAATATTTTCAGTGCCTGCCAGTGTATGTATGTGTATACTTATATACACACCACACAGAAACACACACACACACCTACACACACACTCAAATATTAGCCTATATTATTTCTTAATTAATAGCTAGTTAAGGCGATAGTAAATATTGGATAGTTTCCAAACTATGTTAGTCTCTATTTTGGTTTCCTTAATTTTATTTTCTATAGTATATTAACAGTTTTACCAAAGTGAAAATTTGCCTACTATATATTTATTCTTTATCAATATAATGCATATAATTATCAGAGTGAGTATTCAGTTTATCATCTTTAATAACTGAAGATTTAGTTTTGACTTGGAGGGAGTGCATTCATATATCCTTTCTATTTAATTGTGACTTTCAAAAGGTAATCAATATTCTAACTTTAATCACTTTACTCTTTACTTATATAACAAATTTGAGAGTATGTAAAAATAGAAAGTGATAGTTTGGTTTCATCTAACCAGGTCAGGGAGAGACTAGGTAGTTGTTGAAAGTAGATCCTGTAGGTACATTTTACATATACAATCTCATTTATTCATTTTAAGAAGTAGACCATTGGTGTAAAGGGAAGAACAGAAAACCAGAAAGAATCTAAAGTCACATTGCTCAGAGTGGCAAAGGCAATGTTTGTTTAGGTCTATCACCCTAATGCTTATCTTGATAGGTTCATCTCTGCCGAACAATATCATCTATTCTGCATTAGTAAAGAAGTCAACACTCTGCACTTGTATGTGACATCATTTCTCTGCTCTTTAATTTATACCAGATGAATGTACAGACAGAGTCTAAGGATCTTAATTATATTACATCTTAAAAACAACTTAAAATACTTTATGAATATGATAGCACACTTAGAGAATCTCATGCTTTTAAGTTTAATAACCCAGAGATTGCCTGAGTGCAGGTTCAGCTGTCACAGTTAACATTCAATTGTATTGAATTCAATTGAAGTATACAGAGATTGTTAAGAAACTCTAAAATCCTTCTTGGACACAGCTGTGTTCCTTGCTGACTGAGTAATTGGAATGCAGTAACACTCCACTGAATCACACACAAGCCAAGAACTAATGCCTACTTCTCCACCATTCATGCTTCAGTGAAGGTGGTAAAAATGAACAAAACAATTTGAAAGAATATTTGTCATTTGGAAAAAAAACTCCCAAGATTTTAAATCAAAATATATATGTCATAAAGAGAGCCAAATGGTTCATATTTTTCCCATCACCTAGGGGAGACAACTTGATTTCCAAGTTTGACTTGTTCTTGGTCTTGAAAATACTACAGCTTCTTGACTTTAGCTTGGTACTTTACATAAATTCTGATAAATTCACTAAATAGATGAGACAAGTATAGTTCTAAAGATAGATTGCTTATGTCATTGAATTATCCCAAGTAGGTAATTCCTAAGAGTAATGAGATTTGCAAATTAGTTGAAAGAATCATGATTTCAGACTTAGTTTGATATGATGCCAATCCAACGAACAAAAACAATTTTAAAACATATAAAAATATTCCTGTTTTACTTAGAGTTATTTGAGAGAGAGAGAGAGAGAGAGAGAGAGAGAGAGAGAGAGAGAGAGAGAGAGGAGGAAGAGGAGGAGATGAGGACGAGGACGAGGAGGAGGACAAGGAGAAGAAGAAGAATAGGGAGAGACAGAGAGTTCTGAGTTCGATTTACTTTCTTGGTAGGTGCCACAACAGTGCTATACATGGATCAATTTCTTTCCAATCGGTGAGACATCTGTCACCTAGGGCATATTATTTAACTGTGTATTTATTATGTGTTAAGAACATATCCACATACAGATGTCTAAGCATAAGAATCATGATAAAAGTCCAAAACATTCGTCCCCTCAATTACTTTGCAGTTCCCATAAATGCCAGTTTCATCCTTTCCTCCCCATGCTAAACTGTAATTTAGGCTGAAATGATCACTGTACCCAGAAAGCTTTGGCTGAAATGATATCTAATTTAATCAAAGAAGCAAGAACAACAAGGAAGTTGGTAAAAGAATGGATAAAAGCATCTCTATATTGAAGAAGTTTTCTGAGTTCTTGTCCATCACTACTACTGGTTTCAACTGGCTGAAACTCTTCCCCTCTGAGCATCCAGGCAGAGTTCTAACTGCTTGTTTGGGAGCTATGAACATATTTCTGTGACTTTATTTCCTTGCTGTGACATAAAGGTGAATTCATATCTTTAATTATATCAAATAATTTATGGTTTATGGTGAACAGGAGCAAATAGAAAGAATGGAAAGTAATTCATACTTGATTCCATCATTCACTTGGAGTCTCTGCATTCTATATTTGACACCATTTTAGTAGTTTATAGTTAACAAACCATGAAGCCAGAAGTAAATTCAATCAGATAAATTACATATCCATAAGGAAAAGAAACAGCACTGTCCTATTTGATGGAATTGACATCTCTGATTGCATATTATTAAGGAAACATCATATTTTGCCATGGTTGCTCTCAACAGTTCAAATGGCCAACAGCCTTAATCATTTCTTTCTGGATCACGAGTGCAGTTTGTAGATATATTGGCTGCAGGAGGTGCAGTGTTTAAACTCTACACTATGTAGTTGGTTGAACAGTCTCCGGATGAGTCAGAAGTGTAGGCTATGCAAATTGTGAAGCAAATAATGAGAATATTTTTAATGGTGAATATTTTCTCTTGGTTGAGAGCTCTGATATTCTTGACAATTGGAATTTTGTACTTAAAGTCAATGTAAACGATAGAAATTTATATATCATTTCCCTACTGCAAATAACCACTTCTTTTAACTACAAGTTTAAGTGGTAGTAAGTGACATTTCACCCTCAATATTTTTGTCTCTTACCCATTGTGATACCTGGTATTGTACAACCAACCTCTTTGTCTATGATTTTACAGAGGTATATCCCCCTTTATAAAGTAGCATAGTGATAGCTTCAATCAAATCACTAAATAGCTGCCGTTCGGATTAAGAATTACTCTGATGAATGGTGATAACTCAGAATCATAAAATAAATCTGAGAAACGGACTCATGTTATGTGCACACTTGGTTTCTGTAAGAAATCTAACAGAATTATTTAGCTCAACATTATTGTTAGAGAGTAAATTCCTCTGCTTCAATGATATTATAGTCTTCTCTTTCTTTCTCTTTGCTTCCTTCCTTCCTTCCTTCCTTCCTTCCTTCCTTCCTTCCTTCCTTCCTTCCTTCCTTCCTTCCTTGCCTCCTCCCTCCTCTCTCTCTCTCTCTCTCTCTCTCTCTCTCTCTCTCTCTTTCTAGAAAGTGCATAGTAAAATCAACAATAGGAGAGAAATCATATTGTTTAGTGCTGTTGACATGACAACTTTTGCACAGAAGCTTTACTGCATTCCAGGAGGACCAGGTAGCAATGCTGATCTCTGTCCCTAACTTTTGATGAGAAATACCAAAAAGATTAAATTCCAGGTAACAGCAGTTTAAATCTCTGTCAACCCTGTAAAATGTAAATTTCTAGGGCCATCTCTTAGAATTTGATTTAACTATAATACCTTTCTATACATCTGGATGCACTTATCTATTATGTAGATAGGACACTTTACATTCTATAAAATAATTTTATAATATACCCACAAATAGGAAACATATTTTCTGAAAATTGAGACCAGAAAACAAACAAGTTTAATTTAAATCAATAATTTCCAAATGGCTCCAACTAAATTGCTGTAGGCGCTCTGGCATTGGTCTTTAAAATGTATAAAATCTAACTGCTTTTTTTTCTGTTGAGTTTCTTCTGAAAGATGTATTTTTGACATAAATGTTCAATTTGAAAAACATATTTCTTTGTAAAAAATAATATGTAAACTTAATGTTACCTTATTGCTGATGAAAATACAGGATTTTATTTATACCCAAGAAAAGAATTGTAAATAATATCAGATAAAGAGAACATTGCCTTTGACATACTTGAGGAAATATTAACTGTGAAGTACTGGTATAATCTGAATCAAGGTGAACTGTTATGTATTGATTTATGAATGTGTTTTAAGAGTTTAATCCTTATATGAGTATTATTGTTGTTATACAAAAAAGGCAACTAATAAACTGTAGAAGAAGGTCAGCTATGCAAAGTCTCAAAGCCCAGGATCTCATAAAAACAGCATTGCATATTCTTGGAGTAGATTCTAAACAAATTTAAAAGTTATGGCTGCTGTCTCAGATTCTTAAGCATGGAAGCTAAAATCTGCATATAACAGTAAGAGAACAAAATTGGCAATGAATGCTACAAGTTGTGGAAACCCACATACTCAACAAAAAATGATAATATTTGTAGCTGGAGTTTTATAAACTTTAGCTTTTGTAATTCATGACTACAGATTTAAGTTTGCAAAATCTTTACTGCATTAACTTTTATCTTCTGCATTTTTCATGTGGATTTCTGTGTAGATAAAACACAGAGATTATTTTGCATTTCAGTGTGACGTACATTTATAATATTTAAGTCATTTGAATAAAGAACATATGGGAGCTTAAATTCCTTTGCTCCAAAGGGATATGGCATTCATTTAATTTAATACTTGAGTTCAAACGTGCTAGGAATTTAAAAATTCAAATGACAAGAAAGAATGAGAAATATTTTAAGAGCATTGAAAGGAGATAGGAATCGAAACTGAGTCATCTGATCCTGGCTGCCAAATACAACATGAACATTTGAGGAAAAAATACAATGAATTTCAAAACACAAGAACACACTTTTAAGTCTCTAATCTAATATAATTTAAAAAATGATTTTAGAAAAAATAAACTATGGGATGAGTTTTTAAAGTAAGTTGGGCCAGCCCCTAGCCATGTGACCTACAAGAAGTCATTCAAAGTACCCATGGCAACATACTTTGCCCCATCAAATAGTCCCCATTCCCTTGATATGAGCTAGCCCACATGTGCATCTCCAATGTGGTTGATTCAAGTTTTTCTAGGATTGTGTTTAACCCTTAGGGTGCTACTACAACTTCTTCCTTATATATTGAAAAGCTTATCAATGTCTGCATTTTAACATTGGACAATTCAAATGTCCTTGCTGTTCTGGACAACAATTGGTTTTGTAGCTGGCAACAATCTTTGTTATCTTTCTCTTTTTCTGTGTTCTATTACTTTCTTTACTCACCAGCGGTGTTGATTGGTTGTCAACTTGACACAGATATAAATGTACCTGGGAGGAGAAATTTTGAAGAACGGTGTGTCTTAAATTATCTAGCACCGTGTCTGTGACATATTTTCTTAGTTGTTTAATGATATAGAAGGGCCCAGCCCACTGTAAGCAGTTTCACATGTAGACACATGGCCTTGCCTGTGAAATAAAGGTAAATGAGCAAGACAGGGGAAGCACGCCAATAAGGAAGTAACATTCCCCAATGATTTCTCATTTTGTTCCCAACTTGGTGTTATTCAGTGATGAACTGTAACCTGTTAGCCAATTAAACCCTTCCTCCCCAAGTTAGTGTTGGTCTGTGCTTATCACAACAATAGAAAAACACAATAGAGTACACACTAATGGATTTAAAAATTAATAACACAACAATGTCATATAATTTTGATATTGTAAGCACTGAACAATGAGTTAAGTATCAGCAGTATTTTAAAATGAAACACCCCTTCCAGTGGTTTTTTTCTTTCAAGCATTTATCATCTTAAAACATGTGTTCAGTAACAAATCTTTCATACTAGCATTCTGAAGCCTTGGTAGGCAAAGAGATTTCTAGAGAACATAATCCCTATCCTCACCTGGAAGCTCCTTCAGGATAGAGACTACCAGTTCTTTTCCCAAACAAAAGGATTCAGTTTGCATTTCATCACACGGTTTATATCCATTTTAAATCTGGAAGAAGACCACTTAGGCTATTTTCATCCAAATGACTTCTTCATTAACTATATTTCATGCCATTACTCAACAGATATTTATCACAGGCTTATTTTTGTCTCCAGAAATACTTCCACTAAGTGGTTTGGGGTTGTGGTCAAACAAAGGAAGAGATGTTGGTTCTGAATGAGCCGGTTAGAGGAAGCTGATAGATGAGTTCCTTATTCTAAGTTAGGAAAGAGAAAAGAAAAACAATGAAGGACATCCCATGCATTTGGGGTTTTACAATGTGTATGGAAGTTGAGACTTATTTTGTGTTCACTTACAATAATAGCATTTTGACGAAATAATCACAATTGTAAAAATCATTGTTTTGTTAACAGGAATATCACTGTGACCATCATAAAAGGAAATGAAATCTTCTGTGTTTTTTGCATTACTTAAGGTCGTTTTGAGAGGTTTTAATTTTAATGATTATTTTTATTATGCTTTTAATTGAAATAGAATTAAGTCACTTTTCCCAACCCTTTCCTCCTTCAAGCATTTATTATTTGACAAAACATTCTTTAAGAAAAAAATATATTTCCCTCTCTACTCATAATAATTTCATTCAAAGCTTATATATCAATAATTATATTTTAGAAGCTGTTCTTTTATTACTGCTAAACTTTTCATTGAAATAGTTTTTAAAAGCCTTGCAAATTTTTGTGGACCTGGACATTTTTTATAAGCAATATTTAAATTTTTAAATGATTTTAATCACTTATATATTGATGGCCTAGTCCAACATCTATTTGCTGTAGATATTAAAATAAAAACACCAAATATATCCAATCAAAATGGTAGAGGAATCTCAAAGTCTTTAAATTTATTTATAAGAGTCTTATAATGAGACATATTGCCAGTGTCTCACCAACAGAGCAAGGAACACTGGAGAAACAGTTAAGGGATTTGTTGATAAAGCTGCAAACATTAATGAGACCAATAAAATTATAATTTCATATAAAAGCATAATTATATTTCTATGTTTAGCATCCAATAAGAGTTACCAAAGTGATATTTGATTTTCTGATTATTTATCTCCCCACACTATTTCTTCTGGATAATAGTCTCTCAGTGCCTGGAAATTGAATGTTAGGAAATAATCAAGACATTACTAATTCATTAGTAATTTGATTTGGCCATCTGATACAACCCTAAAATTTTCATTGACTAAAAACATTTTGAATGAAAGTGATAAATAAACAATAAACTATGAACAAAGATAGTGTTTGTTTAAGTCCTTTAAAAGGAGAAAAATCTGCCATCTCTCTTAATTATGTTTTCTAACAGCTCACCTCTTTGAAATCAAATTAGAATCATAAGAGTTCAAACCTTTCAGAATTTGTTGAAAGTCATTTGTCTGATAAAAGTTCAAATAGACATATAACACTGCTTTCTTAATTCCAGCAGCACTGATGTTTTGTGAGACTAACTTTTTCCTTAACAGATGAATAATAGTCATATAGAATGTTGATCATTACTTTTAGGAAAAAACAAAGCCAATGGCATGCCAGAATATTAACCTTATTTAATAAAAGAGATATTTACTTAGCTCATCTTCAGGAATCTTGTATGAGTTTGGCCAAAAATTTACACACGTGTATATACACACACACATACACACTCAAAATGAAGGGAATACACTTTTCCTTATTCAATTTTCTATACGAGAATGCATCCTTAGTGTACAGTAGAGAATTGATAGTTTCCTGATTGTCAAGTGACCGGAATAGTAGACTGGATTTAGAATATCATTTGAACTTGCTTGCATACCTATTCATTGGAACTGGACAAAGCTAAACTGTGATCTAGAGTGATGTGAGATCCCTGAGACACAGGTTAATGTAGTGCATTAAACAACACTATGACCTCATTCACAAAACTAGAGATAAATGTCACATCAAGCCATTCAGGCAGAAATTCTTGTTCTTTAGGCAATAACTCTCAAAGCCTTTGGGGGAAAAAACAGCCCATGAAATAGACCAAATCCCCTTTCTTTCACATTGCCGAGCAGTAGCAAATCCTAACAGGCACACTCAGCAGCTTTTGGGCTGATGAGGCTATTTTGGTGCTATATCAAGAGAAAAATTTGACAGTCTTGGCTCACAATTTAACCTCCTTCAGAAGTGTTACAATCTGGTAGGGGAATATCCATGGAATATTAAACATCTATCTTGTTTTAAAACGAGCCATTCTCTCATAAATAATAGCTGTATTTCATGCATGATCCTCTTTTTGTTCTGTTGCTACAGAAGCAGCCAACTAGGCAACAGAGGAAGCAAAAGCAAACCAATGTATTCCCAGTACTCTTGGCCTCACTGATGAAAATGTCTATGATTCTTAGGATGATGGTCCAAAGGAAATCAGAAGAAAGGCATGTTGCCTGTGTTGTATAAATAAAGTGTGTGTAAGAGGAGAAAGGGGCATGGGCGGACAGTGTTTGCCAATTGAGAAAAACAAAGCTCGGAGAAAGAATGTTTCACAGCTCCCATTCATGTTTCATTTATGGAGACTAAGAGATGAGCATTTCTTTTAAACATGGAGGGCTTCCTTTTACTTTGTATCTGCAAGCGATGCTCCAGTTACTTACTTCATTAAAATTTATTTCTTATGGAAGATTAGAAGTAAATCGTCTCTCTCTGTAGATTAGAATATATTGAGTTTTGTGACATATTTGTAAAAATTGATAGTAAGAAGATTTATTCTTATGTCCTTTAATCTTTTTTTTTCTCATGGAGCATAAAACATGCATTTTTTTAAGGCCTAAATTCAGGAGATTTGTGGAGGCTTTTCATATACAGGTTTTCTTGCAGTCCCTCATTTCCCAAGTGTCACACACTTGTAACATTGGCAATGGCTTTTGAAGCTAATACTGTCTAATAGTAACCAAATAATTCACTTAAAAACATTAACAATTGCTCCATGTTCTTCTCCCTCTCCACATGTATTGCAAATCATTTTCTGTTGAAACAAAAAGGAAACTCCTACTTTTTCCTACACTGTAATTTACAAGCTTAGAAACACTGAAGATAAACTTTCATTTCTTTATAAAACAAACAGCTCAAGGAGTTGAAACAAGCCTTATGTCTCAGCCTCACTGTAGGCTCCGGTGTGGCACATCTGTCTTTCCTACTTTAAGAATTGTCATTCTCTTCCCTTGAATCAGTTCACCATACTTCATCATTTGAAGTTGAAGTGTTTCAAAGCGTCTGTGAGAGTTCCTTTTATAGTGTAGGTTTTCACTGGTGTCACTGCCTCTGGGACATCATCATCTTTTTCTATCACAGTCACTTTGGTCATTTATACTGAAACTTTGCCTTCACTAAGTTCCTGGGCTGTGGATGTAGTCTCTTGAATAGTTTCATGTGTCAGCAGCATTGCATTCATCCATTTCTCATTTAGGGTACCTGTATTTCAGCCCGATTTCACTACTGATGGTGCCTTGCTTGTTCAGTTTTCTTTTTGTTTCTTTGTTCCTCTGTTGAACTTTCATTTTTATTGCCCAAATTTACTTCTCTTAATTATTATTATTTTCTTTTTTTGTAAAAAAAATCACATGAGTTTGTCACTGAGAGGCAGAAGACAACAGACTTTCCTGGGGACACTGAAAGAAGTCACACCATGTTCAGTGATATTTATGCAGCAGTTTGTGAACTGAGAAGATATATTCACTGGTATCTTAGCTATCGCTGATATCTTAGCTATGTTGTTGAGAGGCTATTTTTATTTGGCTTAATTTATGCTTACCTAATTCAGATGTGTCGGGTGTACATACTTGAGCACTGCCTTTATAGCTGAATTGCTATTGAGTCACATGATTCTAACAAAAATACTAACAAAACCTGAACGCTTTATCAATCTATTTTTTGGTTATTTGAAAAAAAATTCACTCCTTATCCTAAATCAAGTTCAGTCAAGTATGGAGAAAAAAATAATTCTTTAGGATATTGCTTTAATGGCCACAGAATTTGTGAAAATCAAAGTTATATTTCTCAGTTTTATTTAGGACAGAATCCAATCAAGTTCATGTTTGACCAGGACTTAGTTATGTAATTGACAATAACTATGAACTCCAGATATTTTTGCCCCTACCTCTTGAATTCTGATATTAAAAAGTACATAATACAAAAGTGCTTGTTGTATACTAGGCACTCGGCAAACAGAGATACATCCCTAACCCAAGGGTTAAGGCTTAATACATATTTGAAACTCAAAAAGATATTATGGTATTTCTCTCTCGTATGAGAAAAGTATTTCTTTTAATGTCACAGGTACATCTATTATAGTCCAATTATCTTATATTTTGTATTGCACATTAATTCCCTAATGCTTGTCAGCATTTCTGCTAAGTGGCAACACTTAATTCATTTTCTAACACTTCTTTCATAAGTCTTCTCCCATACAATTCAGCAGTGACATTATTGTGTATTTGAAAACAGCCAGCAGTACATTAAGTGAATATTAAATAGCCCTTTAAAACATTTTTAATAACACTTCTCTTTCCCCTCTCTTTGTCTTTTTCTCCTGCTATTGTTTATCTTCCACCCTCCCTCCCTTTTCCTCCCTCCTTCCCTTCTTCCCTCCTTCCCTCCATTCATTCCTTTCTTTCTTCCTTATCTTTTTTCCTTCCACTGTAGTGGCGATATTGGTATGAGAATAGACTTGTCTCCAAGCTCACTGAGCACATATTTGTATGTGTTGGTTAAACAAATCTTGGGTTCCCATCACACCTCAATGTAATTCATTAAATTTGTTATTATGCCAAAGAATATTTCAAGTTGGAAATTAACAGATATTTCATAATATTTCAAATATCAATCATAAATGTGATACTAATAGAATTTTAAACAGATGATTTACATAACAGGACCATGAATATTGAAATTACAGGTTCATGCAACTCACAATTGAATGAATATGGAAACATTTCATGAAAGAGATGATCCTAGGTTATTTGCATAACAAAGTAAAGAAAACCTATTACTCAAACTGTATCACACGTGATCATTACTGTCCTCTTTGTGTTTGTCTTTGAGTCATTTCCTCCCACTATCACCAACAGAGTCAGTTAAATACAGTTTAGTGTATAGAAAAGTTAAGAATGGACACTTATTTGTGTTTTATTCTTTTTACATGCCAGGAATGAAACTCAGAACCATCAAAGTAAACCCTCTGTGGCAATATAACATATCCCAAGTTGTGACCTTTCCAATTTACATTGGAAAGTCCTTATACTGTTCCTACTACTCAAACATAACAATATCTCACACAAACTTACATTAGCAGAGATTTAAAACTATCTTAAAGATTTTTATGTGTGCTTGTAACAGCTTAAATAATTGTTCCATTGGATTTCAAAAACCAACATGCAAGTAACTTTATGAATTTGATTCTTTATTTCTTTTTTTCAGTATATATGATGGTATATTTGTATGAATGTGTATAACATATGTAAGTGTGTGTGTGTGTGTGTGTGTGTGTGCATAAGTTTTTGTGTATGACTATATAACGGCACATATTTGAACGCCCCACAGAAGTTTCTGTACCAAGCTAATGTTTTTATTTGAAGTAGATTCCTCATTTGATGCTGTATAACAAACTTAGCTAGCCCATGGATTCTCAGATATTCTCCTGTCTCTCATCTCACCAGAGGAATGCTGGGATTGCAGGCTTCATGTTTGGCTTTATGTGGACTCTAAGCATTCAAATCCATTCCTTTTTGCTTTTGAAGCAAGTACACTTTATTACATTCCCAGCTGACGTTTGTTTAATTTTTGTCTACAGTGGCAATCAGATGGTGTCAGATACCTTGTATTTGGAGTTATGGACATTTATGAGCTTTCCAGTGGGTGGTGGTAACTCAACTTGAGTGTTTTGGAAAAGCTACAAGCTCTGTAACCACTACATCAGCTTAGCCAACCTGGTTGCTTTCTACATTTTTTAAATGAGCTCTTTTACTTTGCCCCATTTAAATTCCAAAGCTGTTGTTTCAACGACTGTATGAAACATGGGTATAGGTACACAATATTTATAATACTTTAGTGAGTAATTTGTTAAACTTTGGAAAGCTGTAACAATTTTTGGAGGATGACAGAATTCTTTTCTAAAATTTATTATTCTTACCAAAATGATTTTCTTTTCTCCTCCAAGAAGTACAGCTCTGAGCTATTACTATATTTTGTGTTTCACATTTATGATGATAAAAGTGGTTGTTTTATTGTAATGATCTTTTGATATATATGTTTCTTTTTAAAATTTTTTATTGTATATTTTATTTACGTTTCAGATGTAATTCCCTTTCCTCATTTCCCTCCCACCCAATGAACCCCCTATCCCATCCTGCTACTATGAAGATATGCCCCACCCATCCTCCCACTCCCAACTACCCACCCATGATTTTCCCCACACTCAGGCATCTAGCCTTAACTGGACCAAGACTTCCTCACCCATCTATGCCTGACAATGTCATTCTCCCCTACATATACAACTGTGGCCATGAGTCGCTCCCTATGTCCTCCCAGGCTGGTGGTTTAGACACTGGAAGTTTTGGTTGGTTGGTAATATTGCTCTCCCCATGGGGCCACAAACCCTTTCAGCTCCTTCAGTTCCTTCTCTCTCACTCCTCCATTGGGAATCCCTTGATCAGATCAATGGTTGCCTGTGAGCATCCACTTCTGTATATTTCAGGTTCTGGCAGACCTCTAAGGAGATAGCTGTATTTGGCTCCTGTCAGCATGCACTTCCTGGCATCCACATCAGCGTCTACCTTTGGAATGGATAAGCAGGTGGAGCAGTCTCTAGACAGCCCCTCCTTCAGTTTCTGTCCCATGCTTTGTCTCCTTATTTGCTCCCATGAGCATTTTATTACTCCTTCTAAGAAGGGCCAAAGAACCCACACTTTGGTCTTTGTTGTTCATGAGCTTCATATGGTCTGTGAGTTGAATCTTGGGTATTGCAAGCTTTAGGGCTAATATCCACTTATTAGTGAATGCATATCATGTGTGATCTTTTGTGATTGGGTTACCTCATTCAGGATGATATTTTCTAGTTCCATCATTTACGTAAGAATTTCTCGAATTCATTGTTTTTAATAGCTGAGTAATATTCCATTCTGTAAATGTATTACATTTTCTGTATCCATTCCTCTGTTGAAGGACATCTGGGTTCTTTCCAGCTTCTGGCTATTAAAAATAAAGCTGCTATGAACGTAGTGGAGCATGTGTCCTTATTATATGTTGTAGCATCTTCTGGCTATATGCCCAGGAGTGGTATAGCTGGGTCCTCCAGTGATGCTATGTACAATTTTCTGAGGAATCACCAGACTGATTTCCAGAGTGGTTATCCCAGCTTGCAATTCCAACAACAATGGAGGAATGTTCCTCTTTCTCCACATCCTCGCCAGCATCTGCTATCAACTGTGTTTTTGATCTTAGCCATTCTGATTGGTGTTAGGTGGAATCTCAAGTTGTTTTGATTTGCATTTCCCTGATGACTAATGATATTGAACATTTCTTTAGTTGCTTCTCGGTCATTTGAGTTTCCTCAGATGAGAATTCTTTGTTTAGCTCTGTAACACATTTTTAATAGGGTTATTTGGTTGTCTGGCATCTAATTTTTGAGTTCTTTTTATATATTGGATATTAGATCTCTATTGAATGTAGGATTGGTAAAGATCTTTTCACAATCTTTTGTTTGCCATTTTGTCCTATTGACAGTATCCTTTGCCTTACAGAAGCTTTGCAATTTTATGAGATCCCATTTGTCAATTCTTGATCTTAAAGCATAATCCATTAATGTTCTGTTTAGGAACTTTCCCCCCTGTGCCTAGATATTTGAAAGTTTTCCTCACCTTCTCTTCTATTAGTTTCTGTGTATCTGTTTTTTTGTGAAGGTCCTTTATCCACTTGGACTTGAGCTTTGTACAAGGAGATAAGAATGGATCAATTTGAATTCTTCTACATGCTGTCCTCCAGTTGAACCAGCACCATTTGTTGAAAATGCTGTCCTTTATCCACTGGACAGTTTTAGCTCCTTAGTCAAAGATCAAGTGACCATAGGTGTGTGGGTTCATTTCTGGGTCTTCAATTCTATTCCATTGATCTTCCTGCCTGTGTCTGTACCAATACCATGCAGTTTTTATCACTATTGCTATGTAGTACAGCTTTAGCTCAGGGATAATGATTCCCTCAGAAGTTCTTTTATTGTTGAGAATACTTCTTGCTATCCTGGGTTTTTGTTATTCCAAATGAATTTGCAAATTACTCTTTCTATCTCAATGAAGAATTGATTTTTACCATCAAGGGATGTTGAATTTTGTCAAAGGCTTTCCCAGTATCTAGTGAGATGGTCATGTGATTTTTTTCTTTGAGTTTGATTATATAGTGGACTACATTGATGGATTTCTGAATATTGAATCATCCCTGCATTCCTGGGATAAAGTCTACTTGATCATGATGGATGATTGTTTTGATGTGTTCTTGGATTCGGTTTGCGAGAATTTTATTGAGTATTTTTGCATCAATATTCACAAACGAGATTGGTCTGAAGTTCTCTTTATTTGTTGGGTCTTTGTGAGGTTTAGGTATGAGCATGACTGTGGCTTCATAGAATGAATTGGGTAGTGTTCCTTCCATTTCTATTTTGTGGAATAGTTTGAAGAGAATTGGTATTAGGTCGTCCTTGAAGGTCTGATAGAATTCTGCACTAAAACCACCTGGTCCTGGGCTTTTTTGAGTATGGAGACTTTTGATGATGGCTGCTATTTCTTTAGGGGTTATGGGACTGTTTAGATGGTTTATCTGCTCCTGTTTTAACTTTAGTACCTGTTATCTGTATAGAAAGTTGTCCATTTCATCCAGATTCTCCAGTTTTATTGAGTATAGGCTTTTGTAGTAGGATCTGATATTTTTGATATTTTTTGTAGTAGGATTTTGTTATTATGTCTCCCTTTTCAGTTCTGAGTTTATGAATTTGGATATTGTCTCTGTTCCCTCTGGTTAGTCTGGCTAAGGGTTTATCCATCTTGTTGATTTTCTCAAAGAACCAGCTCCTGGTTTTATTGATACGTTGTATAGTTCTTTTTGTTTGATTTCAGCCCTGAATTTGATTATTTCCTGCCATCTATTCCTCTTGGGTGTATTTGCCTCTTTTTGTTTCTAGAGATTTCAGGTGTGCTGTCAAATGGTTAGTGTATGTTCTCTCCAATTTCTTTTTGTAGGTACTTAAAGCTATGAGTTTTTCTCTTAGCACTGCTTTCATGGAGTCCCACAAATTTTGGTATGATGTGTATTCATTTTCATTAAATTTTAAAAAGTCACTAATTTCTTTCTTTATTTCTTCCTTTACCAAGTCATCATTGAGTAGAATGTTGTTCAGTTTCCATGTGTATGTGGGCTTTCCACTGTTTTTGTCATTATTGAAGACTGCCCTTAGTCCCTGGTGATCTGATAGGATGCAAGGGATTATTTCAATCTTTTTATATCTGTTGACACCTGTTTTGTGACCAATTACATGGTCTATTTTGGAGAATGTACCATGAGGTGCTGAGAAAATTTATATTCCTTTGTTTTAAGATGAAAATGAAATATTTTATAGATATCTGTTAAAATCATTTGGTTCAGAACTTCCCTATAACAATGTTACAGTCTCTGGTGAGAAGTTTTCTGTAATTATTATAGGTCTACCTTTATATGTTACTTCACCTTTTTCTCTTACTGCTCTTAGTATTTTTTCTTTGTTTTGTGCATTTGATGTTTTGATTATTATGTGGCGGGAGGAATTTCTTTTCTGGTCTAGTCTATTTGGGGCTCTGTAGGCTGCTTGTATGTTCATGGACATCTCTTTCTTTAGGTTGGGGAAGTTTTCCTCTATAATTTTGTTGAAGATGTTTACTGGCCCTTTAAGTTGGGAATCTTCACTCTTATCTATATCTATTACCCTTATGTTTTTGTCGTCTCATTGTGTCCTATATTTTCTGGAAGTTTTAGGTTAGGAGCTTTTTGCATTTTGCATTTTCTTTGACAGTTTTTTCAATGTTTTCCATGGTATCGTCTGCACATGAGATTCTCTCTTCTATCACTTGTATTCTGTTGGTGATGCTTGTGCCTATGACTCCTGATTTCTTTCCTAGGTTTTCTATCTCCAGGGTAGTCTCCCTTTGAGATTTCTTTATTGTTTCTACTTTCATTTTTAGATCCTGGATAGTTTTGTTTATTTCCTTCACCTGTTTGGTTGTGTTTTCTTACAGTTCATTAAGGGATTTTTTTCATGTTTCCTCTTTAAGGACTTATACCTGTTTACCTGTGTTCTCCTGTACATCTTTAAGGGAGTTATTTATGACCTTCTTAAAGTCTTTTACCATCATCATGAGAAATGATTTTTATTCTGAATCCCGCTTTTCTGGTGTGATGGGGTGTCCAGGGTTTGCTATGGTGGGAGAACAGGGTCCTGATGATGTCAAATAACTTTGGTTTCTGTTGCTTATGTTCTTGAGCTTGCCTTTCATCATCTGGTTAACTCTAGTGCTACATGCACTCACTGTTTCTGACTGGAGCCTGTCTTTCCAGTTATCTTGCTTGTGTCAGAACTCCTCAGAGTCTAGATGTCTTTATGATCCTGTGATCCTGAGCTCCTGGGTGGAGAACTGCTGGGACTCAGGCTGCCTCTGGGATCCTGAAATCCTGCTGTTCTGAGTGCAGTTGTTCCTTCTCTGCTCTGAGTGCACTGAATCTGCTAGGATGTCTCAGGGTATGGTGTCTTCACAGGAGCAGACCAATTAGGTGTCTGCCCCATCCAAAATGACTAAGGGAGGGGCAGAAGGGGAGTGGTATTCCAGAGGGGCCAAGTTTTGCTGGCTGATGGGTCCAGGGTGCCCCAGGCTCTCAGTTGTAGCTCTGGGAGTGGGAAAGGGTTCTTCCCAGCTTCTCTGAGTACAGTAGTTCCTCTAGGATTGTTCAGGATATGGTATCTTCATGGGAGCAGACCAGCTAGGTGTCTGCCCCAGCCAAAAGGACCAAGCTAGGGATGTACCTGTTTCTTGTGATGAAATATATACATCTAAAACATTCCTCATGCCTTCTTTCTATTTGTTTCTTCTTTCTTTATATTTGTTTTTGATATATTTTAAAGACTGGCTAATTATATAGCTTACTTGGTTATGTTGTTAATCACTCATTATTCTTGACTATTTTTTCTATTATTATAATATGAAATTTCTTTTAGGTTCTTCTATTTGCACAAATATAAGATATGTCAAGGCTGTAGTAGAGAATTGCTTTCTAATTTATAGAAAAATGTATAGTTGTAAGATGTACAGTAAAGCAAACCCAGGGCTTCTAGGATGCTCACCATCCTTTATACAAGTGAGCTACACTCCACTCCTTATTTTACCATTGAGTATCTGTGAATCTACTGGTCCCTTATCAGACACTCTATGTTCTCTTTTCAAAACTCTAGAGTTTTTCTATTGTTGTTGTTGTTGATGATGATGATGATGATGTTGTTGTTGTTGTTGTTGTTTAGGTTCCACATATTGTTTCCCTGAAGAATGAATATGCGGTAAGGAGTTTATGTGTTGGAAATTGCTTAGTGTATTAGTGTGGTGTGGATAAAAAAATCAGTGCAAGCTCTTGTTTAAAATAAGGTTCTCAGAAGCAGATAGACAAATGATCAAACTGTTTCAGGACACCAGAAGATGTATTCAACCTCATCTATCATGTTCTTTTCATTCTTTTTTTCTTTTCTTTTTTCCTTTTGAAACACTTAATTTTCCTCCAAACTTCTTAGTTGTCCTAAATCTAGTACAATTATCTTTCCCCTCCTCTGGTGGAAGATTACTGTTTTTCTTGCATAAGTGTGAAGAAGAAGTTATTCAGGTCTGTTAAGAAAGAGGGAAATAAAAAGCAAAAACACAACTGGGAATATTCTGGTTTGAGGTAAACATAAAGATACAGACAGATGTAGTTTTTATTAATGCTTATTTGGAAGGACTCTAGAGGATTCTAGAGAATTCTGAGTTCTTAATTTTATAATAGTTGAATTAATTTATTTAATTTTTCTAAAGAAATAGCTGCGATTTTAGTAGTTTTCATTTCACAAGAGAGGAAAATAGGGTTAAGGTTTCAAAATAGCTTTGCCATCCTCAGTTTAAAGTCAAACTTGAAACAACCAATTGTTTCTCAAAGTTAGAAATGTTCATTGTTCCTTCTTTATTATGATGGATGTTTTTCATTAGTGATTCTGAAATGTCTCTATCATTCTTTTTAATGACTTAAAATTTTATCACACATGATTTCTGAATCCATTTTTTTTATTTGTACAGAGTTCCCAGCATATCTTTATATTAAGTAGGGAAAAAATACTTATAACCAATCCATTTCTATTTTTATGTTGTGAAGTTAAGTGTTTATTTTGTTTATTTATGTCAGGACAATAAATTTTCTGTTTTCAATTTTTGAATTATTTTATTTATTTATATTTCAGTCACTGTCCCCTTAGTTCCCCTCCCACAGTTCCTGATCCCTTTTCTCCTACCTTTGTCTCCTAGAGTGTGCTACATCCCTTACCTGAGGACTCAAATCTCTCCAGGATTAAGTTCTTTTATTATTGAGAATTGTGTTAGCTATCTTGGGTGTTCTTTGTTTTTCCATATGAAGTTGAGAATTGTTCTTTATGTGTCTGTGAAAAATTGTGTTGGGATTTAGATGAGGATTACATTGAGTCATAGATTGGTTTTGGTAAAATGGCCATTTTCTCTATGTTAATCATACCAATCCCTGAACACAGGAGATCTTTCGATTTTTTGAGGTCTTCTAAGATTTCTCTGTTCAGGGATTTGACGTTCTTGTCATACAAACAAGGCTTACCTGGAAAAAGTTATACCTAGATATTTTATATTGTTTGTGGCGATTGTGAAGGGTGTTGTTTCCCTAATTTCTCTCTCATCCCTTTTATCCTATGAATAGAGGAAGGCTACTAATTTGTTTGAGATAACTTTATATCCTGCCACTTTGCTGAAGTTTCATCAGTTGAATTAGTTCTCTGGTGGAATTTGTGGGGGTCACTTATGTATACTATTATATCATTTGCAAATAGTGATACTTTGTCTTCCAATTTGTATCATTTGATATCTTTTTGTTGTCTAATTGCTCTAGATAGATTTTTCCTTTGATGATTATGACGTGGCCTTTACCATCTTGTTTAATAACTTTTGGTTGAAAGTCTATTTTTTTGGATATTAAAATGCTGACTCCAGCTTGTTTCTTGGGACCATTTGCCTGGAAAAAATTTTCCAGCTTTTACTCTGTGGTAGTGTCTGCTTTTTTCAATGAAGTATGTTTCTTTTATGCAGCAAAAAGCTGGATCTTGTTTATATATCCAGTCTGTTAGCTTGTGTCTCCTTGTTGGGGAATTGAGACCATTGATGTTGAGAGATATTAATGACAGTTTATTGTTAGTTTCTGTTATTTTTGTTGCTGGTGGTGGTATTATATAATGTTGAGGAATATTAAAGTCAGTTTATTGTTAGTTCCTTTTATTTTTGTTGCTGGTGGTCGTATTATATATGATTCTCTTTTTGGGCTTGTTGAGAACTTTTGTGAACATCTATTTGGTGTTCTGTGGGTTTCTTGTACATTTATGGCCATCTCTTTCTTTAGGTTAGGGAAGTTTCTTTCTATGACTTTGTTGATGTTTATGGCCCTTTGAACTTGGATTCTTCACCCTCTTCTATTCCTACTATTCTTATGCTTGGTGTGTCCTGAATTTCCGGCTATTTTGAGTTAGGAGCATTTAACACATTGCATTTTCTTTACCAGTGTGTCAATATTTTCTATGATATCTTCTATGCTTGAGAGTCTCTCTTTTATCTCTTGTATTATCTGTTAATATGCTCTGTAGCTCCTGATATCTTTGCTATGTTGTCCATCTCCAAGGTTTCCTCCATTTCTGTTTTCTGTATTGTTTCTATTTCCATTTTTATCACTTGGACCTCTTTGTTTAATTCTTTCAACTGCTTGATTGTAATATTTTAAGGGATTTATTGCCTCTGTTTTTCTATTTTTCTTTAATGGAGTTATTTAGGACTTCTTAAAGGCCTGCATTTTCTTCATGTGATGATATTTTAGCTCATTATCTTGCTTTTCTTGTCTGCTAAGGTAGCCAGGGTTTGCTGTGTTAGCAGAACTGGGTTATGATGGTGCCAAAATGTACTGGTTCTGTTGCTTATGATTTTGTGCTTGCCTCTGGCCATCTGATTCTCTCTTTTGTTAACTGGCCTGTGTGTCTCTGATTAGAGCTGGCCAACTTGGAGACCTGTAGAGCTCTGTGACCTGAGTTAGAGCTGGTAGGTCTCCTTGGAGGCAGGACTTGTAGTCTCTGGCTAGTGTGGGCCTCTTGTGTCTCTGTGTCCCTGGTTACTGTGGACCACCTATGTCCTTGGTTACTGATGACCTCCTGAGAGGCTCCCAGGCTGCAATGTTTGTGCAGGTATAAGGCCACTTGTCTGGTCTTGATGGGGAAGTGGGCCAAAAGAATGTGGAGCTTAGGGCCCCAGTCTGCTGGGCTATGTGGTTGTCCCAGCTAGGGGTGAAATTCTCACCTTTGTCCTTGCTTACTGCAAACCTCCTGGGCAGTTCACAGACTGTAGCATTTGAGCAGATAGTGGCCATTTTCTGATCTGTTTTCAAATGCTTTTAAAAAATAATAAATGAATAATAAGATTATAATGCTATAATTAAAAATTTAAGGTTTTAAAAGCTTTTATAGAAAGAATATTGTTTTTGTATAATTTAAAAATTGAAAATTTGTGAAAAATAGAAATTTTGTAGCACTTGATATTGCAGTGTTATAAATATTATTAATTTGAAGAGTGTTATAGCCTCAAGCATATTCATCATATGCTTCAAAACCGAGGCTTAACTATGTACACATAAATTTAATTTTCATACCAGATCACTATGACTTTCAGATATGTTTCCAGGGCTATGTCAGTTAGAGACTTTATTGATGTGAAGAGACACCATAGCCTTATCAATTCTTATAATAGAAAAAAATATATTAGAGCTGGCTTATAGATTCAGAGATTTAGTCCATTATTATCATATCAGAAAGTTTGACAGCATGCAGAGAGACGTATTGCTGGAGAGAAGGAGAGTTAGATATCTGAAGAAGTAGCTCAGAGTTCTTCATCCAATCATCAGGAAGCAAGAAGAGAAAGAGACATTGGGCCTGGCTTAAGCTTCTGAAGCATCAAAGCTTCCTCTCAGTGACAGGATCTCTTCAGTGCATCCATACCTACCCTAACAAGGCCACATGTGGCCTTATTCTTTCAAACAACGTCACTTCCTATTAGCCTGTAAGGATTACTTTTATTCAAACTACCACTGCAACCACCATGTACTGCTGGTTTTTGAAACACTATGCTATGTGACCTGTAAAATTTCATAATAATATAATTAAATTTTTATTATTTGGGGCTAGCATAAAGTTAGTGAAAAATCTTAGAGCAATTTGCAGACCTATGAACCTCAATTGCTCTTTGGAATAAACCTTTCCAAATAGTGATTCAGGGATTATGTGTGTAGATTCTACTTTTGGTTTTACATCAGATAGCTTGGGCATCTTCTCCCAGCTCTGGCAACTTTAGCAGGCTCCTTGCCTGCTTTAATTTCTTCCTTTAACTTCCTTCTCATAGATTTCAAGAGGTCAGTTAGATATTTACAAAATAATCTTGCCTAGAGACAAAATTAAATTCTTAAATTTTTGGTTGTCGTTCTATCTATGAACAAAAATACTCTTAAATTATTGGCCACTGAGGGTAATTATATACTTGCAGTTTGGATCTTTCCAGAAATAATGGCTATTTAAAATGCAATCCAAATGCTGGATATTTATTTTTAATTTTGTTTCTTCTCATATATTATTTCAAAATGGAATAAATATTGCTTATATAATTTTAAAAATATTTATAAATATATTAATAAAATCTTTCCCTCTCATTCCCTTGATTTCTGATATGCAAAATTTACCCTTCTGTTGCTAATACTTTGGTTTTATTAGCCTTATTTGGGTCACATAGAGGATAATATATCTAGATATGCTTACCAGCAATTAAAGAAAATTCTCCAGACACAATTAGAGAAGCACATAGGAGTATACAGGGGAGGTATTGGAGGGAAGAAAAAGCATAGAGGAAATGATGTAATGATATTTTAATTTTTAAAAAATAAAAGTATATCACTCCTGGTGGCTGAGCATGAAACTAATAACATCAAATTATTAAATCTAATAATTCTACTTTCATTACGTTAATTATACTTTTCTCTGGACAACAAAGGTATAGGCAAAGAATTTTGAATTTTTCCTAAATAGAATAAAATTTGTGAGGAAAATTAACTTGTTTAGGATACTAGCAGGAATAAATACATAAATCAAAGTGTTTTGAATATTGTTTGAATTAGCAGATTAAAAATTATATATGCCAAACTACCTTGGACTTTAGGAGACTGATTAAAAAAACATAGACTACTTCTTCAGGAGCACAGATTTAAAATCTTCATGAGATAACAGCAAGAAATCCACATTTAAATATCACTCTTAAAAGCTATAATTTGAGGTACACATAGTTGGAAAAAATATACAGAGAACCACTTTGTACGTGATTATTACATTTTACATTCTAGAGCTAAATTGAACAAATAATTAGAAATACCCACTAGAGATTGCAATGTTGTTTATTTAAAAAGAGCTATCGAGATGCATAATTT
Organism: Grammomys surdaster; assembly: GCF_004785775.1. Lineage (NCBI taxonomy): Eukaryota > Metazoa > Chordata > Mammalia > Rodentia > Muridae > Grammomys > Grammomys surdaster. The sequence goes on from NW_021620932.1 coordinate 6,556,630, forward strand.
ATACAGGAAATATACATTAAGGACAGAAATAGTAATTTTGTATGTTCTCTGTATAATTTAATCTCTAGCACAGCTATTGAAATACTTAGAAGTAATAGGAAAGTGCAACATAAAACCTTTGTTTTCCTTCCTCTATGCAATCAGTATGAGTAAGTGCAGCAGGTAGGTTTGCTGGAATAATTGTGATGCCAGAAAGAATATGATTCAAACAATAAGGGGCAATTTCTCCTGACCTTTCCCACAAATAGTACTTTCCATACTTAAAAACGAAAACCACCCATTTCTCTATCTTGCCTTTGTCTTTGCAATTACAGAAACATCCTACAGTAAGTGGACTGATTTAAACAACCCTAACCTTATGATTTGTGTCTTTAGACATGTTGGAGGCACATATGACTAAAGGTAAATATTTATTTGATCTATGATAAAATGAGTAGTTTATATAGTAGTTTACAATTTTAATTAAAAATTAATCCAACCTTGTTTCATTTAAAAACTTTTTGAACTATAATCATTTAATAAGCATTTCCAACTAAGAGTTTTAAGACACATCCACAACTTGCTAAATACTCCTAAGTATTTTCTATTTGAATTTGCCCAGAATGGAGGGAAAATGCATGAGCTGTGTAAGATGAAGTCATGAGCTTTTTCCTTTATCAGACAACAAGCATTTAGGGTAGTCATAGACCCAGAATGTGTATAAACCCTATTTTTGACAATCCCCAAAATATTCTACAAAGTACAGCAATTAACACCACAAATTGAAAATGAATTAGTTACCTTGATTAATCCCCATTACCATAGTTTATTATTAGCTTACATAAAGGTAAAAGGTAACAATTTAATAAGAGAAAAATTCCTCACAAGAAATAAATGCAATAATTTCTTTACCATAAAAGAATTTTGAGGTATGTAGAAACAATTAACAAATGAAAGATTTTGGCCTTTATAGGGTGCTAGGGGCCCTCCAGAGAAGGCAACAGATTTAATGCAAAGACTACAAAGCAAGTGAGGTAAACAGGCAAGAAATGTATCTGACCTTCTACAGACAGAATACAATCTCATATGCTTAGGATATCATTTATTTTATAATCCTTTATTAGATCAATAATAAAAAATAGTATGAAAATATTTTAAGGTATTATCCAACTGTGTAGTGATTCCAGATACACACACACACACACATATACACATGCATATATATTATTATATGTATTATTATATGTATGTATATGCACATATAATTTATACAGGAAACAAATATATTATTGTGTCACCAAATAAGTTTGATTTTTCTTTCTATTTTTATTTTGTTGATATTTAAAATGCACATAGAAAGCAAAGATTATATTATTGCATATGTTCTCTATTTTAAAACGTATCTAATTTTTATACTCCTTCTAAAAATTCATTAGTAACTGATTAGAAATTAGATATGCTTAATGCTGAATATGTTTGAGATATATTTAAAACTCAGAGGCTCTAATCTGGAAATGTAAAACACAAAGTTTTAGAATTCAGAAGAAAAAAATTTAAATGTAGAATTCAGAAGTAACTGTTCACACTTTAAAGACTTCAAATTTTATCACATTTAAGAAGTTCTGGTCTTCAGATAAGAGATGCTCAACCTAATATAGATGGACACTGTGAATACATGCAGTAAGTATATCTTGCTTATTATGTCAAACCTCATTAGAAATATGTGACTGATTAATATTCATTATTATTTCAATTATTATTGTAATGATAGTCGCAATGATGCTGGTTGAATGGTATCTGGGTTGCTTCCATTTCCTGGCTATTCCATATAGGGCTGCTATGAACATAGTGGAGCATATGTCCTTGTGGTATAGCAGGACATCTTTTGTGTATATGCTCAGAAGTGGTATAGCTGTGTCTTCAAGTAGAACTATTTTCACTTTTCTGAGGAAGCACCAGATTGATTTCCAGAGTTATTGTACTCGTCTGCAATCCCACTATCAATGGAGGAATGTTCCTCTTTATCCACATCTTCTCCAGCAAGTCCTGTCAGTTAGGTTTGTGATCTTATCCATTTTGGTTGGTGTAAGGTGGAATCACAGGGTGATTTGATTTGTATTTACCTGATGACTAAGAATGTTGAGTGTCTCTTTAAGTGCTCTTTGGCCATTCAAGATTCCTCTCTTGAAAACTCTCCATTTATCTCTGTACTCCATTTTTTTTTTAATTGGGTTATTTTGTTTTTTTGGAGTATAACTTCTTCAGTTTGTTATATATTTTGGATATTAACCCTCTATGGGATATATGTGTGGTTAGGGAAGATCTTTTTTCCAATCTGTGGGTTGCCATTTTTTAATATTGACAATGTCCTTTGCCTTACAGAAGCTTTGCAATTTCATGCGGTCCCGTTTATCCATTGTTGTTCTTGGAGTCTGAGCCACTGTTGAACCCAAATGCTGCCCCAACATTATGTTCTGTTCATGAATTTTCCCCTTATGCCAATGCATTCTGAACCAGAATTGGTCCTGTCTAAAAGAAAGGCAGGGACAAAAATGGAGCAGATACTTGTGTGTTTGTTGTAAAAATATTTCAGCTTTTAATATAATGCTAAAGGGACATAAGTGCATGAATTTATAATCTGAGTATTTATTATACAACTTTGAACAGAGGAAAACAAATTGTACATACTTTAGCAAGTCATATAGAAAAAATTAGTAGGTTTGAACAAATATGAATAACTGAGAGGTTGCTCATTTTACTTCATCCTAATCATATCATATTTACTTTATAGTCATATCACACTATCATCTTCTCAAACAGGCTAAACTGCTAAAGTGTGGGGATTATTAAAATAATATAACACTAACCATAGTTTGTCTATGTAAAAATTTCTTTTTAAGTTTTACAAGTAATAATTTGTTATACAGATCTCTAAGTAAAACTTCTGTTTTATGCTCTAAATTTAAACATACAGTTTCTTTGATTTTAAAACTCCCCTGCCCAAGACTTCCGGGCTAGTTTTTATTGGCTGCCAAACATGCATGAGTGGATAGGTTCATCCTGCATATGTTTATCATTCACATTTCAAAAAGGGCATGAGAAACTACAATTCAATTACACTCATTCCCAAACCCCACAAGGACCCAACAAAGAAAGAGAACTTCAGACTAATCTCCCTTATGAACATCGATGCAAAAATACTCAATAAAATTCTAGCAAACCGAATCCAAGACCACATCAAAACAATCATCCATCATGATCAAGTAGGTTTTATCCCAGGAATGCAGGGATGGTTCAATATTCGGAAATCCATCAATGTAATCCACTATATAAACAAACTTAAAGAAAAAAACCATATGATTATCTCACTAGATGCTGAGAAAGCATTTGACAAAATTCAACATCCCTTCATGATAAAAGTCTTGGAAAGATCAGGAATTCAAGGCCCCTACCTAAACATAGTAAAAGCAATTTACAGCAAACCAGTAGCCAACATCAAGCTAAATGGAGAGAAACTTGAAGCAATCCCACTAAGATCAGGGACTAGACAAGGCTGCCCACTCTCCCCCTACCTATTCAATATAGTACTGGAAGTCTTAGCCAGAGCAATTAGACAACAAAAAGAAGTCAAAGGGATACAAATAGGAAAGGAAGAAGTCAAAATATCGCTATTTGCAGATGATATGATAGTATACTTAAGTGACCCCCAAACTTCCACCAGAGAACTCCTAAACCTGATAAACAACTTCAGCAAAGTGGCTGGTTATAAAATCAACTCAAACAAATCAGTAGCCTTCCTCTACATGAAAGATAAACAGACTGAAAAAGAAATTAGGGAAATGACACCCTTCACAATAGTTGCAAATAATATAAAATACCTTGGTGTGAATCTAACCAAGCAAGTGAAAGACCTGTATGACAAGAACTTCAAGTCTCTGAAGAAAGAAATTGAAGAAGATCTCAGAAGATGGAAAGATCTCCCATGCTCATGGATTGGCAGGATTAATATAATAAAAATGGCCATCTTGCCAAAAGCAATCTACAGATTCAATGCAATCCCCATTAAAATCCCAACTCAATTCTTCACAGAGTTAGAAAAGGAAATTCTCAAATTCATATGGAATAACAAAAAACCTAGGATAGCGAAAACTATTCTCAACAATAAAAGAACTTCGGGAGGAATCACCATCCCTGACCTCAAGCTGTACTACAGAGCAATAGTGATAAAAACTACCTGGTATTGGTACAGAGACAGGCAGGAAGATCAATGGAATAGAATTGAAGACCCAGAAATGAACCCACACTCCTATGGTCACTTGATCTTTGACAAAGGAGCTAAAACTGTCCAGTGGAAAAAGGACAGCATTTTCAACAAATGGTGCTGGTTCAACTGGAGGACAACATGTAGAAGAATGAAAATTGATCCATTCTTATCCCCTTGTACAAAGCTCAAATCTAAGTGGATAAAGGACCTCCACATAAAACCAGATACACTGAAACTAATAGAAGAGAAGGTGGGGAAAAGCCTCGAACACTTGGGCACAGGGGAAAAGTTCCTGAACAGAACTCCAATGGCATATGCTCTAAGATCGAGAATTGACAAATGGGACTTCATAAAATTGCAAAGTTTCTGTAAGGCAAAGGACACTGTCAATAGGACAAAACGACAACCAACAAATTGGGAAAAGATCTTTACCAATCCTTCATCTGATAGAGGGCTAATATCCAATATATACAAAGAACTCAAGAAATTAGACTCCAGGCAACCAAATTACCCTATTAAAAAATGGGGTATAGAGCTTAACAAAGAATTTTCAACAGAAGAAACTCGAATGGCCGAGAAGCACCTAAAGAAATGCTCGGCATCCTTAGTCGTCAGGGAAATGCAAATCAAAACAACCCTGAGATTCCATCTCACACCAGTCAGAATGGCTAAGATTAAAAACTCAGGTGATAGTAGATGCTGGCGAGGGTGTGGAGAAAGAGGAACACTCCTCCATTGTTGGTGGGACTGCAAGATGGTGCAACCACTTTGGAAATCAGTGTGGCGGTTCCTCAGAAAATTGGACATAGCATTACCCGAGGATCCAGCTATACCACTCCTAGGCATATACCCAGAAGGTGCTCGAACATATAATAAGGACATATGCTCAACTATGTTCATAGCAGCCTTATTTATAATAGCCAGGAGCTGGAAAGAACCCAGATGTCCTTCAACTGAGGAATGGATTAAAAAAATGTGGTATATTTACACAATGGAGTATTACTCAGCTATTAAAAACAATGAATTTGAGAGGTTCCTAGGTAAATGGATGGAACTAGAAATTATCATACTGAGTGAGGTAAGCCAATCACAAAAGAACACACATGGTATTCACTCACTGATTATTGGATATTAGCCCAGAACCTTAAAATGCCCAAGATGCAACTCACAGGCCACATGAAGTCCATAAAGAATGAAGACCAAGTGAGGGTGATTCGGTCCTTCTTAGAAGGAGCAACAAAATACTCAAGGGAGCAAATATGGAGACAAAGCGAGGGACAAAAACTGAAGGAGGGGCCGTCTGAAGACCTTTCCACCTGAGTATCCATCCCATGTGCAGTCACCAAAGGTAGATGCTGATGTGGAAGTCAGGAAGTGCATGCTGATAAGAGCCTGATATGGATGTCTCCTCAGAGGTCTTCAAGAGTCTGACATATTCAGAGGCAGATGCTCACAACTAGCCATTGAAGTGATCATGGGGTTCTCAATGGAGGAGTTAGAGTGAAGACTGAAGGAGCTGAAAGGATTTGTGGCCCCATGAGGAGAGCAACAATACCAACCAACCACAGCTCCCAGGGTCTAAACCACCAGCCTGGGAGCACTTATGGAGGGATCCAGGGCCTTAGCTGAATATATAAGAGTGGAGGGCCCTGCTGGGCACAGATGGAAGATGAGATCCTTGACCTCATGAAGGCTGGACGCCCCAGGGGGTGGGAGTTTTGAGGGTGGGGAGGTGGGAGTGGGGGGGTAGATAGAGGTTACATCCACAAAGAAGAAGGAGGAGGTATGAGGGGATTGGGGGTTCCTGGGTGGGTGGGGGATGGGGTAAGGGGACAACATATGAAATGTAAATAAAACATCCAATAAAAAAAAAAAATTCTCAAGAGACAGATGTCTCATGGTATGGTAAGATGCACATTCTATGAACTGTAATTCATATGGCAAGCATGTTCTCTGCAAAGTTATGTAGCTTTTATTATCAAAAGATACATAGGGGATAGATTATTTTTTTTCAAAACATAGCTTTACAATTTTTTTCTTTTTAAAAACATGTCCTGATTTCTATTTTCCAACTCCTTGGCTAAGTATTCTACTTAACATATATCTTAGTAGCTTATCTGTGATCACACGAACATTGCTAAACAAAGATCAGTCCAAACAAAAGGACCAAATTTTTCCTGTTTCAATGTCAAGTGAAAGAGTTCTGTTTTCAATTCTTATGTCAGTTTTCTGAAATGGAAGATTACATCATCGTTCAAGCGTTGTTGGAAGTAGACAATATACACCAGTGGAATACTTGAGATTAAAAATTAATTTGTCAGCCACAGCTGCTGTGAATCCACATGCATAAAATCCATGTCATTTCTAGAAGACAACACTTAACAGTACTCTTCTGTTGTTCTGGGTCTCACTCAGTTTTTTGTGTCCCTCCTTCAGCAGTCTTCTCGAAGCATTGTGGGTAAAGAGGTTGATACATATGTCCCACGTATGGCTGAGCACTCAAGACTCACTGGCTCTCAGCATTTCCAACAGTAATGTGTCTCCGCATTAACTACTACCTAAAGTAGTAAGGACCATTTTTGTCCATGGTTACCCACTCCAAGCTGAGGCAGTAATGGCAGTTGAAAGCTACTAGGGATTGAAGTCATTTTTCTTTAGACTAAGTCCACTGGTAAGCTCCCCGTGTTCCTGTAAATGCCCATATGCATATGGTCAACACTAAGGACTATGAAATAAAAATAATAATGAAAATAAATAAATAAATTTAAAAAACATAGGAAGAAGGAAAGGAAGAAAGTACACAGCACGAATTTGAGTAGGAGGTGACAGATTTAAAGGACTTTATAGGTGGGCATTGAGGGATAACTATAGTAAAGACACAGTGTATATATGTATAAATTTTGAAGGAGAAATTAAAATATTAATTTGTCAGTAAGATATCCAAGTATTTCCTGAACCGTGGCATTATAGCTTATTTAGTAAAAACTAGAATGTGTGTATGATTATTTAGCTCCCAAATCCATTCTCCCTCACCCATTATTAGTATAGTTATAGTTCATTCAGTGTGTAAAATGAGAGCATAATTTCAAGCAATTAAAACAACTGTATAAAAGCACATCTACTTTTCATTAAAATAGGAATGCTTGTTTTCATGTGTTATTTAAAAAAAAATCAAATTAAAACCACTTTGTTTGTACATGAATAAAGCTAAGACCTTAAGATGTGTCCAGCAGAGGCAGCTGAGGTGCAGAAAAGCCCTGCTTGTTTTCCTTTTCATTTGCCATGTCCCCGTGAAACGAGCTTATAATAAAGAAGCATCCAGTACATGACTAATTTCATGTATGCACGCTTCACTAACAATATATCAAATCTCTGAGTTTTATGTGAGAAGAATCCCAAGATCAAATGTAAGGAGATTTCCCTCAAGACATCTTAAATAGTTATCATTCTCTCTTAAATCAAACAATCCCTGAGGTTCATTTGATTCTTGTTCTACACACATACATATCAATATTTATCTAGCTACCTTCTTAGTGACTTGTTTATCATCCACCTCTTCCATCAGTGCATACACACAAATACATACATATTTTCCCTTTGAATACTCCAAGGGGTTGCTGAAGTGCATGCAATTTGTTTCTCTTCACATCTTCTTAATGAAATATAAAAAGGCATGCTAGGTCAACAAATTATATCTTTTAGGAAGGTATAAAGCTAGAAAAATATATAAGGAGGCAACTTTTATTGTGGTTACTAGACCAGAGTCTCAGTACACTAGGATTATTGTAAGTAAAATTGATTTTGCTCATGATTTGATTTTAATCTAGTTTAGCAGAATCATATTCTACAAGGAACAGATATTTAATTTAGTATATTATGATGAAAAGACTTCAGTTCAGAAAAGTTTAATGCATTTGATATGATAAAAACACTAACTGATTATTAGGTTTGTAAAACCAGTTATTCCTTGTTATCCTATTACCATTTAAATAATTTCTTATGCTCATAATATTGATATTAAATCTAGAAAATCTTGAGGCTCTTCTATTTCTACTGAAGCTGATTATCTCCATAAAGCAAGCCATTTGATTATATATATGTATATATATATATATATATATATATATATATATATATATATGATATAAATTTTCTGCAGGTTTTTTTTTCTGATCTGAAGATTTTCAAAGAAACCACTTGTTTTAGAGTGAGTTGAAGCTGTCTAGTCATAAGCTACAATTGTAAACAAGGGTCTATGAAAACCAATCTCCTGTAATTTTCCAGTCTACTGTTTTCCAATATAAAGAAGAAGATAGGACACTTGGCAATTTTGAAGTCACTGCCCAACAGAGGTCTCCAGCACTTTAACAGTTGGGACCAGATGGGACATCAAGACAAAGAAACCTATCCAGGCAAAGGAAAGGAGCAAACTGAAAATTCAGAGGACATAAAAGGATACTTTTTTATTGAATAACGTAGATAATTTTTCTGAATCTAAAAATTGTCTGATAGTCTATGTTTTCACACACACACATACACATACACACACACACACATACACACACATGCACACACATAAACACACATGCACACATACATACACACACACCATATACATCATGACTATTAGTATATTTTTGTAGTTCTGGAACTTACTGCACTTTTTATGTTTAATTGCAACATAATTAAAATCATTAGTTACATGATGAGAACAGTTTAAGTTTGTGTATGTTTATGTGGTCACAGCTCCTTTTCTCTTAATAAACATCCAACCTTGTGGCATTAATTTTTTAGATACTCTTCAGCATAGACTTAGAAACCTAAATTCAAATGACTCAACATATGCAGTATTAATTTCATGATTACTTTTAGAATGAAGAATTAATACCCCATGAGTCTTAATTGAAAAGCCAATTATATAGTATCGAATATATGAAGTGGAGAACCAAAGTCAAACATTAGGAACTTCTTTAGTTTTGGAAACCTTAAATTCAAAGCCTTCCTTACATCTACACGCTAAATGAAGTTTAGTGATGTATTTCTGCAAGGTATATTGTGTAAATGGAGATTATGCAAAATGGATCCAACACTTTCAAGCTTAGCACATGACAGCTGCTGCCCTAATTTTCTGTTTCTTGGATCTAGTGTGGAGAGATGGAGTCTCACCGATGGTATGTAATGCAATGCATGTAGAAGTAAGGTTCATCTCTGCTGAGCTGGAGGATTTGATTGTAGGTGGTAGATTAGTATTAATTTATACTAGTCTATACCATGGCAATCTCCAATATAACACACAATACTTGATCTACCAGCTAAAATCTCAAAGTGATCAAAGAAAGATATTACTATGATGGCTTTGGAGGTTGAGAAATGAGTACTCTGTTTTGGTCAATGCATCATAAGAGGGGGCGCATTAATAGAGGGGTAATTTAGTCCATCTTGACCTGAATACCTAAATGCCTTAAAGATTAGGATACTTGCATATCATAATCCTCTGCCCCATCTCCTTTGAAGTTAGGATAGCATCATGTAACTCTAGTTGGCCTGTAGCTAATGATATAGATCAGGTTGGCCAGGAACTCAAGAGATCTGCCCGACTCTGCCTCCCAAGTGCTAGAACTAAAGTCAGGTGCCTCCTTCCATGCCTGCTTCCGTTACTACTTTTATGCTCCCTTTTCTGTGAGGTTTTGATACAAGTTTCTCAGATCATTTTCCTTTTCTTTATAAAAGAAACACAGTGAACGTTGTTATGTCTTTTTGTCCTAGGAGAGTTAATCTATGTCATCAATTTAATTAGCCTGAAGCATGGCATTCCAGCTTTCCCTCCTGCGTCTAGAGATACAGATTAAGTTCTTTGCTTTCAGAAGAATTTCAATTCAGTAGATTTCTCTATGAACTATGTTTGTGTACAGTTTTGCAAACTAAAGAGAAAGGAACAATTCTTTTAAGACCAGAGCTCCAGATGTGGTACAGAACGCACGATTGTTTCTACTTCCTGATCATTATCTTTTCTTTCCCTTTTAACATGTATCTGCGGCTGCAAATGTGAGCTAACAATATACAATGAGCAATAGGCAGGCCATACAGGGAAATGGCAGGAGATGTGCTAGCGTTTTATATTATCGGAGATGGTTAACTTTGTGAAAGAAATCTCCATCCTCTGCAAATTCCTGCCGAATCACTCTTAGGAACTGCAAGGAAGGCTTTTCTTTTGTCAGATGACTCAGTAGCATGCTTGGGCTTATTCAGATAAACACTGGAATTTTTCCTGCAATATGTTGAGGGATTTGGGACTGAGGGCACAATCGTCAGTGTGTTGTGCTTTTCCATATTTTAATCTATCTATCTAATCTCTCCAATTTCTTGTCTGTGTTTCACTATCTATTTGGAGCAAGTAAGATTGATAGTACTACCTTGGTTTCCTGTCACTCGGGGCCAAGCGAAGCAGTGTAAGACACATCACCCGAGCTGAATCAAGGGAGCAGTCCTGCGGCCCAAGCCTTATCAGTAATCTTCGACTTCCGCCAGCTGGAACCACTGGAGTGTTTCACTCCATCTCCTCTTCCCTCCTCCAGATTCAGAGTAATGAGAATTCCCTCCTGGTTACTGCCTGCGAGTCCAGGACTGAGATTACATCAGTTCATTTAGCTGGGCTTCGCAGACACTCCTTTGCAGGAATTGATTTCCTTATTTTAGTCCCTTTGCTTTTGGATTCTGCCCAAAAGACAAATTCAAGGAAGTGAATTCTGCCCTTACAAGGTCTGTTTCAGATAATAACCTGAGAACGTTGGAGGCTGTAAGCCAGTAGCCAGGTTGTCTTTCTTTATCTGTAAACCCACTCAGAAAATGTCTATGATGCACTCAGAAAGGAGGGGGTAAGGGGGAACCTTTCTATCTCATGGTTTGTGGAGAGGTAAAACATGACAGAAACGATAAAGTAAATTTAATTGTTTTGCTTTTCACATAATTTTACCAGAAATATTATAGAAGACAGAAGGACCTGACATTATACAATAAAAAGTAAATGTTGTCTATCTCTATGTATTTACATGTATAAATATACATAGCATGCAATTTTAAAGGCCCTCATCAGCCATGATGTCATTTCGAGCAGGCATTTGCTAGCCTTCAACACACAGCTTCATTACAGTCGAAGGTAGCCATTATTTCATAAGAATGCTCAATATATGCACAGAGATATGAGTAAAACATTGTTCCTGTGTTCAGAGACCTTCATACTTCAGTTGCCGCTGTCAAAAGAACAAAAAAGTAGTGCCTGCTGATAATTGCTGTGTTTGAAAGATTCCCAGGGTATGATGGGAAATACCTTTCCACTGATTCTAAGAAACACCAGAAGTGCTGGTGACTAAGAGGTACTTGAAACACTGAAGAGGAAGCATTGGCTTTTGTGTTTGTTTAACTGTTACTAACCAACACATAATAAATCTCTTTTCCTCTATATTATATGGCACAATGTAACTCTGTGTTAATATCAGCCAGTAAGTTGGCTCCATGCTTGCGTTCCAGGTCTAACAACCTGAATTTGAAAACCCAAACTCAAAGTGGAGGCATTGAACCAACAAAGGAAACAACACTGTCTTTGAATTCTAAACACAATCACGTAATAAAGAACGACATAATTTTAAAAAAAAGAATTGTAAGCCATTTGTTAGCTGTGCAAAATGTAGCTTTAGCTGGCCCTTTAATAAGGACTTATACAAACAGTACAAGAAAAGACCAAACTAGATACTCTTCCTTACAGAAGATTCTATGTAAGAGTTTTGTTTTATTGATCTTAAGCAAAGTCATTAAATAGTATACTGGACAAAATATTAAATTACTTCAAAAGGTATATATCACAAAAATCCTTAAAATTGAGACATGAATGACAAGAATACATTTGAGAATACGTTGTTAGGGCTCTTCTTTTGGGAACATCATTCTGTTTTTCACAAGCCAAGAAGCAGATATACTGTAATCTATGAAGTGCAATATGGTATAGGTGGGGACCCATAGGTCACATTTCTGTAAAATATGATATTGTATTGAATTCCACAACAAATGTAACACAATTCTCACTATAGATAAGTGAACATAAGCTGGTACATTAAAATGTAATATTAAAATTTATAAATCAGCATCTGTGTATTGGGAACTTATGAGTGCAGCAAGAAGAACCGTAAGTGGTTATGAGTAAGGATCAAGATGCAGTTGCCTATGAAGGTCAGGACAGCACTGTACATTATGGTAAGTCTTAGAAATATTACAATTCAAGGACAGCTATGCATACATGCTTTTCTCTCTTTAATGCCAAATTAGCTTACTATAAGTTTTTATTGCATAAACTTTTAAAGATTTTATTAACTTTTAGCTCCTTTATAACAGCATTCATATTTTTAATTCTTTTATTGAAAATAGTTTTTCCCCTCTCCTAATATATCCTTCATCCTGATTATGGTTTTCTTTCCCTCTCCTCCTTCCCACACCACCACCCTATTTGGATTCTCTCTCTCTCTCTCTCTCTCTCTCTCTCTCTCTCTCTCTCTCTCTCTCTCTCTCTCTCTCTCATTAGAAAACAAAGAACCTTCCAAGTAGTAATAATATAACAAGACATTCAAAATAAGACAAAACAAAGATGAACACATGGGAATATGACAAAATAAACAAGGAAAAGAGCCCAAGAAAAAGCACAAGAAAGGATATAGATACAGAGAGACCACTCATTCGCAAACTCAGGACCGACCTAACACACACACACACACACACACACATACACACACACACACACACACACACACACACATGCAAAACTGGAAGCCACAAGAAGTTCTTAAAGAACATATAGGATAAAAAATAAAAAATTAATAACAATACAATAAAATATAAATAAGATAATACTCTGACAGAACATTGGGAGACAGGAACCTTTATTGGCTTCTTGCTGTGATCATGTACCTGCCCTTAAAGGAATAGAGAGCATCCAAAAGCCGAAATGCACTGTACTGCTTATGAAATACTATCTTTCTTTATATTTCTATTCTATAATAGAATAAAGTTGCCTTTGCTTATTAAGACTTCTGCTAAAAACTAAGGTGCAAGTATATACATTCTCTTCTGACTACACAAATCAGAGCTCTTACTGTCCTTCCTTCATTCCCATATCCTATTCTTTTGAAATTTGTTCAGGGGCAATAGCAATCCAAGATCTGACACTCAGCTGATAGCAATGCCTACTTTGGGGAATGACCAAGGACCTTCCTAAGGTACTTTCAATGTATTTTATTGGTCTATGAATAAAATGAAGAAAATACCAAAAATGCCATGTATACTCTAATAAACATAAGCCAATAGTACAATCATTTATCATCAATGTTTATACCAAATACTTATATAACTGATAGCATAGTATATTTGTTTTCAAATATAGGATTACCACAAATACAAGACTAATATGATGCACCATTCCATTGGATTATGTCTTTTTTTTTTTTAGCTCTACTAAAATTTCAGAGGACTGCAGTCCTATAAGTGGTAGCTCCTTGATAATAGAATGTGTGTTACATGCATGTCTCATTAATGAAGAATTTTGGCAGTAATATCTTATAATGTTACCTGGAGAATGAGCCAAAGTGAATAGAATCAGGTTGTATTATTTTTGACTTCTGCTTTGACATTGAAACTTTGAAGTTGCTATTGAAGATATTTATGGATCATAATTTTGGGAGAGTGGAGGATAAAGATGCAAAAAGGCTGATTTGATTTGCCATTATATACCTATTATATGAGAAGAATTGTCACAGGCATGGTTCCAGTCCTGAGAATAGAAATGAAGGCAATGACAAATGTCATTCAGATCCAAAGCAAAAACAACTAACTTGTTAGATAGAATGATAAGATACAGCAGGCAGTTGATGAGAAAGAGTCAGACAAATTTATTTGTGAAATATCATGGCAGAAAGGAATCAAACATGATACTCCTACTACTATAGTTGAAAAGGTTCTAGGTTTGATATACAGCTCTCCACATTTCAGGTGTAAGATCAGATGGAATTATATAACATTTCAGGACTTCTAATTCCAACTTGGCAAAATGGGAGCAATAACAGACAAACACAGAGCTGCTGTAGAAATTATACAAACTGAATTATGGAGAAATAGAATGGATGGTGGCCTTTATCCTGTGGAGTGTCACATGGGGCTTAGACTCTTAACTATACTATGGGGCTGACCTCTTAACACTCTTTCAAACATCTGCTGAGATGTTTACTTCCCTTTGTGACTTATAATGGAGAAGGTCAAGTACAGCAAGCAAACTATCCAGGGTCAGACAGATAATGAATAGCATAACTGCAATTCATATCCAGGATTGTAACCTCAGAGGCATACTCCCTCCTACACAGCTCACAGTAAATGGCATTTGTCCTCCTTATGTACACTGATTGTAAGGGTTGTTGAACATAGAGTAAAAGGTGTGCATCAACATTTCAGGGATACAGCAAAACAACAAAGCAATGATATCTAAAAAAAGACATGGTGTGTTAGGGTTTTAGATGCGATGAAGGCAGATACTTTTGAGAAGCAGCTAGCTTCGTGGTCAAGCTTAAAGATTGAAAAGAACTTTCGTAGAACATAAAAGAAGGAAGAGAATAGAATATATCACCACATTCGAAATATTTTCTCTTGTGGTTTGATCACTGTGCGTTGATGATAGGCAAGGTAGAATGCTTAAACCATAATGCTTGTAGAATTCTTTTCCTAAAATAGCCTTGCTCCTCCCTGTTTGATGCAGTTGACAGATCCTTCAACAACAGTCACCTTCCATAACTCATCACATCCCACACCTCACAGTATTATCAATATGTATTACCAAATGATTTGATGGCAAATTTTTCCTAGTCTGCATGTTTTTCTCACCTTATTGGCATAGGTGACCTAGAGTGGTGCAGACTACTAGTTGGTTGATACTGATTTAGTGAGGGTCTGGAAGCACCACAGAGTAAGATTAGAGCAACTGTTAATACTATTTTATATAAAGCCTGGAAAGATTAAAAGGAAAAATGGCAGAGTTTTGGTGGAGCTTATGCTTGGGGATGCTTTAGTGATCTTCTGAGGGCTCAGACAATATGGAGATCACAGGTTGATAAAGTTAGATATTATTTGAATTTCCTACTTAGTGCCATGGGGAGACAGTATGAAAAACAAACAACCAAAAACAAAAACCCTGAACATTTTTTTCATGAAAATATGTTTATCCCTTTAAAAACTGACAAGAAATCGTTGTATTACACATGTTTACCATTATCAAAACTCTGATACCTGTTTGCAGGTTCAGTGTATCTGGTAAGTTTCAGGACATGGGCTTTCCTGGGTCCTCCAATGCCTTCACTTAGAGATGAAAGCTCTCTCCAAAGGTGAGATAATGTATAGAAAAACCATTAATACAATTATGCTTTACTGTGTGGAGGTCAGAGGTGAGCTGGCTCCACAGCATTTCTATGCGACATTTGTCATTGGCATGCTGTTTTTGACATTTTATATTACCCAGATTCTTCAAAGCGTGAAAACCTCTGTGCTCTCATTTACAGTGTTACTTCTGCAGTGGATGGAAAATATGTATAGTTATAAGCTCAATTATGGTCCCTGGTTTATCAGTGGCTTTGTCCAGCCCTGGACCATGGCCCCAATGAGGGCAGCAGTACAGTGAAAAATGGGGATCTTGCTGAGTACAATAGAAACCTAAAATGAGATTGGGTTTATATTCACAGCTGGGAGCTGCACATTTGACTCTAGGGAACATAAGGTCAGGTTTGCAAGATAAAGAGTGTTCAATCATACCCTGCAGAGAAGCTATGATACTTCTTTTGTGGCTCATGGTTAAATGGATGAAACTTATTGTTGGGTGATCTATAGACAGTGTGTCAGTATGCATGTATATTTATGTAGTAACAGAGTTGCCTATATGGAGCAAAATCATGATTTATACACTGAGAAATAACATTTATAAACTCTTACCAATAACAATGTGGTAAAACTTTTACAGGTTATTTTTTAAATAAAATCATGTACTAGCTAATATGAAACACAACATGTTGACATGATAGATGCTCATGGATTTAAATGGTGCTTTAGTTATATTTTAATTAGACTTGAATATTAATAATATTTTAGAAAATTTAATTTTGGCATTTTGTTTGCATGTGTATAATTGAAGTGCTTTAAAGAAAATATTTACAGTCAGAAAACACTATGTGTCCAATTTTGTATGCAAAACAGTTTAATGAGAAGGAAGGTACTCTACTGTATTAACTGAATTATATTGTGCCAAGTACAGTGACTGGCCATATTTTGGCCATTGATCTTTTTTCTCTAATAGCTAATATGGGATATAACCTAAATATTTATAAATATTACCTTTAGAGGAGATATAAGCTCATTTTGATGTAGTGAATATTTATTTATATTCACATTTGAAGCCATTTGTAAAAATGTAGAATTTATACTGGCATCTTCTTATAATTCTACTGACAAAACTGAACTTACCCAATTTTATCCTCCATGTCTTTAGATAAGTAATGTCATCTTGCTATTTGTGTTTACATTTTTCTCAATATGTATAATCGTAATAATAGTATTTAAAAGAGTTTTTCAGGTAAGGTGGAAGGTACTTGTAGTCCCAGAAATTAGGATATTAGAGCAGAATGATCAAGAATTTAGTACCATACTTCACTAATTAGGAGATTATAGCTACCCAGGAGCTATTCAGGTCCTCCCTCAAACAAGAAGAAAATCAGAATAAGTTTACTTTAATTGTGAGAATTCATGATAATTCATCAAATATATGAAATACCTTTCTAGTAAATCTAGCTTAAGTCCATTTCAGCTTCGGATAGCCAACCATGAGTCTATGACCTGAAATATAACACTATGAACATGTTCATTATAAGGTTTGTCATACTGAGAGTTTCATTTCTCAGCCATCTCCCTAGATCAGTTGCCAGTGGATCCCTGTATAAAAGCATACATTTAAAGTCTGATGAAAAGAGGTTATTTAGAAAAACAACTGTGCTTCCCCTACGAGTTTCTGTAATACATATATTTTTTTCATTCATTCAGTAAATGCATGGTGAGTTCTCACTGTTTGAGTGGGCATTCTGCCAGAATTTTCCATAATCTTTCCAAAACAGAAACCCTATTATAAATGTTATAAGCACAGTTCTTCAATATCAAGTTGAAATATCAAAGCCAAGTGCATATACCAAAGTTGTTCTATAATCTCTCAAATGATGCCTACCAAATATTAAAGCAAACATGTGCCACTAATTTCTGGCCAAGTATTGCCATGTGGTGATAATGTAGTAGAATAAAGAATGACTTTTAAAAATAAGTAAAAATGATAAGCCAGGCAGTGAGTGGAGGTACACACCTAATATCCCAGCACTTGAAGATCAGAGGCAGGTGGATCTCTGAGATGAGACCAGCATGTTCTACAGAGATGGCCGGTGCTTAACCAGATAAGTTGTGTTTTAACCAAACAAAAGAAGTAGGTAAAAATTCTATACTTTATTTGAAAACGTCTTTTTA
The DNA here is from genome assembly GCF_004785775.1 of Grammomys surdaster. Taxonomy (NCBI): domain Eukaryota; kingdom Metazoa; phylum Chordata; class Mammalia; order Rodentia; family Muridae; genus Grammomys; species Grammomys surdaster. Next base: position 6,574,454 of record NW_021620932.1, read on the forward strand.
AAAGAAATGAAACATTTTGTTCTCTTGAATTTTTTTCTGTAGAATAACAAGTTAGCCAAATGACTAATGTTTTCACATGTATCATTTGTGGAGGTTTTATTTAATATATTTCCTCTACTAGAGACTGAGCTCTGCACAGTCAGAGACCTCTTTGCATATCCAGGATTGAGGAGTCAGATTATCACAGTAATGATTCTCATTTTGTAAGTTAAAACACATATATTTGGAAAAAAGATTAGCACAGATTCCTAAGTGACCATCCACTACCATTGTTGAAAGGTGAGCTTTCTGAGTGCTTTCTGTAACAAAGATACTTTGTATAAATGTGTGATTTATTGCTAGCATTGTTAGTATGGTCAATTTTATAAATGGAGAAAAATATCATAATTAAACAAGCCACACATAATTCTATTATGCAGTACTTACACATTCAAAACAACTGAAATTTTGGAATCACAATTACTTCAGATATAATTCTTCCAAGACAATGTACAACATATCTAATCTGGAAGATCAACAAATTATGTGTTGGAGGAATACTGAAATAAAAATGACTGTGTTATTCATAGTTTACGTGTAATTATGTGTGTTTTAAGGCATGTACTATAACTAATTGCTTCAGTAAATGGTAGCTGATAGCTTTACTAAGGTCACCACTATATTCATATTACTAAATGCTAGGAGATCTGAGATAGTCATATTGATTCACATATTCATATCTATTAATTATAAGTAACTATGTGAGTGGAGTGTGCAATATAGAATATGTCTCATTGTTCTGCTGTATGTGCGAAATCAAGCACAAGGTCTCTCCGTAGCTGCTGTCAGTCAGTTAAATTCAGGCTACCTCATCATTTCCTTGAAGCAACTAATCAACCATTTCCTAAGAGAAGTGTGATTTCATAATGCCAACATAGATAGCACGAATAGAAGCTTATAAAATAGCAATGCTAGGAAGTCTGTCAGAAGAATATGCCCTGAGTGGATAACCATTGTTCTTCAAATACATTAGTATTTAATTAGAAATCTTTAGAAGTCAAGAATACCAAATTGATAGTTACTATATGTATTCAAGTTTTATGTTGTAATAAATCTGATGATACATGACACCTAATATTATAAAATACAAAATAAGAGATGTATCCTCGCCGTATCTGAGTTACTTATGTAACATTGGTACAGCTATACATGCATTATCACTCATACATTAAATGTGATGATCTGTCTTACTCTTTGTGAAACTGCAGTAGATTATTGTGGTGATGATAGCAATCAAGTTCATGTTGAAGAGGAAGAGGGAGTAGGTGTGAATGGCATAAGAACCGGAGGATGAAGGATGGAGGGGAGGAAGGGGGAAGAAGAAAATAGGATAAAGCCTCCACTAGGTAAAAGCCCCTATATTGTGAATGATCTCATGATACCGCAAACATAAAGAACTTGTTCTATGTTTAATTGACAGATGAAGAAATGAGTGGGTGTAAAGATTAATTAGTCAAGGTTACATAAAGCTTTGACTTTTACCTAGACACCGACTCCAGAAATTGTTGCCCCTTACTAAGAGCAAGGAACACTTGGGAGACTAGAAGTCTTATTTACATTTTACACTGAAGACACAACACACTTCTATTTACTAAAAGTGCTTATATTCTGCTCATATTTTGCAATATTGAGCATCTGTCCATTTCTAGCTGGTATATTTAATTATTTACTGTGCATTTTATTGGGATCAGGAAATCAAAAGGAGATATAAAAATAGCCCACAATGTACAGTTATAGATGCTATCTTCTCTGCTGGCTGAATTAAATAGATATAGTAAATGGATCCAGAAATAATGATTTTTATTAATTAAAACTTCAGTACTCCTGATTATGGGCCATCCCTTCTTCTGAATAAATAAGTCCATATCTTTTGAAGAGAACTTATTTTGAGTAAATTCATTGTAATTATGACCTCATCTAGTATAATAGCTAACATGAAAACTGATAAAATATAGTTCAGTAAATATATTAAATGATATAGCAAGGGTATGTAACTTCTCTTTAGATAGTTCTCAGTTTTGAAGATTCTATTCTAACAAACATGAATTTCACACTGCATGTTAAAATTTCTATAAATTATTGATAATTAGTATACTATTTTATTAAGAAATTGATTTTTTTATAATATGACCTCCCACACCATTATTCAATATTAACACATTCAAAACAACAGAATTTTGGAATCATAATTTCTTCAGAAATAATTCTTCCAAGACAACATACAATATATCTAGCCTTAAAGATTCACAAATTTCTTGTGTGTTAGCAAAACATAGAAATTTTTAAAAAGACTGTGTTATTTGTAGTTTATGTGTAATTATGTGTGTTTTAAGACATGTGCTACAACTAATTGCTTCAGTAAATAGTTAATAGCTTTACTAAGGACACTTCTATATGTTCTGCAATGACATATACAACAGGTCTCATATAGGATGCATAATCAGGAGAGAGAGTGAGAAAGCAAGAGAGCGAGAGAAAGAGAGAGAGAGAGAGAGAGAGAGAGAGTGATTTTTAGAAAGCTCTGATAAATGTGAATTGTAAGATTACAGCTGTACCCATACGACCTGTTATCTTAAAAATGACATAGAAATATGCCTCACTGGACACCGACAGGGGGACCGGAGCCATTACAAGGTCCCCTTCAAGTACTGGAGGTCAGGCCTCTATCCCCGCCTTCGCAAGATTAGAATCACCATAGCCCTTCTATACTTAGAGAAGGGAGGAGATGTCAGGGACAGCCCTGCTTACCCACTGAAGGCCTAAAATCAGCCATAGGCCTAAAATCAGCAATAGGCCTGTCATACATGTATACTAACACCAAGTCTTGGGTCTCTGTGGAAAAACATTGAAACAGATGGCTATAAGCTATTGTAAACAGGAAGCTTTTGTGGAAATTTATCAGCCTGAGTAGTCATAGACCTTGTTAATAGGTAGCCTTAGCAGACAATACCAACTTAGATAAGGACAATCGAGTCATAGGCAGAGTCATAGTGACCTGTCCCCTGAATCTTCACCCAGCCAATACCATGTTCTGAAAGATATCTGTATTCCCCCTGAATACTCATGCTCCAGTGTCGTCCCCTTCCCCACGTCCTGCCTTTTTGTGTTTATAACCCCAGTGTGAATGAATTACGATTTAGGTAAAAATAAATAAATTATTTTTTTAAAAAAGAAATATTTATTTTAACTTATGTGAACTAAAACATCTTTCATCAATATTTAATACATTGACAAACATACTATTATATCACAAAACTCTAATAGAATAATGAATGCAAGAAATATTTATCCTGAATAATAGAAAAGTAAGTGTGTTCAAAATAGTTCACAGACTTAGATCAGTTTTCTGTTATTGTTACAAAATACCAAAGCTAGCCAACTTAAAACGAGAAAAGCTTTATTTGGCTTAGTTTGGGAAGCCTCTGGCCATAACTGCTTGGTGGTGCTGCCTTGTGACTTGTGTGAGGCAGTGAGTTATGGCTTAAATATGAAGTACATCACACCATACCTGGATGTGAAGGAGAGAAGCCAAGAGACAAACTTTCCAAAAAGAGACCAGAGTCCTAATATGCTCTTGAAAGCACACTGGTGAGGAACTCAGAGACCCTATTGAGTTCTGACTTGTCTACCTCCCTGTACCTCTGAGATGGCCCTTCAGAGGATAGTTCACATTTAAAGCCAAGCAGAGAATTGCACAGTGTATCAGTGATACAGAATCCAGTAAAAGGAACCTGAATTCCTAAATGGACCTGGATTATACTCTTGGTAAGAATTTTGTCCCTAGATACATTTTAGATATTATAGTCCTCGGGAGTTCACTGGAAGCAGAGGTATGAGATCCTGAGCATGGATCCTTCCAGCACTATGCATTCCTAAGCATCAGCTGAGTACAAGCAGGAGAGTGGATGAGATCACAAATGCAGAGACATCAGCAACTGTAATAACGAATATGGCTTTCCTCAGGGTGCATCTGATCCTGTAGCATCTACTTTTAACCTTTGAGGATAACTAGTTCCTTAGCAAAATACTACAATGCTTTATATCTTTTTCCCCCTTTGGACATACAGAATGGTGGCGTACTAACTGTAAAAATCTGTATCCATTATGTGTGCATTAGGGCAGGGAACCTAGACGTACTCTGAAACTTCACCAGCACTAATTTATCCAGCTCTGCGGCTGTTAGCTATATTTTCAGGGCTTTTAAATAAATTATTTTCAGACAAAAAGCGGGACATAGAGAGTCAGTGTGATGAGTCACGTTTTTTTTGAGATGTTGTATCCAAGCGCTCATAAGATTCAAGACAAAGCAAATACTTTTGTTCCTTATTTGTCTCCATGTTTTACATTCAACTACAAACACACACACATAGAAACTCACATACACAAACACACACACGTTTGTGTTTTCATCTTTATTTTCAAATTAAAAACATGTAGGCATTTCCACTTTGTCTAGCTATTTGTTTGATTGTATGTTTGAATGTTTTAGCAAATTATTCTATCTTTCATTCCCAATAAAAGAATATGGTCCTGTTTTTCCCCTTTCTTCTTCCCTCCCTGCCCCAACTCTCTCTCTGACTCTGTCTCTGTCTCTGTCTCTGTCTCTGTCTCTGTCTCTGTCTCCCTCCCTCCCTCTCTCCCTCCCTCCCTCCCTCCCTCCCTTCCTCCCTCTCTCTGTCTCTCTCTGTCTCTCTCTGTCTCTTTGTCTCTCTCTCTCTCTCTCTCTCTCTCTGTGTGTGTGTGTGTGTGTGTGTGTGTGTGTGTATGTGATTTTGACTTAGTCTCAAACAAGGATATTTCTTAACTCTTAAATTTGTGATTTTACGGCTTTAGTCTCCTTAGGTACATTGAATTAAAATCCCATACTATAGCCAGCTAATGTAAATTATTACTGATATTTTGAGGTGACTTTATCAATTTCTTTTCAGATGGACGATACATCATTTACTTTCCTTATTGCTGTGATAAAATGACCAACATAAGCAATTAAGGGAGGAGCTTATTTCTGGCCTCATTTCGGGGGTCACAGTGCATCATGAAGGAGAAGACATTACAACAGACATGTGCTACAGCTAATCACATTAGCTACAGTCAACAGGCACACAGACATGGACACTGGGCTCTAATCACTTTCTTTTTAGTCAGTCCAGAATGAAGCCCATAAAAGGATGCTGCCCACATTAAGGGTTGGTCTTCATATTTTTGGAAATTGGAATCCACCTCCCAAATACACCTACATAATTTTCTCCTGGATGATTCTAAATCCTGCAGTGAAAAGCCAATATTATAATCACAGATGATCAGAATTTTTGTTTAAAAATTTTATTCATCTTCCTGCTTTCTCTTTAACATTTATGTAATTAGTATGTCCATTAAAATTAGTTTATTTTATATTTTTTTTCCGTTGGGTTTTGTGCATAACAAATTGAAGAGTAAAATTCAGTAGTGTTACCTTCTATTGATGAATGTTTCCAAGTACCATATAATTTTACACCTGGGAGAATACAGAATTTTTCTCTTTTCCAGTGAAAAAGGTACGCTAACAATAACTATCTCATATTTTAAGGGCTGAATAATTAATAATTACACATTGTTTAGAATAATCCATGGCACACAGTGTGGGTTGATTAAGTGTTTTGTGTTGTTGTACTCGCTATCTCAGTAATCAGGAAGCTTGTTTTGAATATGGATCTTGATAAATATTGAAATAATAAACTTAAATTATATCATCCATGTCACAGAGTTATCTAAAGAAATAACAAGTTCATTGAAAAGGCAAATCATAATTATAAACTTCATGATACCAGTGACCCCAAAATGAGTTTTTGTATTATTTTGTTTGTTGATTTTGGTCCATGAAAATGAATGGAACTCATTCATCAGTAAGAAGTTACTGTGTTTTGAAAAAGCTAATAACATCAAATCTCCCCCTCCCTCCCCCCCCCCCCCCCCCTCTCTCTCTCTCTCTCTCTCTCTCTCTCTCTCTCTCTGGGTTGGGAGGGATGTAGTTGTGGGTGATTGCCTCTGCCTCTGTGTCTAGATCTCCCATTATGATTCCATCTTCATTTATCCCTCTTTCCCTCCCTCTGTCCTCTGGAATTCTACAAAATACTGATGTTTTATACACGCATTTTATTTTTTGCCTCTGTTCTAATGTATTTTTAAATGTACTTAATTATACTCCTTACCCTAGAATGTCATATATTCTACCATGCTTTGTTTACCTTCTCTCTGCCCTCTTTTTCTGTGTATTCCTTACCCTCATGTTGCTTTTTTATTCTGGGGTTCCAGAGAGATGTAACAAGGAGAAGCTGTAGATATTTGCATGGCACTTCCTTGGCACATATTTATGGATGAAGCACTGCCACAAATTCTTTTTCATTTTTTTTAAAAAGATGAATTCTGCAAAAAACATGGAAATTAATGTTCCCATTTACTTTCACCTGTAAACTGTGCCTGAGATGTTTTTTTTTTAATTTAATTTTAATATTATTATGCTTTTATTCCTTGAAATCTTTCTTGCTGCCAGCAGCTTCTTTGATGTAGGGAAGTAAATAGCACATAGGATCTTTGCCCTTTTTTGGATTGTGGGACACATTCTCTATGCTACATTCTCTATGCCTTTCCAGGCTCTTATAAAACTGCTTATTGTTGTATCCATATGGATGGCACCATATGGGCATCTGCTGCACATCCCATTCATCCTGTTTAAAATGGGATCATCTTCTGTTTGCTTGTGAGCTTGTCTTAGAAGAAGCAGAGCTACCTCTTACCATCAGAACCCCTGAATTCTCTTGTGAACTCCTTCCTTTACCTACACAAAAGGGTTTTTGTATTAATATAAATTCACTACTTCTTACACACACACACACACACACACACACACACACACACACACACACACACACTGTTTTTTCATGGTTTCCTATCTAAATTGCAGTGGTTCCATTCTACCTGAACTTGTATGATCTTTTAACCTATGTGTCTTTTTTTTTTTTTTGCTGTTGTTGTTGTTAAAGTTACAATGATCTCTCATAATGCAAATATAATCCTTCAAGGAAAAAAATTGTCTCTCCATTGCTTTTCAGTTATCCTTCAAATAACCTCTCTAAAGCTTAACTCAGCTTAGAAGGTGATTTAAGAGTTGACCCCAGCAGACCTTAGACCTTCCTTTCTAAGTTCTTCCAGCCCATTAACCTCACATTTTTTCTCCTACCCTGAGGGCATGTATTTCTCCTGCCTGACATCACCTTCACCTGCCTTTCTTTAACCCTGTTTTAAAAGGCTAACTGATGCTCTCACCTCTGTGTCATTTATTCAGATGTCACCATTGACCCTTTCTACTGGGCCACCAGTCTATATATAGTATACACTTTCTCACTATTTAACTTCAGCATGCATGTTCAACATTGTTTTAGCTAATAAAGGAACCACATAACATTTCAGAAATTAAAGTCTATGTCAAATATAGAAGAATTGGTTGCTTAGTTGTATCTCTCTTGGTTGCATAGCCTTTAAACTATTACATAAATTCTTTGAGGATTGTTGTTGTCGTGTATAATACATAAACAATACTATCAAGTGTGCAAAAAGTTTCAGTGGACAATAGTGTGATTACATTAGGTTGTAATAATGTAATATTATATCAAACAGTTCCTGGAGTATATAGAACAAAACATTGAACAGAGTTCTTTTTATCTGAATATTTCCCAACATAAAAGCTTTAATATTTGAAGTAGTTGAGTTATATCATCTTTTTAGTAATCATTAAAATATATGACTGAAAATAAATGACAACTTAATAATTGGATTATGTATAATCATATATACATATATACATAGATGAAAAAGAAAGCAAGGCAGAGAAAACGAAAGGGAGTAGAAGACAGGGAGGAAAAGGCAAAGGTAGAGAGAGAGGGACAGGGTTAGAGGGAGAGAAAGAAGCAAAGGAAAAGGAAAACAGAGAGGGAGAGGGAGAGGGACAGGAAGAGGAATAAGATGGAAAAGCCAAAAACGTAAAAGACAGTGTAAAAACAAGCCTACTTCGCTTGAGCTTCTTTCTTTTTCCTTCCCTTTCTTCCTTTCATTTCCTTTCATACTTAATGTTTTGCTAAAGAATTTTTTAGGTTACTTTTCTATTATATTACCTTCCCCCTAACAACTTTATGGAAATAACCACAAATTCTTATTATAAAACACACAGACTCAACTTCCCAAAGGGTTTTACACAGGATGGGGAATCAACTCTAATTTCAAACTATCTTTGCTGCTTCACATTTTCTTGTTATAAGAAAATATCAGAAGTGAGGGATTTTACAGAGAAAACCAACCCATTTATAATACTTTCCTTAAAAGGTCTTATTTTATGACATGTTTGTATATCTTGGGGCATCCATGGACTCCACCTGTGGTGGCCTGCTCTCAGAGGCCCGAAGAATTACAGGCAGTGGTGAACTTCCTCATGTTGGTGTGGTGAACTGAATCCAGTCCTCTTCCAGAGGACTCTTATTTTCACTGGAGATCCTTTTCCTTATCTTCACATGTTTGGACCCTTTAAAGGAACCATCTGATATACTCTACTTAAGACACTAGGCCTGTTCTAGTTTACTTTGTCTAATACTTCTAATCTTATTACAGCTCATTTCTGAAGTTTCTACATTGATTGATATAGTTATAGGAAATATCATACTGCCTGATGGCATTCTCCTATCTCATTATTCACTTCTTTATCAAAATAACTGATGATGAACAATAAACATAAAAACAAAACATGTAGTGTTCACAATTTTCAAGGAAGCATGACCAGCTTTGCCAATGGTCAGGGTTCTACAGGCCTGTTCTACACCATAACATGGTGTAGAACACCATGGCTTCCAAACATGAGCTGAGGGATAAAATCCACAGAGAGACAGGAAGCTAAGAAGCATGGATACATCAGTCTTACACACGAATGTCTTCCAAAGCAAGCATTCCCAAAAGTATACTGACTTTATCAGAAGTCTTCCCAGGCTGAGTCACCTCTATCTACATTGCCAATGTGGAATGAAAACTTCCTTCACATGACTTCTAAAGAGACAAAAGCACTCAAACCACAGAGCTAGCATTCATTCCCTTTCCAAATCTATCTTTGACATTTTCTGGAGATAAATATCTTAACCCAAATTCTGCAGTATTAGGTGTTGTCATGCTGAGTTTACTATGAGGGGATAGGTTATATTTAAGGAGTCTCTCAACATTTGTTTGGCACAACCTGACTGCTGCTGATACTGCGTCTCCATTTATAGTCATTAATATGATTCAAACCTCAAAGCAAAAAAAAAAAAAAAAAAAAAAGGTTTTCTAATTCCCCAACGATCAATAGCTATGGCTTGTGAGCTGTTAGTTGTTCTTTTTATTACAAACTCTTGACGTGTTTGTATATGCTGAAGATTTCAATTAAAAGAGACAGCAAGGTGATATTGAATCAATACTTGTTGCTTTGTATCTGGGGGGAAAGCAATATGAAATATGGAAATCTGAGGTATGTAAATGCCCCTGGCTCTGCTGTGAGACAGAGCCTCCTGCTTGTCAGACAGACATGATTTTTAGAGCAGAGAATTTGCTGGCTTAAAGAAGACAACTTGCCAGTTTCATTAGTTTGTAACTGATGCTAGACAGAGTCGCTGTTCTGATCATTAAAAACAGCATCCCAAGCTTCCATTAAGTTTGAGTCAAATGACATCGTATTTTAGAACAACTTTGTGCCATACCGATGTGTAACTTCTTGCTGCTTATAGATAAGTAAGCTTGTGATAACTTTACTATAAACTCTTTTGTTTTCATTCTCTCTTTCTCTTTTGTTTTAATTTCCATTAGCTTTTCAGTAGCATTATCTTCAGGAGTTTGTATAGACACACAGTAGGGAACGATCTGAAAGGGATTAATTCTTAGAAATACCAACGTCTGAAGTACTGGCATGATGGGGATTGTATGGTTAGGGTCACTAACTTTGATTCTGGTAAAATTGTTTTTCTTTTCTTTTCTTTTTTTGTTTTTCTCTCCCCACTGCTCAGGACTGTGGGAGATTAAACAGAAAGAACAACAAATTGCTGAGATTCATATAAGGATTACTGTAGGATAAACACTGTCAGATCATGGGGTACCTCTTGAAACAAAAATGAGGATGTGAAATCCATCTACAAAGAGTAATTCTCTAGTGAAGAAAATAATGTTGTCTTTTTTACCTGCAAGATTTTCATTATTTTACAGCATATTGTGCACTACAGATAGTTTCGGCCAGGGATTCAGGAGGAGCTGCAGGAAAGCTTGTGACAAACATTTAAGGTCAACTAGATAACATTTTCCTTTTCTATGACTCCCTCTGAATTCACTATTGTTCATTCTGAAGTCATTGTTCTCTGAAGACAAGAAGATGAACAAACACTAACTGTCGGAGAGCTTGTCTTGTCTATCTGTGAAATTTTTAGCTGCACACAGTTCTTCTGAAGATAGTAGGAAATATGTTGATGTTTATGTATTCTGTTTGTATAGGACCGTTTTAAATTTCTTAAATTGTCAATGTACAAGAATTTCTCAAATTGGAAGTTTGTCCTTAGACTAGGACAGTTGGATATTTTCTTTTGAAAAATTTACCGTGAAGAGCAGACAAATGCATCCCAGTAGCTACCAGTGAGCTTTATTTTTTTTTAAAGCATATAGTTGTTTTTGTGGTTGTTTGGTTGATTTTTGAGGAAGGATCTCACTGTGTAGTCCTGGTTTTTCTGGAGTTTTTAGTGTAGGCTAGTCTGGACTGGTACTTACTGAAATATATCTGCCAATTCCTCTTGAGCAACAGGATTGCAGGTGGATACCCTAACTTCTGGCAAAGTGCTTATTTCTGATAATGACCTGGTTTCTAAAATAAAGAATCATTGAGAAAGGGAGACCTGAGCTCCTGGCCTTCACTAATACCAACAGTGAAGATACACCTAATTTTGTTTCTTGAGATAGTTCTGTCGTTTTCTAAACAGAAGAAGCAGACTGCTTCCCATATGAGGCATAGTGCATGTGTTGTTTAGAATTTTTTGTTGGTGGTGTGTTTGGAGATTATTTTTTCTTTGTTTGTTTTCATTTCACACACGCTTGGGTAATCTGGGAAGTGTGGACCTCGGAACCTGAAATGAAGGATTGTCTCTATCATATAAGTCTATCGGCATGTCTTTGGACATATATTTTTTGATTGGTTGGTTGATTGATTGATTGATTGATTGTTGCTGTTGTTTGTGTGTGTTAAATCTGCTGTGTCACTCTACAAGCCATGGGGGGCTCTCCAATAACCCATGTTTCTATATGGCCTTACTTCAGTCCCTGACTTGAGTCCTTAGATAGTCCTCTCTTCAATATGAACTGTACACTGTAAGATAAAATAAATCCCTTTTCCACAAGTTGTTTTTGGTCACTGTATTTTGCCAAAGTATTGAAAACAAAGTAAGACATTTTAGAAGTTGATTTCTTCATTTTCTGTAATTTAAATTTTACTCTGGTTAGTCACATTGTTTTTTAATCTATGTCCATAGAACAATGTCTGTAATTGTATTAAATGTCAGGTATAATATTCTTTACAGAACAATGTGCTTGTATCTGTACTTAGATATTTTTCATTCACCCCTACATCTTAAGCACAAAGAGCAGTATATCTATAGAAGAAAACGTTCATTAAAGAAATACTGGTTAAGTAATATTGAAGTTCTGTATAGATAATTTTCAATTGTAAGCTATCAGATATATCTGGTTACAAAAATACATACATTTAGCAAGCAATTTAATATTCCCTGGTGGTTAAAAGTTTGATCTCCTAGGGCTCAAAGAACAAGTCAGCACAATAAATATTGAAGTGTTTCCAAATGGCAATGTCTTCCAGCAGTTTTATTTACAGCTCTAACCATGAGGGGGTCCCTCTGTTTGCCTGTCAGTATAACAGAACTGTTCCTACAAAAAAAATCAGCTCTAGAAAAGGGAATGGAAATACTTTCTGTGTGCAGCCACTATGGGAGTCACTGAGTGGGAAATCTCTATGAGGAAGCATTGGTCCTACTCATCAGGTGCAAGCCTATGGAGAAAAGGCAGGCTTTAGTGATCTTCCTGTGCAAGCCAAGTAGCTTCAGAGTGAGCAAGCCTCACATCCAGTATAGTTCCATTCAGCTCACAGTTGCTGAAGCCCTCCTTGTATCCCATCTATGGTTATTTTTGTTTTCCCATGCAGTCTGATTCCTTGTTCTTGGCCTCTTTCCTCCAAGGCTGAGAATATACATCTGTGTGGGAGTTGATGCCCTGATTCACTGCACAACTCCACGAAAAACAAACAGAAGGGCCAGGCTGCCTGCTAATCCTTCTCAGCAGCACTGCCTTGCTCCCCTGCGCTCCTGACAGTGTCACTTTAGTCTCGGAGCATATGGGCAAGGGCTTTCTGCACAGCCACTTATGGCCTATATATAAAATTTACTGTACCTTCTTGCAAAATGCTGTGTTTGTTAACCGCACGAGAGATCGATGGATTTGCGAATGGAGAAATGTACAGCCAGGCCAGCCATGAAGCCCTCGTTTGCACGCCACACTCTGTTGCTAGGTTTTGAATGAGGAGCTCTGCTGTTAGGTTTCACCCGAGGAACAATGTTTGAATCTCTTTGAAATAAATGAGTTATGGAGATCTCTCTTAAGGATCATTCACTTTCATTTTTCATGTATTCTAAGCTGCAGTTTAGAGGGTGAGACCTGGGTATAAAGCACACACAATGACAGAGGTTGTCTGATAGTATTTCTATTACAACACCCCAAACCACCTCTTCTTGGGAGAATTAATTCTCCTAAATTAATTTATTTTTTTAAAAAAGAAATAAAAGTAAGTTTCCCAACCCCATGCATACTTTAGGTAGAATGGGAACTGGTGACAGGTTTTTCAAGACTTGTGGGGATGTAATCTTAAATTATTAATCCAAGTAGATCCTTAAATTAACCTTCCATTTTAACATTAGCATTCCATTTCCCTATGCAAGATGTTTTTGAAAGTCACGAGACCTGGCTTTTGGTGTAAGTAGGCATATTTTAAAGTTAGAGAGCTCGTGTCGGGCTGTTCAGTCCCATTTTACTTGGAATCACAACATGCATTCTAACCAATACATTTAATTTTACTAAAAGACTTTACATATACCCTCACTTCCTTGGAATCTATCTCTGACAATGCACCATGAATGTCTCATGGTGAAATTTTGAATGGGAATTGATAGGCAGCAGGGTTGAGGTAGAAATAGAACACTCATAGAGATCTTCTGGATGTCAATTTCCAGTGAACAGAAGGAGGGAGAGTCCTTTGTACATAACCATATATTTTGCATAACTTAACCTTTAAAGTGTTGTGTGATTTATTTATATATGAGAAATCAAAGAGAAAATGCCACTCTTTTTTATTGCAGATGTCATTCTGGTTAAGGTTATAATTAGAAATACACAGCACGAGTGTTTGGAGACTATTTGCTTTTTACTTGGGTGGGGTTCCTGGAGGGTAAGAATGGTACATGCCCTTCAGCAGGTGTTGCTTACTATACAACTCTGGAACTTAAGCTCAGTGGATAATGGGAGCGCATTGAGTAGGCACTAAAATGTGTACCAAGAAATCTGAATATTGCTAGGTTTGTCTAAACTGTGGTCTATAACTACATCCATCAAAGAGTAGTTAGGAATTCAATAAAATAGAAAAGCATAAACTTAAAACATCATAAGAACAGAAAGAGAGAATCCGTGAGAGAAACAGAGAGAAAGAGAGAGTGATAATTTGAAACACGTTTATTTTTTTCTTGACTGTGACCTTTGTAAATGATAATGTCACATCAGAATGCCAAGAAGGTTGGACATAGAGGAAAGATGATTTTCACACTAGAATCACTAAAAGGGTGTGGATAGCCTAAGCCACATCCTCCCCAGCTATTGCACATTAGCAGTTTCTATAAAAGATATATCATAGCTCATGTCTTTCTTTAGGTTCCCAAGCAACCAGGATGGTACATGCATGTGTTGGTAAGGGATAGATCCTATCTATATGATTGCTAGACTGTGTGGAAATGATCTATTAGTAGATAGGTTTTTTGATATCTTTGATGGTTGTTTATTCATTTATGGGTTCTCTCCCATTTGGACAATTCCTGTAGTGTTTTATTCATTGTTGTTATGCATATGCATATATTCCCAGTATTATCATTCCTACCACTTCAATACATGTAGATCATATGACTCAGTCAGACACAGTAAAATAAAAACAGTGCTTCAATAGATTGTCCCTAGTGAAAAAAAGTAAAAAGAAATAAATCACAGCATTTCAGTTTCTTGGCAAACTAAAACAGATAGCACAGCCACAGTGCTTGCCAACATAGTAATCTGTAAATTGATCCTTGTGAACTTGATTTTAACAGTGCATCTGATGCTTTTTTAGAATTATTTCTGTGATACCAGTTTTAAGTTTTATCAGTTTATCCAAACAGAATTTCTGTTCTTATCGGTTAATCTAAGAGCATCTCCTAAGAAGTATTTTCTAAAGGGTTTTTAGTGTATCTTGGGTACAAAATCCATTAGCAGCCCACACTGAAGGCTAATTACTAGAGTATAATCTTGGCAACATTTTTACACTTGTTAGTGAAGCCCACATAGCTTAAGGGTACATTATCTTATTCTCAGAGAATTTTATTCTCAGAGAATTTTGCTCTTAACCTAATATAATGGAGTGAACAACAGCTCAGGCCATTGGCCACTGTTAAAATTAAAATTAACTAGAATGAAGATCTACTTGTATTAGCTCTGATGGGTCATGGGCTTGTATTCAGGGTTGCGGAGACGAGTTGAAATTCATTGGCTATTCTTTCTTTTACTGTTACAATTCTGCCATTATCATTCAGGAAGTAAAGGAAAAAAATGCTCGGAGCATGAAAATTGACTGAAGAGAACATAAGAAAAATAAAACAGAAAATATATACAAAATTTAACCAAATGAAAAAATTTTTGAAAGAAAGTTGTTTTACACAAATAAAATAAGGATTGATTTCTTTTGAAAGTGGCACAGAACATCCATCATATTGAATTACACTTTAGCAGCGCATATGATAAGGATTTTTAAAACATGTAATAACTATTGTTGTTCTCCTCCTGAGGAGAGCAACAATACCAACCAACCAGAGCTCCCAGGGTCTAAATCACCAGCCTTGGAGCAGATAGGGAGAGACACATGGCTCCAGCTGTTTATGTAGGGGAGGATGGCCTTGTCGGGCATAGGTGGGAGAGGAGATCCTTGGTCCCATGAAGGCTGGATTCTGAGTGTGGGGGAATTCGAGGGTAGGGGCGTGGGAGTGGAGGGGATAGGTAAGGGCACATCCTCATAGAAGCAGGAGGAGGGGTAATGGGATAAGGGGTTCCTGGGAGGAGAGGGTGAATGGGGTAAAGGGATAACATCTGAAATGTAAATAAAATATCCAATAGAAACATTTAAAAAATGTAATAGCTAAATGCAAGTGTGGTGGGCTTTTTCAATTTGATGTAAGAGTACATTATAAAATATAAGACTTAATGGCCTTGAAAATAACCTGATAAAACTATCTTTTGCTTCTGACTTTTTTTTAAATTAAAGAGATATTCTTTTCTGTCCATTTTAAAAATTTATTTTTGTATTCATTTTATATCCCAATATCAGTGCCCATTCTCCTTCCCATACCCCTCATGAAGAAAATTCAATAATAAAGTGACCAGGCAAATAGCAGTTTCTTAATGTGTTACTATGATTTTCTGAGACTCCTCATACCTCTTGGAGAACTTTTAACTTCCTTTCCCCAACTATCTATATTCTATATTCTATGCATGTCTCAGTCCTACCCATAATTTGTGGATTCCTAAAAGCTGGTACTTCTTTCCCCAACTCCAATTCTGTCCTGTCTGTGTTAACAGTTTTTAATCCTCTCTTCTTATGAAGGTATGTTGAATCTCTCTATCCAATTTTAATCCAAAAAAAAACCCACTAGCAGTGTTTTATATTTTTATTTACCATGCTGAAGATTTGGGAGGCCGTGCCCCTACATTTCTTCTCCTTCAGTGTCTTCCTCACATTTCATTCTGAGTGTTCTCTCCTCTTTTCTGAAGTCTTGATGCAAGCTGACATCAATGCCCCAGGGACTCCCCACCACCTTCATGAATTTGCTTATATTCTTGAATTATTAATGTTCAGTAAGACTGAGTCACAGCCTTTCCCTCTCTCTGAAACTAGTGTAAAGTCAGCATCCTTTGGAACTTCCCAGGACAGACATTAACATCTGCTATTCAATTTATGGTACAATATAGAAAGTATTAGATTTGTTTTAAAAACGGATAGCCTAGGGCAAGCTTAGGGGCATAATTCTCTTGAGACTAAAAAATGAGTGAGTTATTCCACTTTGTAGATGAATGTATTGCACAAACACTCACTTTTATACATCTGGGAAATCTACTGAATACTTCTGAGACAACCTAAAAATTCACAGTAGAATTGGCGTTGGAGGCTATCATTCTGATAGCTGAACAAACTGTGATGTGAATTTTGATCTATTCCTCTTAAAGATTTTGAAAGAATATAACAATTATCATGTTATACCCTTATTATTTTTGATGATACTAATAGAGAGCCAAATAGAATAAAGACTCAGATTGTGGCTATTTCCAACCACTTATCTGTGTTCATTATTTTACTTTCTGTTCCTTACTGAATTAAGCACTGTTTTTGTTGCACAATAATAGGTATTCACCTATTGTGTGATTCTATAATTTTAGAAACCACCTATTTTTATCTCATGTCTTACAGGATAGATTGATGTTTCCCCATGGTTCTTAGAGTAGAATGTACATATTAATGCATGTAAAACTTATGTTCTATCACAGAAATTTTTTCTGCATATTAGTGTTAACAATTTTATCACACTATTACCGATGGTCTTCTCTCAAAAATTTTAAATTAAACACTAAATTTGGCATCGTCTTTGTACAACACTAGACGTTTCCTCGTTCTTCCCATCCGTTACTCTGTTGACCTCCTTGTTAAACTTTCACATACCTCGCAAATTCACTGAGTCTTTCCACGTCTACTTCAATTGGCTTGCTTCATTTTCAATCATTCTTCACACAGATAGCTGTAATAGATGCCAGTCACTCTCTCAGGCTCCTATCTCTTCCCTTGACAATCCAAATTCCAAACTGCTTCCAGGAGGAGCTTTCTAAAATAAAATTTGGCATGTCATCTCCATGCTTAAAATTTGTAAGCATTTTTCCCTTATTTGAGGAAAAAGTTTCAAGTCTTATGAATAAGATTTGCAGCACTTCTTTTTTGTTCCTGTTTGACACGATACCTAGTTTGCTGGCATATGAATCCCATGTCCATATTCTATAGATTGTATTTTAAATTCTCTAAATTTATTTTCTCACAATTCTTCATTGTTCAAATATATTGTGCATGATTTTTTTTTCTGATTTGTCATACTTTACCTGTGGAGTCATTTGTCTTTGAAGATTGCTCATGAATATCTTTGCTTTCCTTTAAAATTTAATAGTCCTTAGAAGTATTGAATTATTTATGCCAAAGACTCACATGACTCTGTACCTACATTGGAACATTTTAGCAAGAAAATTCTAATGGTTTGTTTTCTCTTTTGTTTTTCCACTAAACTCTGAGCTCTGGGAGCGAAGTACCATTTGCCATTGTATTTCAGGATTCTTATTGTGCCTGGCACATGGTAGACAAACAATGTTTGTTTTCCAATGAATAGGAGAAAATGAATTGCTAATGTAAAGACTAGAAGCTATCTGTAAGTTGCATCAACCCAATTTACAAAAAGACAAATTCTCTGTGTTAATTGTTTTTTGTTTACAACAGTCCCAGTAATAATGCATGGCCAGTTTCATGCTTCCTTCTGTTGCTTTGTTTTAAATTTGAATAATTTGGAACCTTAATTTATAGTTTTTACAGTGTTTTACCAGTTCTAGAATCCACTCAGAATTAGGACTTAGGTGAGATTTGTCTCACTTAAAAATTTAGAAGATATAGTTGGAATCAATTTTGAACAAAAACTGATGACTATTTACTTGTTGTTAAGTAAATGTATATTCTGTTTTGCTAAAGAAAAGACTGAAGATTTTAGAAGTAGGATAATATCAGGAGGTGATTCTTCTGTAACTAACTAACGGAAAAATAAGTGATATGATCTTCAGCACACAGGAGGTCATAATTACAAAAGATACATTCCACCTAAAACTTCAGAAATTCAACACTATATAGTTTACTTCTCAGTGCGGGAGTACAAGGGTCATTTTTACAGAATCCATGGATTTTAGAAGTCCAGGCTAACAAGAGCCCACAGAACGATGGACTGTGATGAACATAGGATTCCGGCAATAACAAAGACAGAGAAAAAGAAAATAGAATTTTGTGTGAGGAATTTTGGAGCCACAACTCAGTAGTGACAAACTTTATTTTGATCAAAATTCAGTGATCTAGATTAGTGTGCCCTTGCCTGTGTGCCAGAGGGCTAAAAACATGGGAGTAAACGGGATGTTAATTAAGTGTGTCCTCCTGCTGTACAGAACAGTCCTACATCATAGAATTAACAGTAGCAGTTTAACTCAAACAATAACCAACATTTTTGAAGTATCAAGGAGAAATAATAAAGTCCATGTGTTTATAGTAAACAATACTAATTTATCTTTGAGGCTCAACTTTTAGAAATCAATTTTATATAAACATAAATATATACATATATGTATATATAAATATATTTCACTTTATGCCAACTCTACTTCATATATTGGCATATATGTATTTATAAATTCACATATTTGAATATGTGCATTTATTTTGAATTATGTAGAAAACTTTAACTGAGATAAAAATGAAAAGACTGCATCGATCTACTTGCACATTAAGAATTTTTTTTCCATCTCGAACTGTGTAAATGTTTCTTTTAAACCATATAAAAGGCACAGGTAATGCCAAGATGTTCTTTCTCTGTGGAAAAGGACTTGCCCAGGTGCACAGCTGCTCTCCAGTGTTGTATGCTACTATGAAATATTTCATAACTATTAGCTCCTATATATTTTTATTTGTACATTGGGTGTTGATAGGAATAGATGAGGAGGGGTGTGCTGCAAGCAAAACATCAGTCTCACTACCTTTGGTCCAAGAAAACACTTGCAGCCTACATGCTCTTAAGGAGTGAGCATCATGAAACCCTCCACTAACATCCTTGATATTACTTCATCTTCCCCTTCTATGGCTGCAGTTGATCTTAGAAGATGATAGAATATGAAGTCATGGTAGGACAACGAAGTATTGAACTCTGTGACTCACGTTCCACTAGATATCATCTACAAGAATGTGGTACTTTGAAGTCATGCAGCTGGATGATACACACTTCTATATGGATCCCCTACTACTATGCAGAATATCTGGACTTCGGTAAATTCTGAAACTAGGCAGATCTTGTTTCTTTGTACCCAACCAGGAATGCAGAGTTCATTACAGCCATGACTCAAGGGGTTAATTCCATTTCCAGATAGCAACAGAATTTATCAGTGTCATTCACGTTATATTAGCTCTGCAGGCACGGCAAAACCATAGTCAAATGCTCCTAATAGCTTGCATAACGCAGTTCCAGGCACCACTCATGTGGTCATCTGACACCACTCATGTGGACTAGAGGCAGTGTCCCTGCAATGAGTGGCTGCATGAAGTCATGATGATGAAGCTTTTCAGGATGCAATGGAGACACTTAGATTCAGGGGATGCCAAACCATAGTACATCTCTTTAGAAAATCTGTATGCACAGAGTGGAACAAGCTCAAGTGAGAGGCTATGTATAATAAAGACAGCATAGCTGGGGGAGGCTACACAACCCCGTTTAAATGAAGATGATTTTTAATTTGATTTGGATATTCCAAAGACTCACTGTTAGTTTCCCATCAGACTTGGAAAAGACTTTGGACTTTTGAACTTGTTGTGACAGTTAATAACCACTGGGACTTTGGAAGTTGGAACATGTGGATTTGGATCATGCACTAGCTATAAGCAGAACAGAACCTGAGCCAGAATGTAGTTTGAGTATGCTGAATACTTGCTCCTCGGAATATACTGGTGTTTGGGAAAGGTACAGAATATTTAGGAGTCAGACGTTAATTGAAGGAAGTAGGTCACTGGGGCAGACTTTGCAGTTTCATAGCAGGGCCCCCATTACCTATTCAATCTCAGTAACTTATGATTACAATGTGACCAACCAGCCTCCTGCTCCTACTCCTGGGGCTTTGTCCAGACAATCAAAGCTATTTTCTTAAACTGTGAACCAGCATAAAGGTTTTCTTAATATGCTTCTTTATGGCTGTTTTGTCACGGCAATGAGAAAAGGAACAAATAGAAAAGGCTACATAGTTAGCAGTTCTTATGACTCCCTACTGAGTTAAGATAGTTTGCTAAAATAGCTTATAGAATTGAGGGAAATTCTACTTATTAGTGGCTTAGTATAAATGATATCATGGAGAACAAAAGTCACAATTATAGATGGAGATGTCCATAAAGAAAGTTCCAAAAAGCTCTAGAATACAGTAACTTAGGTTCCTAGAGATTTTGAACCTACATCTTCCAGATTCCCAGATGTTCTGAACATTTTTCATGGATCTTTAAGAAGAATTGCAACCCAGTAGGAAGACCAACAATGTCAACTAATTTGGACCCCTCAGAGCTCCCAGAGGCTAAATCTCCAACCAAAGACCATACATGGGCTGGTCCATAGCCCCTGCTACATAGGCAGCAGAGGACTGAGTTGACAGGCCTTAGTGGAAAAAGATGTGCTTAATCCTGTAGAAATATTATGTCTCAGGGAAGAAGATTGCTAACAGGGTGCTGCAAGAGTGGGTGGGTGGGTGGGTGGGGACCTCCCTCACAGAAGCAAAAGGAATAGGGTTGGGGTAAAGAACACTTAAAGAGTGGAGGCAGAAAGGGGCAACATTTGGAATGCAAATAAATAAAATCATTAATAAAAAAAGAAGGCTTCATCACATAACTCACCCTCTCCTACTCCTAGTGCTGGATGTTTTAAGTGTGGTAAGAGTTAGAAGCTTCTAATCAAGCCTCCGCCCTACTGGGAAAGAAAAATCTGTATCATAATGCTAACTAGAGCAAGAATGCTCTGATAAGCCTCACTGGAAAAAAAGATTGTTTCTAAAAAGTTCAAAAAAATGTAGAAAGAAGAAAGTCAGTGTCAGAAACCAGGGCAAATACTACATATTTAGGAGGAGATTTTCTTATTGCCCAATCACTCGAAAAATACAAAAGCTTTAAGCTTGGAGAAAACAAATACAGCTATCTACCATGCAAAGTCTCAAGTAACATAACAAAAACGGATTATTTCCTTAGCTATTTTTAAATTTTTTGTAAATGTTTTTAAGGATATATCTTCACATTTTTTATAATGTATCTTTAGTTTAAACGTAAGTCAAATTGGGATATCTGGCTGCTTTTCTTATATGCCATTACATTATGAATAATAAATTAAACAGTTGATATTTAAACACTTTTCCAGAATGCATTTTTCTAGATCAGTAAGCACACATACACCAGCATGAATTACCACTATACCAATATTTGATCTGAAATATTTATTTGTAGTAATTATATTTGTAAATATTAATCTATCCAGTTTATTATGATTTTGAAGTTTGATTTTAAAAGTTAAAATTTGACACGATTGATTTTTTATATTAACCACAGTATTTTTACTTCTGAAATATTTATATAAAATTTAATTCGTTTTATAGTTTAAATTCTCTATGGCTTTCAACTTCAAAAGCCAGTTTCTTGGATTTTATGTAAAATCTTGACGAAAGATGTTTATGTTTTAACGAATGTGCATATCTGATTATGACTACCAGACATTTTGTTCCTTAGATATAAATCATTATTTATAGCTTAATGTTAAACTTCTAGAAATTATTTTCTTCAGCGGATTATTTTCCTCTTATTTTAACATTTATAGTGTTTCACCCAGCATGTGTGCATCATCTTTCCGTTTCTATTATCTTTTCCCTACTTTTATCACTAAACTTTGTTTTATAGAACAGAATCCTGGTGCTCTAATTACACAGGAAGCCATTTCTCTCATTAATCCAGATTCCTGTGGGGTCAACATTCTGCTTGCTCATACCCTCCATCGTGCTTGTTACCAGAGGGTCTAATCAGTGTCATGTGATATGCTGTTGTACAATAGTAATAGATTTTTATTTATGAAATTGAAAGTCCTGGACCAAGACCCATCAGAGTCTCCCCATTGAGTTCTTATTCTCCAGGCAGGACTCTTGGTGCCAGAAGAAAACTTTCAAAACAGTTCTTCCGTGTGGTAGTCGCAGTATAGCTCCTGCAAGAAAACTCCCAACTAGCAGCCAATTTTATTTTATTTTTCTTTTATTGGATATTTTCTTTATTTACATTTCAAATGTTATCCCCTTTCCAGATCTCCCCTCTGGAGATCCCTATCCCATCCCCCTCCCCCTGAATCTCCACCACCCACCCACCCTGTCCCGCCTCCCCACCCTGGTATTCCCCTACACTGGAGCATCGAACCCCTCAGGCCCAAGTGCTGCTCCTCCCACTTAAGTCCAACAAGGCCATCCTCTGCCACATATGCAACCCGAATCCATGGATCCCTCCATGTGTACTTTTTGGCTGGTGGTCCAGACCCCAGGAAATCCGGGGGTTTGGCCATTTGACATTGTTGCTTCTCCCATGAGGCTGCAAAACTCTGTAGCTCCTTCATTCCCTTCTCCAACTTCTCCATAGGGCTCCCCACACTCAGCCCAATGGTTGGCTGTGAATATCACTCTCTGTATTTGTCAGGCTCTGTCAGAGCCTCTCAAGAGACAGCCATATCAGGTTCCCGTCAATTTTAAATAACATATCAAGAAGAGGAAAGGATGGTCAACACATCTAAGACAGTTCAAAGCATCCAAGAAGCAATTTCTCAAATTTTACAAATTAACTTTGCCATTTGTCTCAAATAATTTACAAAGTAGCCACAAACATGAATAAAGAAACAACCAAAACAAAACTTTTATGGGTTTTCAAGGAAATTTTATGTCATTTTGTAGTATTTGTAAAACTTCACAGGCTCGAGGCTACACATGCGTATGTAAGACACGAGGCCAGTTCCACACAGGCTTGCAGAGAAAGCTCTCTGAGCAGGCAACATCACTGCCTGATTTAACATTGACAGAGTCCAGCTCCAACATCGACTTAACCCGGAATTGAAAAGGAGTTAAACAAAAGTCTCTCCTGAATAGATCTGGATACTCCCACGACCTGTGAAACTGAAACAGGAAAATACTGTAGGGCTTTGTGGGAAGTAGAAGGGATGCAGTCAGCAGTAGAAGGGCACTTGAAAGCTGCTTTCAAGTAAGTCTGTGGGGTAATTTGAAAACTAGGTTCTCTAGTCTCATGTTGGGTATATGTTAACCCCTCGTTTTAATTTCCAGCCAGTAATATAGCTTCTTTGGCAGTGATTCATAAATCTCCATTTCATCTGGACGACGGCTGCATGATAATGGTGCTTTCACGGGAGCAGCTTCTATCCCTGCTAAGCCTGCATCTCAAACCAGGAAGCCTTCTGCTTAGAGAATAACACCCATGCCAGTCTTAACAAATGCACGGGCTTATTGAAAATGTTCTGGTGCCTCACATTGTTATGCGGGTCCATGGTCATTAAAATTTTATCATATAAACCCTGCTGTCTGCATAGAAGGGGAATTGAAAATGTTGGCAAGGGATAATCACACATTTTATCAGAATCTCCCGAAAGTGAAAACCAACATGTTTAGAGCAGGAAGCAACCGAAATAACATTGCCTGTAATTTAAATATAACAAAATGTCAAAAAACCCTGAAATTGACATTTATCTACTGCAGTTCACTCTCTTAGTTTCCTTGAATGTCTCAGTTTCCCAAAGTCATATGGCAGCTTGATACAGTTGCACAAGATCTGATTTTCTTGTTTCTCCTGGAAAGCTGATATTAATCAACAGAAGCCAGTGAGACCTGAAGGTAAAGGCAGCATGCTATTGATTGCAGTGTTGACTTATCAAAGACCAGAGAGATTAGAGTGCTCAGAGCTTTATGTAGGAAGGAATAAAGATTTGAATGACTGGAAACTGATTTGGCAAGTTCATTCTAGCTTATAAAAGCAGATAATATATAAAACAGTGGGGAGAAAATAAATACCTCCCAATACCTAATATTCTCTTCAAATACCCATACGCTTCCCAAACAAAACATAATGCCCTGCAGTTCTCTCTCTCTCTCTCTCTCTCTCTCTCTCTCTCTCTCTCTCTCTCTCTCTCTCTCTCTCTCTCTCTCTCTCCACCCCCCACCTTCCTCCTTCCCTTTCCCTTTCTCTCCCCCCTCCACTTTATTTCTATGACTGAAAATAAGTTCTTCTCTCATACAGTACATCTTGACTACTGTTTTCCTTTCCACCACTCCTACTTCCCCTTTACTTCCTCCTCTTGATCAGATTCCCCTCCCTGATTTCCCTTCAGAAAACAAGACACAGTAAGTTGAAACAAAAGCCTTTGTATCTAGTCTGGACAAGGCAACCCAAATAAGGAAGAGTCCCAAGAGCAGGCAAAAGGGAAATTGGCAGCCACATCTATGCCAATTTTAGGCGTCCCAAAAAAGACACCAAGATAACAGCCTTAGTATTGCATTTTATTGTGAGCATTTTACTTTTTTACTTTTTCTTTTTGAATTAGTAACAGTTATGGTTCTACTCAAATGTTCCTATGCTGGTCCAATTTTTGGCAATGGTCCAAGTAATAGTTTTTGAAAAAATAAAAATCTATCCACTTAGAAAAAAAAAGTATAGAATTGGTGGAGTTTGTCATTTTTAGTAGTTGTTGCTAGAAAGAGTTTCGATGATTATATCTGCAAGTTTTCAAGGATATGATCAGAGTAGGATCAGATAGCTTCGGAGGGGATTTTAAAATCCACCCCAGACATGTGACAACTGAAATGTTAAGTTTTAATTATTACTACTATTCTTCAGACAGATGATTTCTTATTTTCTTTGAGGTAGTTATAGTTGTGATACTAGATGTCATGGAGTGTTGGCTCTGATTTATCTTTCGTTCTACTGCCTTTTGGCTTGTGGTGGGAATGGATGGGGAAGTTCCTGTGTTTAAGGAAACATGTAAATCTATGTTCAAGTTTACCTGAAGAGCATTATTGTTAACAGCCAGTATGTTTCTCTTTCTGATGAATAGCCAAATATAGCATACATTTTGATAATATAGACTTGATATTAGGTATATGTTGAATATAATTATAACTTTTATTACCTATGTGTTTCTTTATGGAGTTTGCTTTTAGCAATTCCAGTTTCTGTTTAATTTTAAGTTTCATAAGCTAAAGGATTGATTAGGTGGTAAGGAATCTCTGAATGTGTTCACTGTAGAAATTGAACACCAAATGCTACTTTTATAAAATTATTGTATGGACATTGGCAATATATTCATGTTAGTCAGATGGCCATGCTTAGTAAAATATAGGTTACATATTTATAATGTAGATTTTTCTTTATAAAATTTCTATCTAAAAATACACATCCTACCTGACTTGCCTAAAACATTTGGAGAATTTTGCTTCCTTACAATATGTCCTCTCTAATACGCCTGATCAAAATACTTTTCTTGTAAAGCAAGTATGCAGTTCTTTCAACTTGGAAAACTACCATGGAGAAACAAATACTTACCTGGAATTAATTAAACCTACACTGTATTATCTGTAAGCATTATATAAGTCAGATGTGAATATATATGCACTTTTATAAATACATGAATGCATATTAACATGCATAGAATTAATCAATGTAAAACTGATGTTCTTCAGAACAATGGTACTTGTGAAGTAGTTATATGATTCCTTTTATTTTGCTGTTAGAATCTGCAGTTTGTTTGTTTGTTTTTTGTTTATTTTTTTATTTTTTCCCCAATCTGTTTTTAATACCATTTTATTTACATGCAAGTATTAAGGTCAGTTCTAGGTTGAGGAACTAGCTATAAAATAGATGTAAATAGTCAAGGAACAAGCAAGACAATAAACTCAAATAGTCAAAGAACAAGCAAGGCGTTAAACAAAATTCCATGATCACTGTTTCTAAGGGTTTATCAGGATGAACAAAATATCTGGGCCTACTTCCCTATCCTAGACCAAAGTCATTTTCATGTCTAAAGCCTACTTCTTTGTTCTAGCCTAAGATTTAGATTCCTGCCTGGAATTACTTTTTTGTTCTAGCCTAATATTAGATTCCTGCCTGATGCTCATTTCCTTGTCATTGGCCAATATCAGATTCTTCCAAAACAGCCCCAAAATGTCTCTATATCTTCTTGTTTTTTATTTCATAAACAAGACCGAGCCTGTCCTTTTTGTAGGAATAAAATAGTATTTACTAGGAATAACTTGTGTAGTGCAAATAGACAAAACATGCAACAGTGTGATATTGTTACATGGGTATTAGATGTTTCTAAATTAGTTAACATTTTTGAGTAAATTAAATATTACACAATACACAAGTACCAAAATGAAGACTATGAACCTAATTTTAAAAAATTGTTAAGAATTTGTTTCCTTCACAGTTAGTTCTTTCAAGTGTTGTAATTTGGTCTATATTAGACATCAAAAGTTAATGTGATTTTATTATTCTTTCTTTAACTGAATGTACTGAAAGACTGTTGCAAAATTCCCACTTTGAATATGAGATATTTATGATATAGATTTCAGTGCTTGAAAATTTAAATCACTGGACTTAGATTATGTATCTGTATCATTGTATCTATTTGTATCAGCTGTTGTTGACATGTCGGATAATTTATAGCATATGTTTCAAATGACATCACTGTTGGCTTTACATCGTTTTAGATACACACATATATAAATTCCCATTTACATTTCAAGAAGCAGAGTATGTGTTTAAAATTATATCATTATCTCTTTATAAAAGCAGTACAATCATTATGAATGTTAGAAGTTGTAATGTTTTTCTTAATTATTTTAGAGTCTTAGTTTTTTCTTATCCTTCATGTCTTCTGTGAGTAAATGTGTGTTTGTTTACCACTTCTATATTTACACTGCTGTCAAGTGTTCAAAGGATATTGAATATCTTGTTTCTGAGATTGCCTCAGAATCGTACACAGTGTGCTAAATATTCCAGCATCTGTCCATAAGTGATAAAGTGATTTCATTATCTCATGTCATAAAAAAGAGAATATGGTGGTTAATAACTTTACTTGCTCAGGCATACAGAATTAGAGAGTGAAATATTTGAAGATTTTCCTGATCTCCCCTTTAGGTCATGGGACGTTACTGAGCACTGACCATTACTTCTTTACCCCATTATTCTAGGCCAAAGAGTATTCCTGTAGGAACATACCTTAGCATCAGCTTTGACAGAGAACGCTAATGCTTTCTGGACTGAATGAACATAATGTTTTTCCTTGTCAATGCTGCAAGTACTGCTTTCCAAATTTGTCTTTTCAGTACTTCATTTCAACAGCTTCTCTAATTGAAAATTCTCTAACCTGGATGACCTTATCTCTAACTGTCTTGTAATTTTTTCTGCTTTGGCAGTGTTAACAGCTCCTCCTTCTCTTCCTTCGCCTCCTTCTCCTCCTTCTTCTTCTTCTTTGTTCTTCTTCTCCTTCTCCTCCTCCTCTTCTTCCTTCTCCCCCTCTCCCTCCTTCTCCTCTTCCTCCTCCTTCTCCTCCTCCTTTTCTCCCCCAACTAATGAGGACAACTTAACACACTGAGTATGTAGGCTGATATTAGAAATTAGTGGCTCAGATTTTGCAAACCATGAAAACTAAGCTGGGCTATTGTCAAGTATGCAACTCTACTTATGGTACATCCTAACGGTTGCCATACTAAGGAAATCAGTTCTACACGTCACTATTCAGTCACTTGCATCCGGAAGCATCCATTTGTTGGACATTAGCAAACATTGAGCAGACTACTATGCCATAATGTAAAATAACTCATGGAACATGTGTTTCATAATTTTAACTAATAGTGAATAAAGAAGATATTTGTTCAAAAATCTCATAATGGGTTTCATTAAGTATCTTAATAACATCAGATCATTAACATCCTATTTTTCCATAAAAATTTTAGGATAGAGGGATTTTGCTGGATTATTCAGCAGAACTTTTATGTAAACACAAATAATTTTAAACATCCATAACTTGGAATAATTTTTTAGTACACTGTCTTCATAAACCTATTTTGGAAATTTTAATTCCAAAAGTATTTAAGCATTTGAACTGACACCTATAATTTATAATGGTGTGCTTTTCAAACAACTAATCCTGGAAGCTAAGTGTCTGATTATAATCCTTCGTGTGTGTGTGTGTGTGTGTGTGTGTGTGTGTGTGTGTGTGTATGTATGTATGTATATGCATCCATATGTGAGTTTAAGAGGGACGTGCTTATGTGGGTACATAAACTATGGAGGACACAGGTTTATAATTTTAATGATTTTATTTTATTTTTAAGTGTGTTAGTGTCTGCCTGTAACAACAGTGCTTTCAGACTAGAAGATGGCATCACCTTTCCTCAAGCTGAAGCTACAGGCAGATATGAGTGAGCCACCTGACATGGACACTGGGAACCAAACTGAAGACCTCTGAACCTTCACTGTGCTCCTTTAACCACTGGATGTCTTTCTAGCATTCCATCTGCTTCTGGAGACAGAGTTTCTCACTGAACCTGGAGCTCATTGGTTCACTAGACTGGCTGTTCAGGGCACTTTAAGGATCATTAACTCACTATTTCTCCAGGGTAGAAATTCCAGAAATACATCACCATGCTGCCTTTTCCAGTGGGGTCGAGGCCTGATGCTATACATTTACCCTACCCTTGAAAGACTCCTGTTGCTAGAAATGCATGCATTCTCTCCATACATGCAAACACCATGTTAACAGTCTTTGGGGAAAATTAATTCTTTATTTATTCATCATTGATATTTTCTTCTGCCTCAAAGTAAATATTGAACAAATGACAAAAAGACCATATTTCTTTGACGAGCATAGTTTCCAAAGATCACTTAAGACTGTAGTAATGAATCACTCACAGAATAAATACTTCTTATTCTCAAATAGTGCATTAATTAGGCAAATGTTTTAGACATAAATAATGGAAAAATAAATCATGGTAGCCAAACAATCTAAAAGGTCTGATACATTATAGAATTATATTATAAACAGAGACTATTGGACATTTTGGTGTGGTGTAAGTGCTATTTAGATTGCTAATGGAGAAACAATAAACCTTTCTGGTGAAGATTGTTATTGTAATTTAAAGAAAATATAGGTAATTTTCAACTTCATTATATACATAGATATTTTAATTTTCAAAATAGCTTTTGTCTCTTTTCTCATTACAAAAATTACAGCTGTTTCTAACTGTAGATTGTTCTGTGCCTTTATTGCTGTTTCTTTACTTACTACCTGCTTACAAAGTTATTTATGAAGCTGGAAAATATAGGCAGCAACATTATAGCTAACTCAAAGCTTTTTATAAATTGTTCAAAATCTTCACTCATTTATGCTTTGAATAGAAAGTTAGTTTGAAGCAGAAATTCTTTTTTCCTTTATATTACTTTCAAAATGTCACAGTTAAAGCATAGTAGTAGAGCTACACAGTCTAAGTTCCCTGTATCAGTATGATATGGAACAGGAATATATAATTGTGATTTGCTTCCTTAAATACTAAAGAAACAAACTCTAGGAATTACATATGTTATATTTTTGTATATACCTGCTGTTTTTCATTCTCTTGTAAAACTGGAGAAAAGTTAGATTCCTAAATTTAGACAAGAACTTTAGTCAATGATGGTATAATGGAAGTAACCTTCATTCATACATAACAAGAAGCTTGTAACAGTCAAGATAGAGATGAGTTAGTCAGATTTTAATCATCATGACAGTTACCCAAGAAGATATATGAAAAGAAAAGGCTTATATTTTGGCCCAAACCTTTGAAAGGTTTAAACTAAAAATTTCTTGACTCTATCTCATAATCTGATAATGTAACAGAGCACATTTTCTACTCTCTAGCCAGGAAGCCAGAAAACAGGGCCTTGGAGGAATGGCCTTGTTTTCCTCTGCAAAGGTATTCATCCACAGATGTAGAATCCCTATAACATCTCCCTTCATTTCTCCTTCTGTCTTAGTTAGGGTTTCCTTTACTATAAACACACTATATGACCACCATGAGTTCCCAATGAGTTAATTCCAGTCTTCCTTATAGTTAAGAGTTCCATTCCATTGTCATCATGGCAAAATAATGGTGGCATGCAGGCAGACCTCGTGTTAGAGAAACAGCTGAAAGTTCTGCAACTGTATCTAAAGACAGAAAGAAGAGAGTGTCACTTGGTCTGGCTTGAGCATCTGAGACCTCAAATCCTACCCCAGTGACATACTTCCTCCTACAATACCACACTTACTTTAACAAAACAACACTGCATAATAGTGCCTCTCCCTATGAGCCTATGGAAGTTATTTTCACTCAACCCAGCACAATTTTATAGGCCAAGCTTTAACTACATGATTTATTGGAGAACAATCAAGTTTTAAGCTATAGCAAAGTATTGGATATACAGTGTAAGCTTCTTTAGTAGGCCTCATGTTTACTTTGTTTTGATATTTATTGCTATAGAAATGAGCACTGCAATGTAAAAACTCATATATCTACTGAATTTCTAGAATAACTATGGTCTTTCACTCTACGCATCTGTCACTTCAAACTATTTCACAGTGTGAGGGCCAGGTAAATGCCCTCCTCTATTTTTGTAGGGCATCATGGTCTCAATTTCTGAAAATGGGACCAAAGGAAAACCAAGAAAATGAATATTCAAAATATTACACTGTTGTAATTCTATATGGTTTCTGCTTTCTTTGTGCAGAATGATAAATTATTTTAAGATTTAATATATTGTTTATTATATCAAATAATTCAGTGGTAAAAAGAAAAGATATGACAATGAAATTTATCTATGTTTATCTATACTTTTAGTTAAAACTTTTGCACAAGTGTGTAGACATACTTGTGTCATGGCAGCCATATGGAAGTCAGAAGAGAACTTGTGGGAATCAGAATTCTCATTCCACATATGGAGATCAAACTCCGGTCCCTGGGCTTCATTTGCTGGATATTATCTCTGGCCCAGAGAAATCTAAAATCTTTGAATTTGAGAGTAGAAAAGAGAAAAATCTATGGGACTTTGTATTAAGTAAGAATACTGTTGTGCTTAAATACACACACTAGATATTTGATAAATTTCTCTGACTAGCTAAAATGCTGAGTAAGCACAGTTCCATAATGTATATTGATCATTCAAAAGCACATTGTGAGCTAAAAGGCAAAGCAACTCAGTAAAGGCTCTTAAAATATGTCCAGGGAATTTTGCCAGTTAGGAAGCTGCTTTCTAAGGAACTGGTGGGTACATCAGCTTTTGAAAGAAAGGTTAAATACTTGGAGGCCCCTTTTAAAGACATTGAAAATAAAAGAAAATAGAAAATAAACAATTCCCCATGATTTGGGTTAGGATATGCATAAGTATCTACATACTGCATATAAAAGCGCTCAACAACTATAAAAAATGAATGCTTGTGAATTCTGTTTTAGCATTCTTTTTTTGGAATGTGTCTTTGTTTGAATAGTTTCTCACACATACATCTCCTGTAAGAAACAGTGCAAGAGGCTATCATTTTCCTGGTTTTTGTTGTTGTTGTTGTTGCTGCTGCTGCTGCTGCTGCTGTTGATGCTGTCTGCTTTTGTTCTTTATTTTTAGCAATAATAATTCTAAATATTTTTATAGAATTTAATCAAAATTAATTTTTCCTTTTTTTGATATCTGTTTTCAGATTCCTTAGTGGCAGATCAGACTTTTCTTCATATATTGTTGCATGACCAATGTCGAAGTTTGAATGTTTACTGGTGTAAGTTCAGGATCTCTCAAGGATATTATGAGAAAGTTAGATTTACTGGTTTTTCACATTGGTCCTTTTAGATGCTTATTGATTAAGAATTGGATGTTGTAGCAACATTTTTGGAAGTTTGCATTCTTTAAAAAAACGGAAATATTTTTACAAATGTGGTTTTTGTTTTAATCCCAGGTGTGGGGATATGGGGCTGCTTTGGATTCAACATGCTTTCATGGCCGAGCTCTTTAAATAGAGGAACCATTTTACCAACCTTGGTGTTTGATTTTTGCAGCACTTTCAATTTTCTAGATATTAACCCCCTATCCAAAATACCATTGGTTAGTTTGCCTATCAACTTGACAGGATTTAGAGTTATCTGATAGAGAAAGTCTCAGGTAGACATGTCTGTGGGAAGTTGTTCATGTTGCCATAATCAGATTGCCATAAATGTGAGGAAATCAAGCCTGAAAGTAGGCAATACCTGTTTCTCCTTTGGATACTGGGAAATCTGAGAGTAGAACTAGCTAAATGCAAAGATGCAACCATTTATGGGCTCCCTACTATTGACTCCGGTGGCATGTGATATTACGTCAAATTCCAAGTTAGTTCCTGCCACTGTGACTCCCGCAGAGTAATGGACTGTCATCTGAAATTGTGAGCTAAAATAAACTGTTGACTTTTTTCAGAGTTATTTTTTTTCATTCAGTATAAGTTTGAAATCTTTCTTAATATTCAGTTGTTCATAACTATAGATGTAAGGGTCCTCCAATCTTTTAAAGTGATCGGCATGCCTGTTTCCATGGGTGTACTTTTACCCAATCATTTGAGTACTCACCTCTAAATTAAAGCTGAATAAAGTCTAATATTAGGACAGCTCTAACAATATTCTTCCTGCTATGAATTGCTTTAGATATTTGAGGACTTTGCTGTTTCCATATGAATTTTTTAATCTTTTTCAAAGTTCTGGGAGAATGCCATTGGAATTCTGAAGAGGTTGCATTGAATCTAAACATTGCTTTTGGTAATATAGAATTTTAAAAATAATATGAACTCAGCAATCCAGGAACAAGTCAAACAGTTGGGCCTCTTTACAATAATTATTGTAAAATACTGTGTGTGTGTGTGTGTGTGTGTGTGTGTGTGTGTGTGTGTTAAGGACACATAATAAATATCACAATAGATGAAGAAATGACAAAGTTTAGCATTCTCTTAAGATAAAACTCTTGAACACTTAGACACAGATGTAACATAGCTACATATGATAATGACTAAATATGGCAAACCTATATGACCTCTAAACCTATATTACATGTGGAAATACCAAGAGTGTTTCTTCTAAATTCTTGAATGATATAAGGTGACCTACTCCAATATTATTCAATATAGTGCTGGAAGTCTTAGGGTCATATGTAAGAGGAGAGAAGGAATATAAAATACCTAGAAAGAAATCCAAAAGTCCCACAGTGAAGCTTTTAAGATCCATGAAAAACAAATTAAAGAAATCCTATAATTATTTGCTTCATCACAAAATCCTTTGCACACTAATTTTTGTGGGGAAAAATAATATGTGTCTGCCATAGCACTGAGTGCAAAGCTCAGAGACACTGACCTAATTGATCAGAGGGGTTCCACATCCTTTCTTTAAATTAGAAAGCATCAACTTAAGGCAAAGTATCCGAGCCACTTCTGCTGGCTTCTTGATAAGGTATTAAGTCTATCACACGGCCCTAGTGTTATGCAGGCTTCACTTTTCTAAAGTGAGGAGGCAGAAAATCAATTGTAGCAATGTGGGCAACTACTCTCTCTAATACCTCTCCTGGAAGTTTCCCCTTGATCCCTTTCCTTCCTTCTCCCTTTCCCAGATACGGTTCTTAAAGGCAAACTGTGTTAATGTACAATCCAAAATGCTAGTATAATTCAATGATTACTGTAAAACAAAAACAAAACCACCACCAACAAAACAACCAACCAACCAGCAAACAAACATAAAAAGTAAAATACAAAGTCAAACCGAAATCCTGATTATTTTTTTATTTGTTTAAGTTACGTTTAAATAGCATGAGCAGTCCAACTTCTTTGCTTTAAAGTGTTTTCCTACTTTTATTATAAGCCTCCCTACCTTCTCCTAGGTGCTTGCTGTCATAGCAACCAACTGAGGTTAGGCATTGTGATCCTTTCAAAGAAGGAATCTGGAAAGTCTGGTCAAGTTGGTCAAGGGCCAGGAAAATGTGTTGATTCAAAAGTTGGAGAGTAACCACTTATTTATCCAGGCTCTAGTACAAGTTGAGCAGTCTCTACTCTGGTTGCTTTGCTTCTGGCAAGCTATCTTTTATTTACTTGTTTCAAATTCTTGACTATCAGGTGTCACTTCAAATAAGTGTTAAAAGAAAAAGATTCACTTCAAAAATCTTCCTTGGTTCATTGTTTTCATATTTCCTCTCAGGAGATTATGTTAGCATATACAAAAAAAAAAACCAGCTTCACTATAGAATTTTAGGTGACTTTGGAATAACGAAACTGAGTTTAAAAGGATGTAATGTGATTGCTTTTTTATGGCTAAAGAAAAACAAACAGCAGTTGGTGGAGAAGAGGAAATGGACATGCAGACTGCAATTATATTTGGAGCATGTATCATTCATTCATTCAAACATTAGTTTATTTTACTTACGTTTATCCTACTATAAGTGCTGTTAGTGTAAAAAAAAGGAAATATGGTCTTCTAATGAAAGAAACCAATGCTAAGATGTTTAAAAGAGGCTTACCATGACAGCCTCTCCAAACCCCTTGCTGAAAAAGAAATGTTACTATAAAACCAAACCTTCAGAGTGGCGGAAAGTGAGTGGCTGGAAATAAGAGCTAAGAGAGGAAACTGCATTGCAGTGATTGGTTTGATTTGCTGAATAAATTGCTATTTTCAGATTCAATTTGTATCAATAGGCAGAAGTCTGTACACCTGCAGAGCCTGTCACGCTTTGTATCCAAGAAACTGGGCAGCCAATCTTAAACAAAAGGTTTGCCTTTTCTCAATAATTTCACCCTCATTCCTGATGCCTAAACATCAGAGAGGAGCCTTTTGGTGTCTTAGTACCAAGCAATGTACTTTTCTGTGTTTAAAGGAAACAAGACAAAATACCTCAACTTATGGATTTAGAGAGTATCACAGAAAATTCTGCCTTTGGGTTTGAAAAATACCTAAGGGAGTGAAATTGCTATAAAGATTCATCTTTATTAAATGTGACTGAACAGTAGAAGTGGAAGGTAATGTTTCCTTAAGAAAGTAAGGAGTTTCGCTTTGGGTTATTTAGCATCCTAGTGTAGTAGGCTGAGATAAACAGTTACTCCTAAAAGGCATGAATAGCTGTTGCATTAGTTACTGTTCACATTCTTGTCACCAAATACCTGACAAGAAGCAAATTAGCAGAGGGGATGGTTTCTGTGACTTTGCAGGGACAGCACAGAGGTGGGGGAGTAAGTGCGGAGTCAAATAGCATCAGGAAGAGAAGAGGGATGGATGCCTGTGCTGGATTTCCTTAGTCTACTTTTCAGTCTGCCTGGGACCTCAACCGTGGGATGCTACTAACCATGTCAGAGTGGGTATTTGTCAGTTAAACTGCAGGATAAATTCTTCACACAAAAACCAATTGTTATACCTTGTTAATCGCTTAGGTGGTTATTAATCCAATTAATATGTAGGTAATATTAAATACTATAATCCTTATCTAGGAAAATTATTGAAGTAATTATAAAATTACTGACATGTTCAAAGTGTAAGAATTGGAATGCAACCAACTAGTATACTACAATTTGGTTACAGAAGGTTGGCGAGATGGGCCAGCTGTGAAGCTGGGATACAGCTTCTACAGGCAACCTAACATGCATTCTCAGTCTTCCTGTGAACCACATGCCCCCTGACTATCTGTAATTTCAATGGATCTAGTACACTTTTCTGGAATCTGAACCCAACCTATCACACATGTATAGACATAATGGATTTTTTTAAACTTTGTTTTCTTTCAATACTTAAGACCTTATTTAAATATTGTATTTTTCCTATATTACATCTAGCAAAACATAGGTTTCTATCTTCATGATATATTATTCTTTGTACTACTCCTTTAAAAGAACACTAGGTTCACATTAAAATAAAATTACATGATTTTACTTCATCCTTTCCCTCCTTCTGATCCATCTATTGATGATCTCTTTTTCTTTTATTACACGCATACACACATACACACACACATACACACATTATAAATATCATTATACTATTTAAAATATATATTTATATTTTATTATATATAAATATTTTATAAATAAGTGCATATATTTATATTGGTATATACAAATAAATACATGTGCATACAATTTGCCTAGTGTATTTTTATCATTTGTGTGTACATGTGTTTATGGTATCCAGGATGACCACTCTGCATACGTCAACTAGTAAGGAGATTTATCCCAGGGAGTTAGTAATTCCCCCTCTCCCCACACTCATTAACCTAAAATTCCTTCAACAGATGAATTCATAATGAAAATGTGGTGCATAAACACCATGGAGTGCTACTGAGCTGTCAAGACATATGAAACCATTAAATTGGCACATAAATGGAAAAATGAGGTAACTCAGACCCACAAAGTCAAAAGACACATGTTCTCACTCATCTATTGTCCCTATATCCAAATCCTTAGAAAATGAAATAGTCAGTAACCAAAGAAACCAGGAAAGTATAAGGAGGCTATAGGTGTACAGGTGGGTGGGTGGGTGGGGCTCGGAATGGAAATAGGATAGAGGTGATAGGAAGTGGAAGACAGAATGACATGGAGGGGGCTCAAGCTGGGCAGGGACTGAGGAACAATTTACAGAAGGAGAAAGAGGGATGAAGGATAAAACACCAGGGTTATTTGATGAAGCCTGAAGCACAATCATATTACAGTACATCATGTACAGTAAACTAAAACTACATTTAAGCATACATGTGTGTGTGCACGCACACAAACACACACACACACACACACACACACACTTATATAAGCAAAACCACTTGACCTGACAATGTTTACAGAAGAACTACAGACTAACCAAAATCCTTGTGCCAGTCAACATATAAGTGGTTGCCCAGATAGTACAAGTCACCCGCACCACAATAAACTTTATCAATGAAGCTGTTGATGAAACCTTTTTCATAAGATAGTGTTAAATTTTATGTTTCTAATTCACTTAAATTGATTCCACTAAACATTTTTTCTAATAAATTATATGCTGAATATATTTTAAATCCAAAGATATATTCTATCCAAATATATTATACTCACATCATCAATGTAACATGTACATGTAACACATATACTATATATGCAAAGCAATACAGAATGTATTTGATATATATTACATATATATACATATATACATATATATATACATATGATTGAGCATAACAAAAATGTGTACTTAACACAATATGTATGCTTGTATAGATATGTGTATATCAAGAGATCAAAAATAATCTGTATGTTAAGAGAACACTGTCCTTGGCATATAAATTGCTACCTCTATTTCTCAGTACATTTACAGGTCCACACAAACTTTTAAACCACGAGGTATACAGGCAAAATATGTAATTTATTTCAATGATACTTTTCTAGAATGAAAAATATCTATGGGCGCTTGAATAAAATAAAGCTATAATACTTATGATGGAAGTATGTATTCAAGTATTTAATGATTTCCTTTTTCTTATTACAACCTTTTATTAAATATTTTTGGAGTGTCTGATTCTCAGGCACTTTGGTAGGGGAGCGATGTGCAGCCCCAAGAGGATCTTGCAGAATTCCACTTAATCATCTAAAGGAGCCTTCCAAGTAGATACAACGTGCTGCTTTACCTGCTCTCTGTTGGTCAGTATAATGATACAACAAGAGCAACTGTCACATTGCTCCTTGAAGTTTAAGCTCCACAAGGTTTCTATTCACTCTAAGTGAGCTATACAGCAGACGATATGAAATGTAAAGACACTCTGCAGCTGGGAAAAAGAAGTGTATCCCTTTTATTTCATACAAAAGGAGAATGATTCAAGGTAAAATAGGAATATGCTAAGGTGATGACAGACATTCCATGTGATCACACACTTACTTTGAACAGTCTTGGTTTTAGCTCACTCTCCTCTTCCACACCTTTACTGGTAATTTAATGACTAGTAGACATTTCATAGACTGATATTTTAGGCTAAAATTCACTGTAAAAATACCTGTCAAAGTCTTATACTAGTAGTGGTATCAGGTAACAGTTATGCATGCACAGGCTAAACCCAAAATATTTATCATTAATGTGTAGGTAACTGTGATCTCACACTGTGAGTATGATGTCTAACACCAGTCTGGACTAATTCCTTTGATTTCCTTTCAGATATTTATTTCTTCACTAAAGACTATGTGGGATTTTACTCCTCTTGGATTTTAGCTGGAATATAAAAGCCCGACATCAACTCCAGATGTCATCCTTTTGGCTTTTCTTACTCAGATTTGATGGTCAGTCTATTGTTCAGTTTTAGCTGCCACTTTGCAACCAGTTTTGAAAGAATATTCAATGCCTGTATCTTTTGTTTGTTTGTTTTGGTTATTTGCTTTTTTATATAGTGAAAAAATGTAAACTTAAATTGAGCATTCAAAATAGATGTTTTTCATACAGTATTTTCTGATGATGATTTCTATTACCCAACTTCTAGATCATCTCAGATTCCCTACTCACTCAAATCAACACCCGTTCTTCCTCTCTATCATTAGAATACAAATAGACATCTAAAAATAATAACAATAGAGGCTAAGATACTATAAAAACAAACAAACAAGGATAGGTTAAACAAATAAATTACCATGGGCTTAAGAACCAAAGAAAAATCACACAATGCACATATAGATTTAACTAACATGTGAAAACACAAAGAAAATCCGTTAAACCAGCATCAGAAGCCATAATATATACCAAAAGACATTCAAGGAAAGAAAGAAAGAAAGAAAGAAAGAAAGAAAGAAAGAAAGAAAGGAAGGAAGGAAGGAAGGAAGGAAGGAAGGAAGGAAGGAAGGAAGGAAGGAAGGAAGGAAAGACACAAACAAAAAGAATGCCACAATATAGTTGAACTTTGTTCAGCAACATGGATGCTCTGATCACATCTGAAGACTTTCTAGGTTTGTGTGCTCTAGCTGTAATTCAGACACTCCTTTAGTACATACCTTTAATCTCTATTCTGGAATCCTTTAGTGCACGCCTTTGATACCAAACAATGATGTTTAATTGAGGGGCAGACAAATTGACTAATCAGAGGCAGATTTGGCAGAAAGGGTCAGAGATATGATATTCCCAGCTCTCAAAAGAAAAGCTACTTCAGAGCAGTATGGGAAGAATGAAGGAGGTTCAGTCAGTTTTGGGAGTCAGTGACGTACAGTGGAGATGAGTATACTCATGAGTTCATGTAGAAGAAGCAGCTAAAGCCAGAGAATTAGAAGGAGCCAGACAATTAGAACAAATTCTCAGAGTTAGTTTATTAAAGCCAAACAGAGCAATTCAGTGAGAAGCTGAGAGAAACCAGAGTAAGTCAGTCAGCTTGGAAAAGAGTTTGAGCCAGAACAACTGAATTGAACCAGTCAGTCAGAGTTCAGAGAACTAGAAAGGATGAGTTTATTCAGCAGTAAGCCTCTGAGACAACAATTACATCAATTGAATAAATGTTAAATTTGTACCAGACACAGCTTTATAGGACAAGAAACCTCCTAAGATGACTTCGAGTGGATTATTTTTTGGCCATCTAGTGTTGGTCATGGAGTCTATACTTAAGAGTGGTTTGTATGTTAAGAGAGACTCCATTATAAAAAACAAAATTTGTATTTTCAGGCAATTATCTATTGTAGATAGCTTCTGGGTTAGAGCTGAGATCTTGTGTCTACTTTTCTTCTCAGTACTGGGATACTATCTGGCTTATACCCATGCAAGGAAGAAAATGTTCTCCATAGTCTCCACATATCAGTTCTGCTCATTTTGGTAGTTCTCATTTCACTGGTGTCCTCCATCCCCACTGTTTCCTACAGTCTGCCAGCCTCCACTCCAGTAGAGTTCCCCAATGTCTGAGGCCAGAGATTGATGGAGATATTCTATTTAATGTTCTAAGAAATATCACTCTCTGCATATTGCACACTTGTGAACTTCTGTATTTGTTCTCATCTACTGAAGGAGGATGTTTCTCTGGTGAATGCTTAGTAATGCACTGATCAATGATTATTGGAGAATGATTTTAGGAGTCACTTTATTGCTACATTGCTTTAACAGAACATTGGTATTTTTATTTTCCCCATAAGTCTGAGGTCTATGTGGTCTTAGATTATTATTCATCCAAGTAAAGTTTGATAAGTGGTCCTGAGTGGCCTTAATACAAATCAGATATTTGTTGGTTACTCTCATAAGCATCAATGTCACCATTGTATGGCACGAAAGTTGTAGCTGAATGGGTGTTTACCTAATAACAAGCAGAATATCTTCTTGTACCATGAGCATTACAGTAGAGCAGTCTCTAAGTAGGCACAAGCTCAATGTCTCTGTAGTCAGGTATTATTGTCAGTGATAGGATTTCAGCATCTATTTGAGGAGAACAACTAATAGTGTTGACAATAGCCTGAATTGTTTGGGGAATCCATGCTAGGACTCCTTTTAGAATATGACTTAGTCCTTGAACTGTAAATGTCACTTGATGATTAGAGATGTCTAATTGGGGATTTATTTTCCTCATTATTTGGTGATTTCTTTCATTCCTGTATATATTTGAATAAGAGTCTAAAATACTCTGTCTCATATAACCCTTCCAATGGCCCTTAGTTTAGCTGTCCTCTCCTACTTTTTTCCTCTTCCCTCTTTTTTCCTCCCCCTCTTCACTTGATATTCCATTCCTCTTATTTCACTTCCCCTCCCTGTTCTTCCATAACTATCTATTGTATTTTCCCTTTCATGGAATATTTGTCCAGCCCCCACCCCCAGTTTATATCTAACTTCGGTGGTTATAGGAGTGTAGTCTGCTTATTGAAGACTCAAAAGCCACATAGCAGTGAATACATACCACAGTTGTCTTTTGGAGTGTGCATTGGTCATCTCACTTGGGGTGATTTTTTTCTAGCTCCATGCAATTATCTGTGAATTCTACTCTTTTATTTTTTAAACAAGTAAGTAATAATTTATTGTGTAAATGTACCACATCTTCTGTATCCATTCATCAGCGTAGGGACATCTGCATTGTTTCTGATTTCTGGATATTATGTATAGGGAACCAATAAGCATGGTTGATAAAGTTGAATAAAAATAATAACAATTTTGACTCTCATAGTACTCCATCTTCTTTGAAACTGCCATTTCTCAATGGAGAGAGTTGTCCTTTGGGGCTTTCCTTACCCAATGGAAGGACAAACTCTACATGAATTTGAAAATTCTCTTTAGCGAGACAGAGCCAGAAGGAGAGGGGTGCATGTACTCCTGTGACTACGACTTTAAAGATCTGGGCCTGAGCTGAGCAAACAGGGGCATTTTAAAGACATAAACCACAAGTGTACTGCATATTCGTGACAGAATATGAACTTTTAATAAGAAGAGTTGAATAACCCTGGTATCAATGTTTGATCTGGGAAGGGAGCAAAAAGCCTTGTGAAACAGAAACAGAAACAGAACAGTGTCAGGTGAGTTATGTTTCCCATAAAGTAAAATGCAAATCTGAGGGTCAGGCTGACCTCAATTTTAGCCAGAGTTTGAGTCAGGATTTATGAAACATGCTTTTCTTATTTCATTATGTAGGTGGTGGTTTGCTTTTATAAGTCACACATGCTATGACACAATCAAACTGGCATGAGAGCTTTTATTTAATTAATTTACTTAACTTTCATCTCTGTCTCTATATTGTATCCCGCAGATATGTCTTTCTGTAGTTGATATTCTTGATTTTTATAATAGAAACATAGTCACTCACAAATTTAAGATCTGTAAGGTAAGTGGATATGTGGGTTTTTAAAATGAATTATAAAAAGGAAAAATAAAAGGATTGGTTACAGCAAATTTTCAGAAGCATTGTCTCTGAAACATGAAAAATGTTAGTAATAACCTTAGTATGTGAATGCTGACTGGATCCGACAGTGGAGTATGCTCGGTAAATCATTTTACCCACATTAATCTGGACGTCACTGTTTTCTCAGTTAGTCACATGTAGGCAAATATTTGGCTCATTGTCCCTTTAGTTTTGGTACTCTCCTCCTCTGACCCTATAGTGTGGTTTATTTTGTTTGGGAGTCTAGTTCAGCATCTGTATATATTCTTGACATTTTCTGTCTTTATACTTGTTCCATCTATCCTTCTTTGAAATGATTCCATCTCTTAAGCATTTTGCTGAGTACTTATTGAAGACAAAGCAGTGTTTGGGGCCCTCGGCTCACATTAACAAAGGTAAATGCTTTCCATAATGAAACCTATACAAAAATCACTAAAACATTCCAGTGTAAATAGGAAATTGTAAAAACCAAGGACAGTTGTTGAAAGGGAATAAGGTAAGCTTTCCTTGCTCCTGCTTGAACTGGCATTTTTATGAAAGACATGAGGAATCTGTGAGCAATTGTGAGTCATGACATTTTAAGTGGCAAGAATAAATACAGGAAAACAATGGAAACAAGGGGACTATTCAAGGAGGCATACTCTCATAATAGTAGTCAAGGGGCAAGTGGGAAATGGTACCGCTGAAGATAAAGACAGCTACAAGCCTGACTACCTGGAGTGCTGGGAACACAAGCTACTGTTTAATGAGGATTGTAACAAATCACTGAATGTGTAAGAGAACAAAGATTGAGGTTTCTAGCTACTTAAAAAAAGGGAGAAATAAGAAACTTTGTAGAAATGCAGTCTGAAGGCTCTGAGTTCTAAACTTGTCTTTCAGCTACTACTATACTTTGGAAACCAGTCCAGCACTGGACAGAAGGGCCAAAAGAAGTGACATATTTACAGTTATTATGTAAATAAAATATCTTAGAGTCTTTTCATCCTTCTTGACAGTCTCTTGAAATCCAATCATTGTTGACTGATTATGTAATAATATTTCTATTGTCATTTCTTGTTTCCTACCTTTAAATATGTGAATCTTTTATAGTTTACCATTTTTATCTACTTGTGCCTCTTAGCTGAGTATGGTGTAAGTTCACTATGGCATAGAATTCTAATGTTGCTCTTTGAAAATATGTTTCCTAATTTCAGATATAACTTACTTTATAATAAGCTATTATTCAACATTTGCTCAGTACATTTATCAACTATCAATTATTACAAGATATTCTAGCAGAAAATATAGGCCTCATATTATAAAAATATGTAAAATCAGATTAATATCAATGCTGAAACAGAACAACAGCAACAAACAGCATTAATGCTCAAAAAAAGGAGTTACAAGGTACCTCTGTCCAAATATTTGGTCTTAAGTCCATCTGAGTGGTCTATTCCTGGTATGGTCATATCTTCAATTATCTACACTATTAGTTGTACTAATATAATTTATTTCTGAAGGATCTGAGTAGCAGAGTTCTTCTCTTTACATTGCAACACTTTGAAGATTGTGTCCCTGATAAATTTTTGTGCACTATAGTTATCTTTACAGTAACTCTAGCACAATATTTAAGATCCTCGGAACTGTCGTTAGGACCAAATTCCTTCAGTACTGCTTTTCTGTTTTGTTTTATTTTGCTATGCTTTGATTTTGGTTCATGTTACTATCATAAACATTAATCTATAAGCTGGACAATAATAATAGCAGCAACTGTCAGTAAAATAAAATAAATATAATAATATACTATAACATACATATTGTGAACATACTTTCTCTTT
Organism: Grammomys surdaster; assembly: GCF_004785775.1. Classification (NCBI taxonomy): domain Eukaryota; kingdom Metazoa; phylum Chordata; class Mammalia; order Rodentia; family Muridae; genus Grammomys; species Grammomys surdaster. The sequence continues at coordinate 6,618,428 of NW_021620932.1, forward strand.
TATTCTACTGTTAGGTTCTTCTCTATTTTCAGACTGTAGTTGATTATGAGTAACAGAAATCATGGAAAACAAAATATTAGATGATAAGACACTACTGTACTTAGAGCCTATACATAGCTCTTATTTTCTTAAACTTTAGAGATTTGGTAACCCTTATTTTTTAGAATTTCTTTCAATGGTAATTATTTTAAATTTGGGTTATGTTTACTTGCTAAAAATACCACAAGAGATAAAATGTTAATGCTGATCTATCCTAGCTCTCCTTTGTAATTGAAATGAAAAATTAAAAATAGATCTAGCCAGTAAACCTGGGTTCATGGGCACATACGCAGTACCAGGTGGGAATCCCTCCTTCTCCCCTCATGGTGGCCATCTGCTGGTCCCCATCTGGCTTTGTAAAAAGGGGCATGCCAAAGTGTAAGGGAATAGCAATGTGTGCAAATTGCTTAGAAAGCAAGTTTGAGATTCCCCAAAGTGATGGTATAATTTACTTGAAGTGAAACTTCATTTAAAGTAAAACTGTATATTCTAAAATCTGAAATGCATTGTGTTCTTTAAATTGCATTTTCAGTTTATACAGAGCGACTTTTCTTGGAACAGAGTTTACTTTGGAAATCAGATTGCGTTCTACTCTATTTCTGTTCAACAGATCACGCTTAGGCCCAAATGAAATCATTCTATTTTTTTTCTACACAGAGAAAGCCTTGATATGGCCAGCTCTGTCTGAGTTGTGTACGATTCATGTTTACTTGCATATCAGCAGCTACTTCATACGGGAAGACTACTTCCATAGCAGCCACAATGTTAAGTTAGGACTCTTAGAGGCTGCACATTGATTGTATCGCCCGCCTGAGAGTGCTAGAAATGCTCTCTGAGGGAAAAAAATGGCTAGTAGAGCTATCATTGAACATTTAATGGGTGCCCTTGGGTCCTATGCTGTAGGTGCTATTATTGAAAAAGACTGCAGTGCACTAAGTACTCTTTTGGAAGCTTACATGTTAAATTGTATGTGTAGTCTACACATAGTTTTGCAACCATAAGAGAACAGTTGTTCTTATATCAAATTTATATTCTTACATGAGAAGTTTAGTAAATATTAGCGGAAAGACAAGTCAAAATATACTTACATTCCTATTTTTGATAATTTCCGACATTAGTGAGGTAATGGGCCAATAAAATATTGGATAGCATGTGGGAAAAACTACAAGTCAAATTTACTGGATTAAGACCAAAACTCATTTTGGAGAAGTTCATTTGCTGTACACTCTAGGAGACCACTATGACGAGAAGACTTGGGGTTTATTGACAGGATGAAAGGGGAAATGACACAATAGCTTGCTCTGCGTAGAGGCTTTGAGCCAATGCACTTATTTGTGAATCCAATTTATCAAATTCGTCTCTTAAATTATATAGCTTGCTTTCCCTGAGGAGCTCAAATTGTTTTACAGACATTATCTCATTTGTCCTCATAAAGAGATGGGAAGTTACTATTGAGTGAAAGCTTCATGGAGAGAGTATGTTAATGAATGGAAATTCAGAGCAAGTGTTTTTAATCCCCACTGTATTACCCACTGGGTTCTTGACAATGATAAGTTAAATGTGACTAGTCTTATTTTCTTTATCTAAGCCATGAAGAAATATTCTGACTTTTCACTTAATGTCATGGGGAGTATTGGAAGAAGTCGTGCAGATACGCAAGACAATTCTCAAAATGATTGAAAGTAAAAAACTTCTTCTAGGTTTTAATAAACTTAAAACTACATGGCAGTATAATTTGCTGCTTTACACAGCTAGTTGTACTTGGTTGTCATGGTGGTACGAAAATTAATCATTGAAATATTTGTTTGATTTTGAAGATTTATCAGAAATTGATTTGTGGTAGAAGGGACCTAAGATAATAACATGCTTACTACATATTAGGGAGTTCTAGTCTATCTAGAAAAAAAAACACACATGAAAAGAGGATAATAAAAGGGGACATTTTGACAACTCTGATGACAACGATGAATAAAGAACTTAAGAATTATAGATGAAAGGAGGATTAATTCTATTTCTGTGAAATGAAGTAACTAATCATGTTTGAACAATGATGGAAAGAAACTCTAAAGTAACATTCTAGAGGGCTTATTTAATAGCTTCTGGGGTAAATTTACTAGAAAAAAAACAAAGATTTTAGACCTTTTGAACCTCAGTGACATATTTACTGTGTTCTTGATCTGTTGACCAGTTATGACACTGGGAAAAAGTACAGAAAGGAGCTTAGCAGTACAAAAGAGGAGAATGCCATGTAGTATTGGCTGAAGCCTTTGAACATATACCAAAACTACACGCAGAAGAGAAGCAAGATTAGAGTGAACTGGTAATTCACAATGTATTAGAGTTTTTAGATTTATGTGTCTCAAAAATTTCATTTAAAGGCTAGGCTTTATCTTTGGCATTCACATGGATTTTATTAGTGACATTCTTTTAGATAGCAGCGAAGCTATAGAAGATGAGGTAATTGTGACTTTCCTGGGGAAGAAACAAACTGAAGACAAATCAATAGCATTTAAAGATCGTCAAGAGAGCAGCCCAAGAAGATAAAAGAAATGGAGGAAATAAAGAACCAGAAATGGACAGTCTAATCCCAAATTCACAATAACATCTCAGAAAGTAAAAATCCCCTGTTGTTAAATTCGTCAGTGAAGTCAAGGAAATTTAATCATGACCATACATCATTTTGTAAGAGTAAGAATTAATTTATATTTGGAAAAGAAAATTATGAATTCACATCTAGTTAGATACACTACAATATTTATAGTTACAAGTTATAATTTTTACAATAAAAGGAATTATATTGATAGAAAGAACAAACACTCAGGTAGTGTTCACACCTAGTACTGTCTCCATATCTATTCAATATAATACTCGAAGTGCTAGCTAGATCAATAAGGCATTAAAAATAGAACACATGGAAACAAAACAGCAAAGAAGAAATAAAGGTATCACTATTTGTAGATGATGTGATAGTATACATAAGTGACCTCAAGAATTCTACCAGAGAACTTCTCCATGTGATAAACAACGTCAGCAAAGTGGCTGGATATAAAATTAACTCAAATCAGTGGCCTTCCTTTATATTAATGATAAACAGGCTGAGGAAGAAATTAGGGAAACAACTCCCTTCATAATAGCCACAAATAATATAAATTATCTTGAGGTAACTTTAACTAAACTAGTGAAAGTCCTGTTATAGCACAATATTAGGATCTCTTTTTCCCCCTTTTTTTCTAGTAAAAAAGGAAGTTTGTTTGGGACATGGCAAGGGATTCTGGGGAAGAATGGAGAGGCAGAAAAAGAAAGGAGACAGAGAAAGGCAGAAAGAGAGAGAAAAAAGAAAGAAGGGAAGGAGCCAGCTACAAGGAGAGAGAAAGAGAGAGAGAGAGAGAGAGAGAGAGAGAGAGAGAGAGAGAGAGAGAAGATGGAGAGAAAGAGCCACAAAGTAGCTTTTAATAGATTATTTGGTCTTAAATTAAAACAGAATGAGAAGGGGTAATGGAGATTAATTATTCAATGTCTGAGAACTGTGGATTAGTTGGATTGTGGGTTTTGTTGGTGTTCCTAGTTGCCACCCTATCTAAATGCCCAACAGTTTGCAACTAGGTGCTCTCCCCTTTTTCTTATCCTCATTTTCTTTTTTTATGAAATATAATTTCATAATTTTTATACTAAATGATATTTTAATATTTTAATCTGTTTTATAGTAATCAGAAATATTGTCTATGTTATGATTTAGCTTGTAGAATGGGATTGCGGGGACTCTGAGAATGATGACAGTAGGAGATGGATGAATCACTAGCTGCTGCTGCATTGCAGGAGATGGAAACAACACATGATTCACACACCGTTCTATTTATTTGTAGTCTTCCTGTTCATTAGCCCATGCATAGTAGTAACTGGGTAAAACAATGATTCAGACTTTTCTTATCAGTGTTCATTCAACAGGAAAAATCTTGAAGGACCATTGTTTGCTTTCCTTTCTTTCTATCCCTTCTTGCATCAGTGATAAATTAGAAAAAGTAATTAAATATTGTCGGTAATAACTTGCTTGTTGTACCTTGAAAGAATAATGAAACTCATTACAGAAAACTTGATGGCCATGCTTATTCTCATTCTGTGTCTTTGGTACTGAAACAGGCGCGTGCATAGAAACATCCACCTAGATCATTTTACCAATGCAATTGCAGCTACCTATATCTTATAGTCTGCAATACGGTAAGCAGGTTAGAAGTATGACTAGATAGAGATAAGATTATTGAAATCTAAATATGAGCTAGAAGAGATAAAACCTAATATACATTAAGTTACCTTAGCTGATGTATTTCAGTATACATTTGCTACTTTTACTACTGACAAATAATACAGATTTTCAACATTCTGAATGGTTACATTAATTTATTAATTCATTGAATTATATCACACATCCTGTTTTGAAGGTTATACTTTAAATATTAACAATTATGTACAACAATGTTTTTTCAGCTTTTCCAAGGAAAGACTAGGGAAATAGAAGGACTGACAAATTAACAGAGGAAACAAATAACCGCTATGCCACATGGGATGCTATTCAGTCCCAGAATTTACATTTGTTTTGTAGCTTAATTGACAATCAACTAAAACACATTATACTAATAAGCAACTTATAAGCTCAAATTATTTTTTATCTGAGTTAAAGTAAAATGAATGTGAACAAAGGCTCTCGCTTATTTTGGCTCATGGGTTTCTGATATTAGAAGATACATGGTATTTACAAGTACAGGAGACCTCAATAGAAACACTTGGATCAGTAACAAAACATCTTTGCAGGACTGTTCACTGCGAATCAGGCACTCATTTAGTTCTGTACCCATTGCACAAGATTTTAAATAAATCATTTAATTTGTTGACAATTTTATATGTAATTTTATTGATTTTTAGAGACATGCTAATTAAAAACTAAACGCCTCAGGTCTGATTACAGTGTTCTACTGACATTCTGTGTGGGAATTCTCAGTCCCATGCCTATGATGGGTTGGTGTTGAATAGAGAACCTATTTTCTCACTGGCACCTCCACAATACAGTTCAATAGTAGAGTTCCTTGTAAGGTATTCATTTAGCAGATAGCTGAGAAAAGCATTCAAGAAAACCTTCAGTCTTCTAAGATAAAAAGCAAATGCTAGATTTAGAAAACTAGTAATTATATTAGTTCATTTCTAATAATGAAGTCAATAAAAGGAATCTGAAGAAACGATACATTGGTAACTGTGTTTGCAGTACTCTTCTAATAAAATTTTGACCATAATGTAAAACAGTAGTGCACAATTTCTTTCCCCACACGATTAACTTGAGTAAAGCATCTACAGTGCGTAAAGTTCCTAGTAAGCTTTTGAATGTGACTCCATAAATAAGCACTTAATAGTTCAGGGAAGCACATGCATATTAAAAATAAAGTAATGAAGTTGACGTGAGATGGGAAATGTGTCATTATATTATAGACAGACATTCTTACAGTTTTCTTCTTATGTATCTAAGTCTCAATTTCTTTTTCTTCAGATTTATACTGTTGTCGACAATTGCATCACTCAACATCTAAGTCATACAATACTTTAATAAAAATGACAAAGTCTGTGAAACTATTTCAGATCCATTGACAAGACAAATCGAAGCAATGAAATAGAGCTAAATACCTAATTTTTCTTATTAAAAAAATGAAAGTCAAATAATCTCCTATTTGACTTTATCCACTAGTTTAACCACTTGCCAACAGTGATTGACCTGAATTTGAATTACTTCCCTTTAAATTGGCAAAGTCTAGCAGATGAGATAATATGCTCTCAGGTATATTTCTGTCAATGGGAAAAAGAAATAGTTTCATGAGTCAGAAATTAAAACCAATTGGGCAATAGACCAATTTAAGACCAATCCCTCGGTTTCTAAATATATATGCTCTTTATAAAACTGGCATAATGTTGTTCTTCCCTGTAAACTGTGTTGCTTCTAAGAGGAGCTAGCCTCCTTCCTTTCAGGCTTCTGTAAGCAGAAGGAAGAAAAATGTTTGAAGCATCCATATAATTTTTTGTACCCACTGTGCTTAAACATAACAGTTTACAGTGTCTAAGTTAGTTGGTTATGAATAGAGGATTTGGAGCTCTGCTGTTGGGTGTTGAATCTGTATTCTTTATTGACTAAGAGGCTTTGAAGAATTTATTAAATTGATTGACCTCTCTGGGCTATTTCAGCTTTATCTTAAAATAACAGAAATCATAATAACAGTACTTTTGGTTTTTTGTTGTTTGAAGTTACCAGTTAAAAATGTAAATTGTATAATGCCCTTCACACAATGCCTATTAGGTAATGAGTTTTTAATAAACATTAAATAGTATTATATTTATTATCCCAAATAACTTGTGCTTTACACTTCCATAACAATAATTACTTTCTGTAGGGAGGTACAATAGCAAAATACTTCTGAAAGTATATTTCCTTTAATTTCTCTTTTCCCTTAATTTATTTATAGAAAATATCCCAAATATATATTATTGGTCTGGGATGAATTCTTCTAGTGGACTGCTTTTGAAGTATACTCAAGGTCACCAGCTACATACTTAGTACCAAAAAGTGAAAGACAAGACAAACTAGGATTTATGTAAGGCATGTGGCAGTCAATAAAAATGAGGCACAATTAGTCTAGTAAATAGAGTAATGGTCTTGACATTCAAGAATGGGAAGACACTGACTTGCAAGAGAAGAAAACGTGAGATGAGAGATGTAGATGCTAGAGAGAGGAAGGAAGCGTCTCTAACATGGCTGCTAAATGTTTATAAATCACCTAAGAAGCCTAAAGGGCTATCAACATGTAGGAGAAGATCCAGGTCTGTGAGGCTTAAGGAATACATGCTCTCGGAGTTTCTTAACAAATAAAACAAAACAACAAAACTTTTCAAAAATGTGTCAGTGTTCTAGGAGACTTGAGAAAATGGGAGCCTTAAAGTTTGGGTATCATGTTCATGATAAATAAACACCTGTCTACCAAGACAAATGTGTACCATACATCATGGTCAAATGAAACAAAATGGCACAAGTTACAGGTGGTTCTATGGTTCTGAAATCCTTGAAGAGGATCTTAGAAAATTATGTCTGAACAATTCCATGGGAAATCAAACTGGAATCTGTCAAAAACTCTAAGGGATAAATCAGAAAAGTCTGACCTAGATACAGGTGCCAGTACCCTTTGATTTCACTGTCTCTCTAGGTTATTGAAATGTATTTTGAAGCTGAGCCTGATGGTGCAGGACAGTATTTCCAGCTATTCAGTAGGCTGAGCTGAGAGGATTCCAAGTTAAATGCTTTTGTGGGATAAGAGGGCAGCTTAAGGTTAGCCTCAACCATTAACACCCTGTCATAAGGTAAAAGAAATGCTCAAGGGTAAATCTCTAACATTATATCTTCTGTGTTCAGTCCTCAGAACTGGATACTAAATGATGAGGAGAACAGGCTAGAGTAAAAGGTACTGGTGCATACTTCTCTAGTTATGTGATAGCATACATAATTAAAAATAATTAGCTTTCTTTCCTAACCTAGAGGCTAAATGAATGATGATGCTTTACAGGGATTGCATGGACATTAATTACAGTGTCAACTTTATGAGATCTGGAACCACTTCAGGAACAGGCCATTGGGAATTTCCAGTTATCTTGCTTATTGGCTAATTGAAATGGGAAGATCAGCTCACGTCAGGTAGCACTTTGTGCTAGATGGGAACCTCAATAGTACAAAGAGGACAAAGTGAGCTGAGCACAAGCATTCCTGATTTGGGATGGAATGTGACATTCTTTCCTATGGTGGTGGCCTATACCCTTGATCTATGAGTGACAATGGACTCTTTACATTTTTTTTTTTTTGAGACAGGGTTTCTCTGTATAGCCGAGCTGTCCTGAAACTCACTCTGTAGACCAGGCTGGCCTCGAACTCAGACATCTGCCTGCCTCGTCTCTTTACAATTTAAGTTGCCGTTTTTAGGGTAGTTCATCATTGCAACAGAAAAATAAACTGAGGTGTTATAATGCACATATGAAAATTATTTGGTGTAATCAATAACTATTGGATTAAAGAGAGTTTAAAGGTGAGTAAAGGATCCCAGGTTATTTTACAACAAAAATGATGGTAACGGTACAGAGTTTGCTGGATCTAGAAGATGGGATTAGTGGCTGGGAGAGGCATAGAAAAATGTTTTTGGAACACTCAGATTGATAAATTAATGAGATTATCTAAGTCAAAACTATACAGCAGTAATAGGATAAAGATGTTGGCAGTTTGGCAGTAGGCTTGGCCACAGAGTTAACATATATGTGGAATAATGATATAACAGAAAGCAATACGTAATTACACTCCACTTTCTCCTCAAAAATATACACCAACAATTTTATAGACTGTATTGGAGATGATTTCTCCCTTTTCAAATTCTTATGATAGAAAAGAAATATGATACAGGTCTTTCCCCAGTGAGTAGCTGATACTTAAGTGAAATCCTACTGTTGATGATCATTCTTGGACCTCCCAGCAGCTCTAAATAGGATCTAGCAATTTCAAATGCTAGGAAAAGTATAAAGAGAAAGAGAGTTTGTCAGGAGCTTTTTATCACTTTGTTCTGTGCTATTATAGTTGTTTCAGCAATTTATTCCAAAATTTATGTTTAATATTATTTGAAATCTATTCTAAATTTAAGAAAAGATATCTAGTTTATTTATGTTTTGTAGCACATATATAATAAATGTGTTTGAACTTCATGTTGGATATGAATATAAAATGAGAAGACATTACTTTGGGTGACATCATAGGGTATAGAAGCATCTTCATATTCTAGGTATTAAATAAGTAATGATATAAATGCATTGCATCATTAACCATGTTTAGGTAATATACTCTTGACTACCTATGCTATATGCATATTAGGAAAGACATCTACCTAGAGATGTAGGCCATAGTCAAGATGACTCATAGATGCATTAAGTTTGGAAATAGTCACAGAAATTACTGATCAACACTAGTCACTATTAGAAACAGAAACTCAAGAAGATGAACAATTATGTACACATCGGAATCTTATTTTTTAACTCAGCTGTACAATCTCACCACATTATCTGTTTAACAACTTGTTGCTGAGTCAGTGAGTAGAAATTACTTAGTTGTTCTTTTCTATAGGTCACTTTTTGAAGAAGCAAGGAAGGCTAACAGGTGAACACTATTAAGTGTTTCCAACTACAGTACAGATGATTGACTTTAAACAAAAGCTATGTCTAATTAATATTTTCTAGGCATAGAGCATTTAAGATAAATTCATTAAAGCATCTTTATTTTTAGAGTTATATCTTGAAAATTAATCATTGTAAACCCAAAATAACCTCACAATATTAGATTATGTTTTACTTGTCCTTTTTTAATCATTTTATTTTGATATAAAACATTCAAATATTTGTAAACTTTAAATTTGATGACTGTATACTAGTTAGACTATTAACTTGTTCTAAGCTATTTTAACATATTTAAATTCTTAGATATTTCTATAAAAAGGTATGTGGGAGTTAACAGTTGTGCTGAAATATATGTATACAATATGATACATTTGTAAATTTTTCATAAAATTTATTGAAGAATAAATTCTTATGCTCTCTGCTACAACACAACACATAATATTCACACAGTGACAATGTTGCTGAGGAATTAATAGCTGGAAGTTTTCCATGTCTTTACATATAATGACAAATCAGGCTGAGGTACTTATCTTTTTATAACGTGTATTTTCTGTTTGAAATCCCACAATTGTTCTATTAATTTGATTTGATTTTCATATTTTAAAAAGTACATAAAGTTTTATATACCTTAAATTTTTATTACTTATTATTTATTAAAGTTGTTAATATAAGCATATTGTTTTATCATATTGAGAAATATTATCTTACATAATGTAATAAAATAGTATAGTACATTTCACATAGGTAATATTAATATGACAGATGATAAAAATTATAGAAACACTGTACTTCAAATACGATGCATTTTTAGAGTAAATTATGTTAATTCTACATGCAAAACTGAAACTTTTAAAATATATTTAAAATTCTCTTTCTCTGTTAAACTTTTCTTTTCTTCTAGCTTATTGATTTTGAAATGATGGTCCAGGCACAGGTTCAGGAAGTTGTGCTAAAAGTCACCAGGGATAGCTAAAAATACTTATTCCTACATCCCATCAATAAAATCTTTAGTGGTTGAAATTTGGGAATGAGTATTTTTAATAAGTTCCCCAGGTAATTGTAATCACTTTTAACAGAATTCAGAACCAATGACCTGGATTACTTGAGTGCATGTCTCTTATGGTTTGTATGTTTTACGTCCCTCCATCTTCCATCCCACAGATCCAAATAAAGCCCATTACATTAGGGCTTGAACTAAAGCCATTCTTACATTATGCCTCATGGGATCCAATTTTAATCCTGCTCTTTAACATTGACAACTGCAGGGTTTTACAGATGTGTTCCCCTTACACACTGTCTAAAGATACGCTGTATATAGGACAGGACTAAATGCCTGAGAAATAAGATGCTTTATTTCTCTCTCTCTATGTTCTCTTTCTCCCTCTCCGTCTCCCTCTCCCACTCCTTCTCTCTATCTCTCTATCTCTGTCTCTATCTATCTATCTATCTATCTATCTATCTATCTATCTATCTATCTATCTATCTCTAATCTCTATCTCTCCATGCAGACCAGGATGTAGCTGGTAGCTACCGCTCCAATGGCATGCTGCAATGTTCCCTGTCATGATCATAATAGACTAAGCCTTTGAAACTGTAAGCAAGCCTCCACTTAAATACTATCAAGAGTTGCCAGGTCATGGTGTCTTTTCACGGTAATAGTACAGCTACTAAGATATTCCTATAGAGGAGATTTTTGGGAATGAAAGAAAGCATTAAATTGGATAGATATCAGCCATGATCACACATATATAATTTTGGAATGAGAGGAAAATGTCCATGAAATTTCTTTTGGTGGTTGTTTCGGTTGGTTTTGTTACATGGATAGAATTTGAAAATCTACTACTGAATTATATCTTTATAATGTTTATATTTTATGTTGATCCAAAGCCTCATTAAGAGAGGACTGGTTTCTAGTTTACTGTAGATAATGGTTTCAGGAAATTTAGTACAGCCAAATGGGTTTTGGAGAAACCTCGCACATGTTGTACCTACTTACTGCTGCTAAAAACAAGGATTTATCACTATTTTAACAGATAGACAGGGTGAGTTACTTTTATGTATGGGTCTTCTGTTCCACAGCAAGTCCCAGCCTTAAACAACTACAGCAGTATAGGAACTGAGTGTTAAAATCACAAGCCTGTGAATGTTCTCCAAACAAACACCTCTTTCCTAGTTCACTTCCACTTCTTAGAGACATCTATGCTTGTCCACACTGCAGAAAATACATGGTTGTTCCAGCAAGGCTTAAAAACACGAAATACTTGCTACACATTCTCTGTTCTCTCATTTCTCTATTGACATCTTTTTAACAGGGACATTATATCATGGATTAGAAAAAGTAACAGACATTAATGGAAGTCATTAATATAAAAATTAATTGAAAAAACCTAATAGTGATCACTAAACTATGCATGTATGTGCTATTATTTGTTAGTATCTTAAATAGAACATAAAATATCATCATCTCCTTGGTTCTTTGAATTTGTCAATATTCTCTCTTAACTTTAGACCAGGGAAACTGACATGCAAAAGATTAAGAAAACTTCTTCAGAATCATAAGAGACCATGGCAGTGTGTGTGTATCAAAGAAAAATCTTATTTTTTTTCCTCTAACCTACTGCTTGGTAGAGAATAAATCAGGACCTGATAACACCACACTACAAAATGGGAACATTTTTCACTGGCATTTTTCTCTTTTCAGTTTCTCAAAGAACTTCATCAAAGCTAATGGGACTATGGACAAGATTTATCAGAGACTATGTCTGTCCTGAGATCTCTGCATGCCTGAAAATGCACATCCATAAGCCTTCTCTAGAGACTGCCAGTATAGGGAACTCGTGACAGACATTATACCGTTCAGGGACTTTTTCTTTTTAAATTAAGCCTCTTTCTTCCTGTGCTATTCTCTAATAATGAGTAGTGATCATTAAAATAATTCCTGTACAGTGATATTTAATTTTGTCATTATCATAGATGGACTAGAGGGTGACATATCTTGAGTATATCATGACTAATTTTGCAACTCATACGGGCTCTTTGGCAATATATAAAGGTCCTACTTCAAATTATATTGGTTCCCCTCCTACCTCCTACCTTTTTCAATATTTGGATGTGAAGCCTCTTTGTACATGGAAAATCCAGAGCTTCTAGGTTTATTTAATAATTTGTGCATCCATCAACATCTGGAAACAATTAAAAAAACACAGATCCTGTATAGATCCCCAGACAGAAGATGAGAGGACAGGAATGCAGAAATAAACTTCTGTTATGAAAATAATTTCACACAATAAGGTTGTCAAAGTTAGCTTAAGTTGTCAACTTGAAGCATAAAGAAGAGAAGCCTCAATAGAGGAATTGCTTCCATGGGGTGTTTCCTTTGGCATAACTATAAAAAATGTTCTCAACTTTTAATAGAAGTAGGAAGGGCCTAACCACTGTGGGTGGAACTGCCCATAGGCAGGTCAGCCTAGGAACTCTAAGAAAGATAGCTGAACCAAAGTTTGGAAACCAGCTGTTGAATAGTATTTGGCCTCTGCTTTTGGTTATGGTGTTTATCATAGCAACTGGAAGCAAATTAGACTAGGGGCCTATGTGTTAATTCTTGAACTGTGATGAAGTTTTATACTTTGAAGTATACATGTTTTTCCCTCTCTTCCTTTTTTTTATTCTCTTTCTCCTTCTACTCTCCGTATTTATTCTTTTTTCTTTATCTTTTTTTTTCTTTAAGACAACGATCAAGCCTTGTGTCTCAGGTTGGCTTCCATATTAAGGCTTTGATCTGCTTGCCTAAGATCTCTTATCTTGAGGTTTCAGGTAGGCCTGTTTTGTTTGTTTAATAGAAACACCTGTATCTCAGGTTTGGCTCAACTTCTTCATATAGCTGAGGGCAGAGGATGTCCTTGATCTTCTGGTCTCCCTGCCTTCATAGTCCCACCTCTGTAGGCTGAGTCTTGTCTCACACCTCCAGTTTATATGGAGTAGGGGCTGAATTCACAGTTTCATGTAAGCCTTCTGAATGAAAACTTGGTTATATTCCATTTTAATATTTTAATATTTTAATTTTAATATTTTAAAAATTTTAAATCATAACATAGGATAAAGACTAGAATGTCATTTGTTTTAACTTGGAAATATTCTTTTAAAATATAGTACAAGATTTAAAAATACACCTCTTATCAAGGATAGATCTTTAAATAATGTATACTTTTCATATATATATATATATATATGTGCATGTATGTATGTATTCATGTATGTATACAGTCATGATTGTGCCTCATAAATGAAACAGGTCAAGCTACGAGTTTGGGAGCATATGAAAGACCACTGACATGTGTCAGCATGATGCTCAGGTGATATCATAAACTGATACATATCTGATGACATGGATTTCTGAAATTGATATTAAAAATGCACAAACACATGTGTGCTTAGGCACATGCAGCAGTCCAACATGGGTGGCTCCAAAGGGAAGGGCCAGAGAGATAGTCTGATGTTCAAAGTTCAGATCCATTTGTCACTTGCCAACAAAATTCAGGGTACATTCAAGTGGAGTCAAGAATAGATTAACAACCCAGCAATTAAAAATGGGTTCAGAGAGTAGACACAGGACAAAAAAGAAGTTCACAGATGATTAAATGGTTTCTTACGAAGGAAACTTACTGATAGATTCACTTGCATAGCAAGCACCCTCATATGTAACCATTGGTAGTACTTGATTATTGCTCTCAGTAAACATATTATTTTGTACATGTATCTATTAAGGAGTATTTGACACAGAAAAAATATAAAATTTAGTAACAATTTTATTTTTCTTTAATACTCCCTTATTTATCTTGCAGAGACTGTATGGTTTCTCTTGACAGAATACTTCGGATCATTTCAAATTTTAACTTCAAGAAAATTTGAAGTTAAAAACATCTAACATCGGAAATTCACTTACTTATTATGTCAACATATCTGTTTGCAATTATTGCTGAGAATAAACACATAATTTATCTTTGCTATTTTATTACATATATTTATTTTGTAGTATACGCATAGTGCTCTGCTCACATACTACCAGGGAAAATGTGATAGATTCTGATCTCTCCTTCTGCCGTGTATTCCTAGGATGCCGATTTTTACCAACCAAGACATCTTACCATCCCTGGAATGATTTTATCATTTCTTAATACTATCTATTTCCATAAATTTTACTTTGTACATAGTAAAGTACAATGAAATCCTTTAGATTTGTATAAGAACATTAAAGTTTCATAAATAAGAAACAAGTCACACTCTTTTTTAAAAATATAACTAAATGTAAAGTTGTATCTTATAAGAAGCTATTCACTGTCTTTATTTTCTTTATAAATATTAGGACATAAATATCAAAAATATATTTTTTTTTCAAGAATTATTAAATGTTTAGATGTCTTCTCTAGTACACTACTGTCCTAAATTGTATTGATAAAAATAAAAATCTGGATAGGACAAATATGCAATATAGCAAATGTATCTAAATTTTTAGAAAGGCTCGGAAAGGTTTATTCTTGAATCGAGTAGCTGAGATCCACTGATTTTACAGGGGACTTTTGCTTTGCCCACTAGGAGCACACAGACTATCTGTGTCTATCTACCTCTAGATCTGTTGCGCTCCCTCTCTCTCTCTCTCTCTCTCTCTCTCTCTCTCTCTCTCTCTCTTTCTCTGACTTACAGTCAGAGCCAAACAATACTGATCCTAATTAAACCGATGGGATTGACATTTTCTTCTAGGTACTGAGGATGCTGTACCAAGAGTGTTTGTTCTAAGGCTGTGCCAGCCAGGGAACAAACCTTCACTTCCCTATTCTGGGACTTCTCTTTACCTTTGTTCTGTAGGCAATAAGACTGACACAAAATCAAACGTAGACTCCCTACAGCAGAGAATGGCTCACTTGTTATGATGGGTAAGTGCCTTTCATGGGCATAAATCTTAAGACATCATAGCTCTATATTTAAATGTCATACAGAGTTTAAAATTATTTTCTTGTTTCACACAGATTATTGTGGTGAGTGGAAGTATTAGAATCTTTGTTCAGATATCTCCCCCTTTCTATCTTTAAGGTGATTTTTAAAAAAACTAGCCTATCAACTTGATGGTTAGAAAATAAGTATTTGAATCAGACAGACATAATTGTGTGTTGAAATTATTAGCTGTGTGACTTCAGCAAGATAGTTTGACTTTGTAAGTCTTAGTTTAATCTTTAGTAAAATGTGAGCAGTTGTAATGGCTGTCACAACTGCCATTTTGTAATGACATTTGTCACTTTGTAAATGAGCAAAAGATGTTACATATGTAGAAAGCTGACAGGCTTATGCTAAGTACTCAGTACAAGTCAATAGCACTAATAAAGGTTTTACAAAAATGACTTTACAACCTTAAAAGTACCAGAAAATTAATATTTTCTACTTAAATAAACCTTTTGATATTGGTTTCTTATCTCTGAATTATTTGAAAATACACTGAATTAAGTCACTTGTTCTTGAACTAAAACTAAAACCCATCTCAAAAGGCAGGGATTAAAAAGTAAGAATGTTTTAGATCCTTTCCTACAAAGAGGTATTAATTCTCCTCTGTGTGAAAGTTATTTTCTGAGAAACATGCCTGCCGAATGGAAATGATGTTACTTTAATTGCTCCTTTAGCCATTTAATTGATTTCTTTTAAAAATTGTAAAGTATATAGAAAGAATTTGAAAAACAGGACGGAGAAGTCTAAGTGAGTTAGTGCTTATCCGTCTTCAATTCCTTTTCTGTATGACTTTCCTTTTCTTCCCTCATCTGTTATCAACACTTACATTTGCTGCTGACTGAAGCCTGCATTTCAACCTTGCCCAAAAACTCTGCCTGAGCTGATTAATCATAGAGCTCAAAGGATGTATGAACTGGGCCTTCAAGTATAAGTAAGAGTTTGTCAGACTGAGGACAGATGAAAATAAATGCCTTAGTTCTGAGGCAACGCAGGGAGGTGGGGACAGATTCCCAAAATGACCACCCTTGCTTGATGAATAGAAAGAAGCCTATATGCATGTGGCTTCTTATTTATTATATTGACCTATATTATAGTTGACGATTGGCTGAATACTTAGTTTGCTTGATACGTTGTGTTTAATCATACGGCTTCTTAATTTTGGCTCTTTCGTCCTATAGAAGCCACACAAACTGCCATAGGAAAATGGATTGGAGAACAAGGTGACCTGCAGGGAAGAAAGGCAACTAAGCTTGAATTTCAATGCACATAGTGAAAGAATGACAGGTAGCTAAGCTGAGATTCATTTGTATATAGTTATAAGAGACATTTAGTGGACTGCTAGGTATTTATACTGAGAGTGTGTCCATCAAGCTTTGTGGAACTAGTAGAAGGTGTGTGTGTGTGTGTGTGTGTGTGT
>NW_021620932.1:6635208-6668869 GCF_004785775.1 Grammomys surdaster
TGTGTGTCTGTGTGTGTGTGTGTCTGTGTGTGTGTGTGTGTCTGTCTGTGTGTGTCTGTGTGTGTGTCTGTCTGTCTGTCTGTCTGTGTGTGTCTGTGTGTGTGTCCGTGTGTGTGTGTCTGTGTGTGTGTGTGTATGTGTGTGTGTGTCTGTGTGTGTGTGTGTATGTGTGTGTGTGTGTCTGTCTGTGTGTGTCTGTGTGTGTGTGTGTCTGTCTGTCTGTCTGTGTGTGTCTGTGTGTGTGTGTGAGTATGTATACTATATCAATTGTTAGTACAAAAGGTTCCTTTCTTTCATCAAATTGAAATAGGGAAAAAGACTTGAGGTCTTGGGAAGTAGAGGTCTAATTTAGAACTTTATTTATTCACCTACATGCCAATCAGTATCCATGCAAATTTACATCACAATAGGCAGTAGACATTTGAGAGAGAGTCATCAACTCAGAAAAATGGATAGAGTTAAAAGTAAGGAATTTTTAACTATTAATAATGAGTTATGTAATTTGAGATTCCCATCTATTCAAACAGGTTTAAAAAGAAACAAATCTGTTGCTCAGAATGTTAGTACTAATGTTTCCTTAATTGTAGTGACTCCCTGAATGACTGATACTCAAATATCGTCTATGACTGTGCTAGTCTAAACTCTGCTTCTTCCCTCAGGCCTCAGAGCCTTCTGGTTTTATCTGTAGACACAATTTCTCTTCTTTAAACAGGATTAGTTCATTCTTATCCTTAAGGCCTTTTGTGGCCGTCCAGTATGTAGAACTGTTCAGATAACAATTCTACATGTCACTTTGCTCTTGAGGTGTGTAGTATTTATTAGTAGTCACAGTTCAAAAATGCTGAGTCTTTGTAATTCCTTTGTGAAAGTTATGAGTAAGAAAACTGCCCATTCTCTTCCTATCATATTCTAGTGTGGCATATAAGCTGACCCATGATTCCCTTTAAATTCTCCTTCCCAGATACCCTCCACTTTCCCTTTCTTTACCACCTTTCTGACATCGATTTTGTTCTTCATACCTAAAAAAGAAACAAGTTCAATGAATGTATGTCTATTTCATTTAAAGATTGTCCAGTTTTCAAATTCCACGATCACAATATTACTTTCTGGTTTTATTTCCTTCAGATAGGGTCTCATCTATCCTAAGTTAGCCTTGAGCTCACTGGAGAGCTAAGGATGACTTTCATTTCTGATTCTCCTGTCATTGTTTCCCAAGTGATACTGTTAAGGTCAGATTTCCATATGCCCAGTATTGTGATGGGTATTCAACTCAGCACATCATGCTTACTAGGAAGACACCAGAGAAGTTGAGCTACATCTCAGCCTATATTCTCTTAAAAAGAGTGAGTGTTTCTTGTTCACCTCCCAAAGATTCAGTCTCTGTTATATCTGCTTAAATTCTGCCACCAACATAACACACAGCTCTCAGCCTGCCTTCAGTTCTTCCCTGACATTGTTAGTCCTACAGCTGTTGACATGGTTTCATAGAATGTCCTTTATCAATGAATCTAGAAAAAAACGCTAACTAAAGGTTTTTATTTTATTGCTTTTTCACTTCCTATAAAGATTCTGCAGCCAATAGGGAGGAGAATTTTAAGCCCAAAGCAAAACAAAACCACAACATAAAATACTATTTATATTTGAACATTAGTTTTTATCATTATGTACATAAATTTGCTAAATATTACGTATATATATTAGGTGTCAATATTTGTACTAAGTTAAGTATAAGCAATCTCAGATTATAATTTCTATGTAATTTTATTTCTCAACACTGTCATAAGCATCCTTTATTAAATACTCAAAGTCTATTCAAATTTCTCATTCTCACTCATGCTATATCTACTCTGGTTAAATATTAACCACTTTTCCAAGGATGAGGACCCACAAATTTCATAAGATTTTCATTTAAAAATATCAGATTTTTTTTTTACAATTTTATATTCTTCCTATGAAATAGTCATCATTTGCATCATTAAAAAATATAATATTTGCAAGGACAGGAATCTGTTGTCCTTACCGATGACTCTTCAGTGAAAAGTCCAGATGACAGGCATTCCCTGGTGATTTGAGGTGATCATCATTCTCACCTAGCTAAGAACCTAGTAAACAATAATTGTGACCTGTCTGCATGATGTATTCACCCACACAATCGTGTCACCATTGTAATGGGAGAAACAACAACAATTTCACTGTATTTGAGGCCCATTCCATGAGATGAACCCCATACATGACACTGTTAATAAAGCCAGGGACCTGATTGTAGAGATTCTTAGGCCCAGGGGAGAACCGAGTACTATTATTCTGCTAACTGAACATAGCAGTAAGTGAACACCTAATATCATTTTACTGTATGCATAGATAAGTGCACGGTTCAACATTCATCAAAGAAGCTTCCCTTTTCAGCGGATGGGAATGAAACTAGAGACCATGGGATGATGTGTACAGAATGAGGTACTTGGGAGTACTCTTCTTTAAGTAGATGTCCTCATCTCACACCCCACTCACAGAGCTCAAGGTTCTTTGAGCTCCTGTGGTACACTTCATAGCACATTTCTTGCAGGTGGAATAAGGCAGAATATATTCCTTTGCTGTGCATTACTGTTAGCAAAAAGCTATGTTGTTCACCTCATTAGA
The DNA here is from genome assembly GCF_004785775.1 of Grammomys surdaster. Classification (NCBI taxonomy): domain Eukaryota; kingdom Metazoa; phylum Chordata; class Mammalia; order Rodentia; family Muridae; genus Grammomys; species Grammomys surdaster. Next base: position 6,637,846 of record NW_021620932.1, read on the forward strand.
TCAATGTAGAGCATAATGTTTTTTTAAAGCAACAGTATAGAGGAATGAGATGTACAATAAAAGAACATATGGAGATGCAATGCACTGTGAGGGAGTTATCCATCGGTTTTCACATAGTGTGGCCCAGTTAGATCTAAGTGCTTTGGTGAGTTGTCGTTGAGTTCACTGAGGTTTTAAAGTTGAATTTAGAAGACCATAGGGTTTTGGGGTTTTTTGTTTGTTTGTTTTGTTTTGTTTGATTGCATATTTCTGAACAACTGATTCTCTGTGATCCAACTCAAAGAATTTGATATGAACGATTTTCTTATCACCTACAGAATGAGAGAGAGTTCTGCCTTTAAGAGGCTCATTCAAGGCACTGTAGTGTTTGACCCAGGACCACACATCTGTTCTTAGAACAATGTTCTTTTCATTATCACCACTCAAACTCCTATAAGTACTGAAAATTTCTCTGAACTTCTTAATCCAAACCCACAATTTAGGATTTGAAAACTGGTCCCTAGCTGCTGAGCTGAACTCTATCCCCTTCTGCTTCTTTGCATCTGCTGGTGTTATTGCGGGTTTTAGTCTTGGATGCAGCCCCTTCTCTTCGCCAGCTCTCAAGCACAGTGTCTGGCTTCAGGTGCATTTACCACTTGGGGAACGTGGTGCTGCCCTTGTTTTGTTAGCCTCAGCATTTTGTAAAACCTCTCTTCCCCTCTGGTGCTTGTGAATACATCACTGTCCACCTCTTCTGCATTTTGTATTTACCGTTGTCTTATGCTTGAGCGTTTCCGATGTCCTTGAGAAGCCGTAACCAGCCTTTATATTTGAAAGAGCGCCAGCTCATTTAATCAGGCCGTGTTTGAGAGGCATGGATGAATTTATTCTATCTAACATTTAATAAAAAAATAAATTAAAAATGCGACTTATGCCAAGACATGCTTAACATTACCCTTCCAGGTTTAAATTTGAGAGTTGTCACTACCCTCCCTGATCTGGAAACTGACATGTTATCAATCTCAGGCGTGGGTGACAAGCCTGCTGATCTCTTCCCTAGGCTCTTGTTTAATAATTAATTTTTCATTGCAGGCATGTTCAATAAATGGATTACAAAACTTAAACCCGTTTAAGAGGTTTTAGAAATTCATTATTAGTTTTAAAAGATGAATGTGCAAGTTAACCATTCCTTGATGGATGAGCCACACCAAAGATAGGTCCTCTGTGGTGTTAGCCTATATTTACACACAGAATGGAGTGGGTTAGAAAGTCATGGTGATTTCGTACACAATGTCACTGAGTCTCTGATAACGTGATTAGTTTCAAAGAAAGCCAAAAAAAAAACAAAAACAAAAACGGGGGGAGATTAGATGACAAGGTTATGCTTTGAACATTTTCCTCTTTGCTCCTAGTCTCAGAAGTCCCTGACACACAGCCTCTGACCAGGCTTAGAGCTATTTCGGCAGGCAGAAGTTAAGCTCAGTCCCCACCTCCCCAAATAATATGATTTAGTTAAAAAGGAATCTATCAGTCACCACATCTTAATGTCCATAATTAAACGCTAGTGCTTTAAGTAAGCTATTATTTGTCAACTCTAAACCCACCAGCTTTGTAACTCCCAGGCTGGATCTCTGCACACTGCACTTCCCCTTCCCCATCTGGCTTCCTGTTAGTTCTTTCAATAGAGCTTGCTAGGAGAAAAGCGACAGTGGGGAACAGGGAGACATTTCATCTTTGACCAGCCTTCTCATTCACCAGCATCAGTCAGGCATGAGCACTCTACCAGGCAATGTCATTCTGACTACAGCACTGTTTTCTGTTTGCACTCCTGGAATCATGAGTATCACAGCTGAACAGGTGTTTCTTTTTTCTTGTGATACTTTTTCACAGATGTGCTACCTCAGTGTGTCCTGCTTTTTGCCTTTCGTTTTTATTATTATTGCTATTATTACTATTATTATTATTATTATTATTATTATTATTATTACTGATGTAATTCTATGTTTCTCACACCTGTATAACCATTACTTGTGTTAAATTTTCTCTGGGTTACCAAATGATGCAATTCTTAGTTTGCCAACTGGACCTCAGCTAGTTCAAGAGCTGAAGCCAATCAATCATTCAATCAATCAGTAAATCTGTCTTCAGTGTCTCAAGGGAAATAATATAATTAAATATAAATAAATAAATAAATAAATAAATAAATAAATAAATAGTTCTGATCTTCTTTTTCTAAGATTACTGAAAACATACTGTATATGATTTTACTATTCACAGTTTAAAACAGTGTTTTCTATATCACATTATTAGCAAGTTACCTTCCAGATTTTTAACTTATTGTCCCTCTACCTTTTACTGTTTAGCTGTGTTATGTTTCTCTTGTATACTAGTTCAAAATGTAAGAAAAAATGGAATATGATAGTAGCTACAATTGTGAGGATCTCTTTTCTTACTAGATATTGAATATATTTAAACACCTAGTGACTCAGTATTCTCTCTCCCCGTCCTTCAAACAAACAAACAAACAGACAGACAGACAGACAGACAGACAGACAGACAAACAAAAGAGAACATTCAGGTGAAACACAAAGAAGTTATTCATCTTCCACTTTTTTTCTGAAATCATTCTACTTCACATTCTTACTTCATATTATAATTCACACATGTTTCATCAAGAAATGATGTGCCTTTTTCCACTTGAAATCAAAGCTAAGAAATAAGAAACAAATACTTATATTTCCAAAGATCCAGCGATGACCATTATATTTTTCCCATACTTTGCCAATGTAAATTAAGGAGCATAAACTAACACACTTTCTTAATTTTTTTCTATTCAGTGTATTTATCTTTTTTCAATTTTACTTCACAAATGACAACTAAGAGTCACAATTAAGCTATATACAAGTATAATGTTTTACTGGGCAGTAAGATGTAGAAACACCCTTTTTGACCTAAACCAGTGGTGTTACTTCTAGTTCATGGAAAATTATTTCATATAGACTTTAAACACTCTGTTCTTTGTAGAACATATTGTTCTAAAGCAAATTTTAGTGCCTCAACTTTTGTGTAAATTATCCCCCTTGTCTGATACGTCTAGATATGGTTCCTTCCTTGTGGCTATTTTACCTTGTTATATGTTAGTTTTAGTTCACTTAGGATCACATTAAGGGGTTAAAGTTTTAAGTAATTAGTAACTCATCCCACAGGCCTGATTTACATCCCGAAAAAGAGAATTGATTGGAAAGGATTATGACATATTCTGGTCCTAGAAAATTTTAATCATGAGACTTAGTGGTGTATTTTCCAAGATGTCTTGTATTTTCTTCTGAGGCAGGCATTTTTATCAGCTCAGTCTGTGGGTATGACTAGTCCAGACTCCTTCAGGGCTTTCTATCTGAAATTAGTCATTAATTAGCCAGTGTTTGTGAACCACCCACTACAATCATCTAAGAATGTCAGGGGGCTGTGAAGTGGAAGCAGAAATTAAGAAGTGCTCTGCAATTAGAAGACCTCATCTTTCAACAGTAGCTGGTAACACACCTCAAAGAATAAATAAATTAATATCACAAGATGGTGCACAAGTCAAAGTGAAGACTGTTGCTTCAGTGGCATCAGACTGGTGCTCTGTAATGGGAAAGTTGCAATTCTAAAACTTTCGTGTTAAAGGCAAATTGTCTCATTCAGTCTGAGGGATCTTAAAGTGATGGTATCTCAGCATCAAGCTGAGTCTCCTGTCTCTCATAAGAGAGTAACAGTCTTTCCTACTTTGTTGCACTGTTACAATACTAGAAGAGGAAACACAAAGAAAGCACTCAGAATGTATATGCAAAAGCATTTGTCAGTTGGAATGGCAATAGTTTTTGGTTTCATGAGGGGTTCTGTACTTTAAGGTCTCCTGAATTCTCAGGCTATAATCTGATTACTGCTATGTCAACAGATGTAAAACATTAAGGTAGAAAATTTTATGATGCGTTTCTCTAAACATCTAAAATTTATTATTTTATCACAATACTAGATATTTAGTGTATTAAATATATACATGAATCTCTCAATTGGAATGTTATCCTACTAAATTAAAAATAGTTAACTTAATTGTATTTTATCTACATTATGAAATATTAAAGCATGATGGTTGACATACTTATCAAAACGTTTTATACTGCATTTTCTTTTTTCCTATTTATATTTATAGTGAATGCAATGTCTATAATGAAAACCCCATTATTTTGCTTTAAGGACAAATTTGATTCCTTTATGTCTCATGAGGGTCTTATTTAATTTTTGTTTATTTTCATTCCAACCTCATCATTGTTACTCACTCAGTATTATTTCCCAGTCAAATACTTAAAAGCAGTAGAAACTGCAATGAATAAATCGTTTTGAAAACAACTGAAATAAGAACAATAAGCTGACTAAAGAGAAAAAAAACAATAAATAAATCCTTACAAATAATATGAGACTAGAGAAAATGTATGTGCTCGGTGGACTCTAATGATAATTCAAAATACATTTTTCTTCTAAATATGGATACTTTAATTAAGACATATGAAGGCTGGCAAGACACTCTTAACCATACACTATTGGTCTTGACACATATAATCAAATGGTTCTCAAGAAACACTAACCTATCAGTTGTTCTCAGAAAGGGGAAGATGAGCCTCCCACTTCTGCTTTTAGTTTATTTAGATACGATAAGACTGGTCTCATAAACTTGATTTTGAGAACTCCATTTTCACTTTGCTCATTTTCACTAGATGCTCAGAAGTTTCAGATCACAGATAGAATCAAGAGACTGTCTCACAGAAAAAAATAATAAGAAGAAAATAAGTTATGAACTCTTGCCTAGGTGGGATATATAAATGGAAATTAGAGTCAGAGACACACTGAAAAAGAACACTAATATTGAACATTTTATTCATGTATGTTGTCAGGAAAGGAAATAAATTTAAACGATAACAGGAAAATCAGTCCTGATGCAAAGGAGATGCCCTTCTCAGATTCCCTCTGCAGTAAATTTATTATTGATAATGGAAAATGTTTTTCTGTTATGAAAAGGGGGAATATTTTGTTAGTTAAAATTAATGAGATGAAAAATGAAAAAAGAATTTAAATAAACATAAATTGTAGTATTTTATTTGGCATCATGTACAGAAATACCTTCCTTCTCAAAATTTAAAATTTAATTGAATACAACTAAAATTGGAATTATTATTACTTATATTTGCCACCACATTTAGCCCTCTTTTAGCTCTTGCATCTGCCTTACTGTCAAAAACAGTCTGGTTTGTTTTTTTTTTAAGAGAAATAAAGAAGACACTGAAATGATGGGGCATACATTTAAATTTTTGACTCCAGTTTTTGCCAGACCAGAGATTGGTAGTGCTCGAGTACTGGATTCTTTTAATTGTTAGAAACATTTTAAGGGTAGAACTTTACTTTACACGTTAAGGTTTAGGGGCAAGCAAAATTAGTATAACAAATGTCAGGTATATGTTTATCCTACAAATTAATGGAGCTTTTCAATGGATGATTGTGGGAATGTAAGAAAAACTTTAAAACTTCAGAATTAATAAAAGAAAAATAAATCAAAAATCATCAGAAAATAAAGCAAGAAGTGTATTTTCTACATCTAAAGAAATCAGTATACGTTGAGTATGAAAATGTTGATGCATTTATTATTAGGGTGTGGCTCAAAACATTTATTTTTATTAGATTTTGAAATAAGCTATTCTTGAGTGACTTCTTTTTGTTTCCTCTAAGAAAATTGCTTAGGTTTTCAGCCAAATAATAATTTTGACTTGTTCTACAATCAGGTTAAAATGATGGCATTATGAAGAAACAGCCTGCTTTCTCTCAATTGGTTACATCTTCACTGTGTTTGTCCCGCAACCCTGTTGTTAATATTCCATGCAAGTCTGAGGAAGTGACTGCTATAATTAGACACTCTCACACATGAAGTGAGAATGTAAATTTTAACAATAATTTAGATATCTAAAATAATTCACAAGTACACAGTATTGTTGGACCCTTATTTAAGAATAAAGTGATTTAGAGCTTAAGTCAAGATGAAAGTTGTTCTGGTAAATAAGTTGGGTAAAGTAAAAGACTTAGGGACGTAAAGTAATTTCATAAAGTGCTATTTCTGTAATCCAAAATTAGTTTTCATTACTTGATAAAATTTGCTGAGGAATAAATTTTATTTTGTTTCTCAAATAATTGTATTTGTGTAATCTTAGGAAGCAACCCACTGGAAGAATAAAATTAACTTGTAGTGTACTCTGTCCATACCAGAAATGGGACTGTCTCATTGCACGAAATTATCTTTAAGAAGTGATATTCACAAGGTACTTACTCAGCTCGTGCTCCAAACCTATGCTGTTGTTCTGTGGTATTCCAGCTGACATTAGTCTCTGCAGGATCCCTAACATTCTAAGTACTTTTACCAATAGTTACTCATCCAACATGATTGTGAAAAGAGTGAAGATCTTTAATTCTTGCTTTGAAAACTTTCTTCTAGAAGATGCACCTCTCCATAGAGCAGCTCTGTCATTTCCTAACAAATACACTGCTTTTAAGTTTACAGTACAGAATAGATATTTTGCTATATGTCAGCAACATTGCATAGTGCTTTCTGAACATCTCCATAGTCTACTCTGCATGGTAATTAATAGTACAGCTATGTGAAAAGTTTAAGTAAATTTGTAGATGCTCTACTTACCAAATCCAAACAATGGTCTTATCATTGAATATTGCTGGATATAAATTTTTCCATCTATAAAAGGAAATAGATGATTGTTCCTACTTTTGCTAGCTCTGTGACTCACAACGATTCTTAATACATCTATCTAAATCATTGTTAAGATCCTTCTTTTAAATTTCAGGTGGAAAATGCTGAACAATTTCATTTTCTAAACTACTTTTAAGCACTCAGACCTCTACACAGACTCACATTCTACAATAAAGCAAAACTTTTAAATGCCTCATATACCTATATTTTCTGTTATGCCATATCAACTCTCTGGACACAAAAATCACAAATTTTCACAATGACTATGGTAATGTAATATTTGTGTGGTGCTCTTTAATGTTTTTTCTTCTTAAAGGATATGAGGGAATATTGATCATCAAAGAATATCAATCTTTCTACATGTAAGATTTTATTGTATGAGCATCAGAAGATGTTTTTAATGGCCATCTTAAACCTTCCGAACTCTTTTTTCCATCTTGTAACCAAATTGTCACATCACCCACGAAATTAGACACATTACACAGTTGGCTTTCACTTATAGGGAAGTTCAGAACCACAGCCAAATTACAGAAATAGTACTCTTAATATTAAAGCACTTAATGTAAATAGGTTGCCTTGGCAGACAATACTAACTTAGATAAGGGCAAGTGAAACATAGGCAGAGTCATAGTGACCTGTCCCCTGAACCTTCACCCAGCCAATACCCTGTTCTGAAAGATATCTGTATTCCCCCTGAACACCCAAGCTCCAGTGTCATCCCCTTCCCCACATTCTGCCTTTCTGTGTTTATAACCCCTGTGTGAATGAATTATGATTTGAGAAAAAATAAAACAATTATTAAATACATAAATAAATAAATAAATAAATAAATAAATAAATAAATAAACAAAATACTTAAAATATATCAAGATATCATGGATAATATTCTTAATCTTTTGGGGAATTATTGATACAATATTTATCCCAGCTAAATTTTAGAGCCACTTCTCTTGCTACAAAAACCAAGTATGTGTAGCTTTTCCATTTGGAACTTATTATTTAAAATTTAAATAGGAAAATGTGGAACATTCTTTTCAGTCCTGGAACTGTAGCATCGGTGGTTCGTGATTATGCCATTCTCCACAATATAAACCGTGCCTAACAGTGATTTAGTTGATTAAAAAAAGTAATGAGGTACATATCATCTGACTGTTTTTTCATTATGTAAATTTATTAGTACAATACACATTATGTAGGTTGTAGAATGTGGTGATTCACTGGAAAAGTGCAAAACAAGGTCAAATTCGAATGCAGATGAGGTCGTAAACTTTGAAAATAGTCAATAAAGCAATTAATGTATCAACAGCATGTGCTATTAAGCAGTAATATAATTATAGCGCTGATCACACCAGGGTCCTCTGTGTGTTTATAAACAAGTAGGGAGCTGGGCATTGCACACATTTCACATGACTGCTGCAGTAGAAAAAAATCAAACAAAAAACAAAACAAAGCAAAAACCAAAAACACTGCCTAGTCTTGGAATCATTAAAGATCCTTTAAAAATGTTTTCAAGACACTCAGTGCACTGCTATTATAAAACACATGTTGAATTAGTATAATGTGGAGATATTAAAATTAAAACTAGAACAATTATTAATTTACTTTAAAAAGCACAACAATATATGTTCATTGTGTCACATTTAGTAAAACTGTAACAGAGTTAAAGCTTAAAGTTGCCTCTCTCAGTGGCTTCATTTGTGGGAGGTTTCCCCTGTGAAGTTTTCAGAGTTATTCTCAGTTTTCCTATCTGTTCTATGGGCCATAGATGTAATGTTGTGATAAAAATCTACATATATGTCTATTTAATGACAGTAATTTATGCCACAACTCTGCATGGCCCAGGGACAGACTTAACTGAGGTGGAGAGGGAATAAAGAAATGATAAGCATAGATTAGCAAACAAAATTTTGGAATTGGGGGAACTGGGCTCTCAGAAGGAGAAGCTACAGCGCTTAGGAAGCACAGTTTAGTTTACAGAGTTGAACAGGAAAATGTAGCTAATGCATGCATATAAACAAGGTTGTAGGGATTATGGTTTACAGCTGAATAGGAGGCAGGTTTAGCCCATCCTGGCAGGAGCTGTCTGTGTCTGTTGGGTAGTATTCAGGCTGTAAATGTTGGTGGATTAAAAGCTGTTCGCCCCAGTGGGTGGGAATTTGAGGGTGGGGAGGTGGAAGTGGGGGGGGGTAGGGAGGAGGAGGGGTGAGGAGATAGGGGATTCCTGGGTGGGGACAGGAATGGGGTAAGGGGATAACATATGAAATATAAATAAAACATTCAATCAAAAACATTAACTATTAAAAAAAAAAGCTGTTCTGGACATTCTCTGTACAAACTACCAACTCACATTCAGACCAAGGAAGACACTGGCCCTTTTTGAACTTAAGGGACAGAAGGCTTTGCTGCAGGCATGGGCTGAGTAATTGGGTTCCTTTGATGGTTATGGTCATGTCAAGAAGACCCATTCACTCAGGGTTTCACTGGCTTCCTACAGATGTGTACCTCTCTCCTGTGTATACATGGGCATTAGAATAATAAAATCATGTTACATATTTGACCTACATAATCCCCTTTATTCCCTTACTCCAGTATTTGTATGTTCATGTTCCTACTCCAGTATTTTCATATTTATTTTGTGTATTGAGAATGAAGATATCATTTTATGAAATAATTGGTATGTTATTCAGTGCACTTGGAAACATCTCACAACATTTTTACTCATTTCAACATATCATGAGTTTAGGTATCCTATAAGCTTGAAAGGTCAAGTATGACATTATGTGCCTTTAATTTCAGAACCCAGGAAGTAGATCCAAGCTGGCTGATACCTAAGAGTTTAAGGCCAAAATGGTCTACTTATTGAGTTCCAGGACAGCCAGGACAGCATAATGAGAGTGTCTTTTAAAACATTAAGGAAAATCAGACTCCATAGAGACGAATCTCTATCCTTTCTTCTGGAGGACTCAATTTGAATGTCCAACACCCATACAAGAGCAGACAGCCATCTGTAGTCCATAGGATCCAATACTCTCCCTCAGTTTTCATGGGTTTACACATACATGTAGGCAACATTGGATATTTTTTAGTTAAGAAAAAAGCATTACTGAAATTCCACTATTGGGAGTTTAATATGATAATTAAGAATCTCAACATCATCATCATCATCATCATCATCATCAAACAAATGTCTTTTCTTCCCACTTTGATTCTATGAATTAAGTATCTACTATAATGATTTCATTTCCAGACTTGTGTTTTCAACCCAGTACCAGAATACAGTGAACTCCATGCAGCAAATGAAAGAGGCATTATTTGGTTGCACACATCATCTACTGCGATAATTTATTCATAAGTGTCCTAATATTTCTTAAAATGTTTGGCTTTCTATTTTGTCTGATTCAGTGAAGATGCCTTCAAATAAAAGAATTTGTGTAGATTTATGGAGTGTTAAGTCACACTACAACTAAACATTGGATATGGTAATTATTGTGCACATGAAGATTTATGGCTAGTAAAGATCATTTTTCTGCACATGTTTTTCTTTCCAGATTATATAAGGAGTATAGACCATTGAACTGAAATTTCAGAGTGTGGTACGTTATGCTCCATTGTACAAACATACTCAGATACACTATCAATCATTTAGTTAACTGATTTCTCTGCCTATGTATATGAGAGATGATAGCGCATTGCCTTAATCACACTGGATTTTACTAAAGAGCTTGACTTACAGAAACCTATGAACTTTAAATACAGTCTATGGATGAAGAAAAGTTTTACTGTAGGCTCATTAACACATGAAGTTTCAAACATATCTCAGGAGAAAAAAGTGCATACATACAATGTACTACGTAAGATAACTACATGCCAATAGGATCACATTATAAAAATAAGAATATTACATAATCATGTGATTGAACTGTGTCTAATGAGTTACAGAGTAACATCTGAATAGTGCTTAATATCTTGTATACACTTTGAATCTACAAATGTGGTTTCTAAACATATAATAAAGATAAGATCCATTACTTTGTTGGTTGATCTCAGCACAAAAGTTACAAGTTGGTACAGGAGACATAGACACAGGCAAATGATATAAATAAAAATATGTTTATAGTACATATTAATTAATAAACTTTTACACTTTTATAAGACCAGTAACATTGAATTTAAATATAAATCCTCTATACAAACTATGACTGGAAGACTTTTTTGCAAAAAATAAATAGTATAAATGAACTGTAATTTTAAAAAAATAGTAAAAAAAAATGGTATGGCAAGAAGATGAAGATTCTTCTAAAATTGTTATTATTAACATAATATGAGTAATCACAGAAGCTCAGTTTTAAAAGGGAAAACAAATGGGTGGGATTCTATTGTACAGCATTATTATAAGCTATTATAAACAGGCAGCTTTTGTGGAAATTTACCAGCCTGAGTAGTCATAGACCTTGTAAATAGGTAGCCTTGGCAGATAATACCAACTTAGATAAGGACAAGTGAATTATAGGCAGAGTCATAGTGACCTGTCCCCTGAACATTCACCCAGCCTATACCATGTTCTGAAAGATATCTGTACTCCCCCTGAACACCCACACTCCGGTGTCATCCCTTTCCCCACATTCTGACTTTTTGCATTTATAATCCCTGTGTGAATAAGTAAAAATTATCTTTTGATTTAAAAAATAAAAAAAATTAAAAATAAATAAATCATTTAATAGGAAATACTTTGGAGATAGCACTTGGCTGTAAAATGTTTCTTTGTGAAACATTTATGAAGCTAGATTTTATTTGAAGTGTTTACTTTCTTGAGGCCATCCAGTATGGGATTTGATGTCAGAATTAATGTTGAGATATTTTAGCACTCATCAGATGCAAATCTTCTGGGTACTCCCTTTCACAGAGGCGGGAAACTGATGTTCCCATGGTTTCATGATTCCCTGCAGATCAAAAAGTTTGAAGTTAGCAGGCAGGATATTCCTTTTGCACAAACACATCTGTTATTGGAACACTAAGGAGATGCAAAATTTTATTGTAATTTGTAAATATAAATATCTTGTTAACACATGATAATGTTCACAAATAATTTAATGTTTGATTTAAATAACTACTGAAATATTCTTTAACTGTAGGTGGCAAATATTACTCCAAACAATTAAAAGATACATATTGAATGATACCTTGTATTGTACTTATATAGTATAATCTTAGTTAAGGAGGTTTCCTGAAATTTCTTCTCATTTTGTAAAAGCAGTATTGAATTAGTAATATTGTAGTGACAACTGTATTCTTGGTTTAATCTCTTTAACCTCACTTAAAGATTTTAGAGCATCGATACATAAAAATGCTATATAAATTATACACTTAAGATCAATTATTTCTTAGCTGAGTTAATTTTTATTAGAATATAAAGATAGCATTTTAGCAAAAGGAAATTTTTAAATATGATATCATGTTCATTTTCATTGGATAATATCAATGAAACAAGAGTGGGTATAAGAAGTGAAAATTTTTACTTCTGTTGTGAAAGGGCAGTTAGCTCATATTTTAATTTGAGAATATTATAATAAAAACCTGGTATAGCACTAGTAATATCCGAGAATGTATTCACTTCTCACTTTTCTTTTTAAAAATAAGTAAATAAATACAGGACAAAGCAATGCAGTGACTAACCCAGGGATTAATCATTCGGGATTAATCATTCTTATTCAATTTTATTAACTTTTTCTATTACATCTCTCACATAAATAATTTTCTCACAAAACATTAATCGTACACTAACTTTTTACCTTGAGAACTGAATATTAATTTTACTATACAAGTACTCTGAATTTGGGTAAACAAAATTTTGAAATTATAAGCAATCTACAAATTTAATTTTATAAAGTGACATTTAATTTTTGATACATCTTCCTTTAAAGGTAGTAACAACTGTGTTCCAATTCTGTTATTTATTAGATAAAGAATTATCTTCTGTGAATAAAAATTCAGTTTATCAAAGCAATGACATTTTCTTCTATTGCTTAGCGTGTGATTTTTTAATATCCACATTCAATACTCACATATACTACTTTAGCCATAACTGAATTTGTATTATTAGCTTTGGCAGGCTTCCCATTATTTCAATCTGATTGTCAACAGCATCTTTTTCAAGATTAATTTTCACTTAAAATTTTGCATATGCATGTGCATGTATATATGGATATTTATGAGTGTAGGTGTCTGTGGAAGCTAACATCAGTTCCCCTGGAACTTGAGTTACAAACAGTTGTGGATATGAGGATCCAAAATTTGATTATCTATAAGCGCTATCTCTCCAAACCTATGTGCAGCCATTTAGATTTTCATGCAAATGAGTAGTTCATGATCATTTAAAGTGACATTGTAGGAATTCTTATCAACATTTGGTGAAATCCTAGCTGACATTACTGTAAACAGACAGAATAAAAAACAAACAAAATAAAACTTTCCGCTGGTCCTCCTCCTGGGCAGGCTGAGACAGATGAGGGACTTCAGTTCTTTTGATATTATGCTACCTTTTTCTATTGATTATTGCACTTAACTGTGATTTGTGGTAAAATGTATCATGTGCTTGACATCTGTCAAAGCAGTGCAATTTACCATTAAACCTCTTGGGAATAGGTAGTGAGTGTTTCTTGAAACCTGCAAGCATGAGTCCTTAGTCTTCTCTTACTCGGCCAATATACTTCTTGAGTTACACCCTTGGGACTGTATCTGTAATGAAAAAAAATAAGCCAAGGAGAAAAGCTTGGATTCAGTTATGATTCATAACCTGTCATCTCTATACACAAATTATGATGAGAGATTGTTAGAAGAGTCCCCAGTGAAAGTATTAGAAAAAGGACTGAAGGAGCTGCAGGGGTTTTCAACTCCATAGGAAGAGCAACATTATGAACCAGCTAGACCCTCCAGAGCTCCCAGGGACTAAACCACCAACCAAGGAGTACGTATGGAGGGACCCATGGCTCCAGCTGCATATGTAGCAGAGGATGACCTTATCAGACATAAATGGGAGGAGAGACTCTCAGTCTTATGAAGGCTTGATGCCACAGTATTGGGGAATGCCAGGATGAGAAGGCAGAAATGGGTGGGTAGGTGGGGGAGCACCCTCATATAAGCAGGGGGAGGAAAATGGAATAGGGGGGTTCTAGACGAGAAACTGGGAAAGGGAATAACATTTGAAATGTAAATAAATAAAATATACAATAAAAAACCCAAAAAACAAACAAACAAACAAAAAAACAAGAAGAGCCAGTGCTCATCCTTCAAGGAATAAATGGAGTGGCCCTTTCAACAAAGTGAGACCTATCAAAGTACCGTATCTTATAGTGTACCTCATTAAATGAGCAAGAAAACAAAGAAAAATAAACACTGAGAATTACACTTTACATGTCAATGAATGCATGTCACTAATATTTCTGAGTTTGTAAAAAACCATATTTTTATAATTGCATAAGTTTTATTATTTAAAATGAACACTGATTACTACTCTTCTGTGTTATGCTAATGTATCCTGAAATAAATATAAATAATATTTTGCTCAGAAAATATCTCAGCTAGCAAAATGTTTGCTCCATATGCATTAAGACGTCAATTATAACCCGGAACCCATATAAATTAGCTGGAGTCTATGGTGTGTGTGCTTGTAATCCCAGCAACGGATAAGTAGAGAGAAGCAGAATTTTAAGACTGTGTGCCTGGCCTTTCTTGTCTAATTAGAAGTATGCTACAGGCAAAACAGGAAAGTCAATTTCAAAAAACAAAATAGACATCTCTCAAGAAATGACATACAAGATTGACTTTATCCCCCTGAATTCGAGACATACAGACAAATATCCACATCTAACAGATAAAATAATCCACAGGGCATTATTACTTTGATACAATTATAATAAATTAAACTACAATACAATTTTCACAGTTTCCACTATTATTATTCTGCTTTCCCATGGAAGTTGTCCACGTGAAGTAAGATAAAATAATGGCTTGTTGAACTAATCCATAAATTCTATACCTTTATAATGCCATTGAATGTGAGAAAGCTGTCAAAAAGCTTGTTCTAACTCACGTTTACTTCCATTAAGGTTTCTTGACATACTCAACCATGTACAAGTCATCTTCCTCAGATACGTTTTAGATGACTCATTCAGACATGCTTTAGACCATCTCTGAGAGAACAGACCTTCTCTAAATAACATACCTGTAGCTACTACCAGCAGCAGAACAGTCTATGTCCAGGCAAAATAATAAAAATTGTGAAAATAATATTTGACTCTTCAGCTTCCATAGCAACATACAACATACATGTGTGTGTTGGTATGTATTTACACAAATACATATAATATTATAATATGATATAATATATGTGTGTTTTTACATAAACATTTATATATGCATATAATTTAGAACAGAATTATTTTATAAACATTGCTTAAAAATAATAGTGTGACTTCCAGGACTTAGAAAATGCTGTGTTCATTTTCAACAATTGAAACAGCTCATTGGAAAATATCTCATGATGCTTACAAATAAGAGAAATAAAAAAAGAGGACAGCTATATTGCATTAATTAAATAAAGAGCTCTGGTTTATGTAAAAGCAAGAATTTTATATATATATATATATAAATTGATCTAATAAGGAGAATTTCTCCTATTTTTGTATGTTATTTATAATTAATGAAATATTCCATAAGATGTAAGAATTCAATAAGATTAAATTGGACCCAACTTTAAATAAATAATTATAGTAGTAATAAAAATTAATTTATATGTGAGATATATTTTAATATAACTTATACTCAGTGTTGCCTTTTCCGTCCTTTTCTAATTTTACCATATTAACTGAATGTCAATATGTGAAGCACATAGAACACAGCGTACACTTAAAATAGACCACTTAGAGCAAAACACAGCAAGTTATCACAATAAGCAGTGCAGAAAGACCAACTCTGAGGGAACAAATATAGCTTTTAAAACAGCTTGGAACCAGCATGTGTGTGTTTGTGCATTTTTGTTTGTTTTGTTGCATATTTATACTGAAACTCACCTTAGTACTCTTTTCTATTTACATACTTTGGAAATACCATTCAACTGAGAAATACTTAGTGACTACCTACTTAGTGAAAATGTTCATAGGAAGGGTTGGACAGGAAACACTAAAGAAAGAAGATGCCAAAACGTTATTACTTAGACATAGTTTCTGGTATGTCTTTAAGTATGTGGTCAGGAAAGGCATATTATTATAAAGAAAGTCAGGGATTCTAATAGAAAAAAGTGAGGAATACAAAGAAATAAGGAGGCCTATTTTTTTCAGGAAAATACTTCATAGGAAATCTTGTAAGCCAGGCAGTGCTGGTTCATGTTTTTAATCTCAGCACTTGGGAGGCAGAGGCAGGCGAATTTTTTTAGTTTGAGGCCAGTGTGCTCTACAGAGCAAGTTCCTACACAGCCAGGGCTACAGAGAAAATCTATCTTTGAAAACAAAAATAACAACAACAAAAATATAATTAAAGTGGTACCTATAGGAAGGGAATGGAGATTTAAGTGGTTACCACATAGGAATCTGTCACTCGCATATAAAAATTTGTCCTAACTAAAATAGAAACATTCTAGGTAGGTAAGTGATTACATGATTCCATTTTGGTGTCATAAAATTATTTGTGTGTTTCTGGGAAGTAATATTGCAGTAGAGTTGGAAATATTAGACAGAGAGGGAGAGAGGGAGGGAGGTGGGGAGAAAGAGAGACAGAGAGAGAAGTTGTACATGACTGAATTATGTTTGAATGTAAACCAAAACAAAGAATACTCCTTGGGAAATTCGATAGAGCTGCAAAGGAGGGTGGTATATTAAAATTTTTCCAAAATGGAGATATGAAGAACTGAACAATCAGGATTTCCATATGTTGAGATAGACAAAAAAGATACATAACAAACTGATGTAAAGGTCAGATAATGATGATGTTGAAATGATGAGAGATGATAGATAGATAGATAGATAGATAGATAGATAGATAGATAGATGATAGATATGATAAGCAAATAAACAAATGATAACCACATTGTATTAGAAACAATAGAAATCAAAGGGACAACATTAAGAATTCAAAAAAATTGAGTCATGATATATTGCAGCACCCTGTAGTTAAATGGTGAAGCATGTCGCAGAAATGAAGAAAGAGGCAGAGAGATAATGATGCTAAAGAGAGAGTCATGGAGAGACCCATCTCTCTCAATAGTTTGGGAGAGATGTAAATGTGTATTCAGTTCAGTTGTATAAAATATGTACTGAAATATATCTTCCTGGGCTCATGCTGTGGATGTTGATGGTGGTCTTAGTAATACAAAGACATAACCAGTCATGAGATATTTGATTAGGACAGATGTTCTTTCAGGAATTATAAATATGCCTTACAAAAGGGTAAACAGCCGGTATTATGAAGATGATAAAAGTTGTTCATTATTTGGGTGAAAATTGGAATCATTGATGAATATTTATTATGTGTGTATTCCATTAGAAAACAGACTTAATCTGAAGAGAAATACCCAGTTTTATTGCAATTTGATATTCCAAATTCCATTGATATCACTGGGAAATCTGTCATTTTCTTAAGGGAAGAAGAGGAAAGAGAGAGATGGTGTGGGCCTGGGAAACTGAGAAGAGATGAGGGAGAGAATATTCCAATTAAGATGTAATATATGAAAGATACATAAAAAAATAATGTAAAATAGAAATCTATGTTGAGGGACAAGGAGTAAAATGCCTTTAAAAAAGTCCTGGGCGAGAGTTGTAGAATAGGATCCAGAGCATAAGCGATCGGTCACTGCTGTCAGTTGTATGCAATTTCCGCCATAGTTACTGAGCAGGGAAAGTGAACAACCCAATTTCTGGATAGTACAGTTGCAGACATTTTGGATAATCTGTGAGAGAATAGTAGATGCCTGTTTACTTAGTGGTGAAAGGGTTTGCTATTTGCTGAAATGCATTTAATGGCACTGAGATACAAAAGTAAAGGGGGGAGGATCTAATTATGGTTGTGTGTCACTTAACCGGAGGGATACGCTCTGTGAAATGTGGCAGGCAATTTGTCATACAAATATCAGAGTGTACTTACACAACTTTAGATAGCTGTGATACAATGAGGCAGTATAATCTTATGAGACTGCTGTCACATATCCACTCAGTCACTGAACAAAATGTTCTTCTGTGGGGCATTACTGCATGAGAGTTTTCCTAGGGTCTGAATTTGCATGTTTTGCAAATCTAAATCACAACCAGGATATAAACTCCAAGGTTTATAACTACTTTTGGAGTAGATTAACTATTTATTTTGTTAGGATATTTTAAAGTAATTTCACATTTATGCATTTTTACAAAAGAGGTACTATTGCTTCTTTGATTGTTTCATTGCTGTGACAATAAGGATAGCAAATGTTGTTATTAATTCATAATAAACTTAATGTTAAGGAAATACATATATTATCTTAGAGAATATTATATTATCTCTCAATGAAATAATAGTTTTCCATTTAAAATTACTATAATAATTTTAAAATAATATATTTTTATTGATTGATGCAAAATAGTTTTGGTTTTTGGCATTTAATGTGTATTTTTATTGAAGATAATTATTTACTTAAAATGAGCTAAAAGTTACCGGCAGATGAGTATATAAACTATAGTTGATTAACAACTCTTAAAGAAGACTTGACAAAATTAAGGATAATACAGAATAACAAAATTAATTTTGTATCTTACTATTTTATAAATATTTTACTTATAAACAGAAATACATGCATGATAGGTCTCTAACAACAATGTGGAATATAACATACTCTGCAATAATATTAACTTTTTTCTTCTAATCATGCAGAACTTTTAGTAGTTGTTATTTTACAGGTGGATGATCCTGACAAAGGAGCAAATTGATCTAAAAATAATCACATTAATGGCTTCTGTTTCAGCATCTGACATTTCTCTTCCAACATGTGTGATGATAAAAGCAATGACACAGCCTACAAACTAATAAGTATTAAACTACATGAAGAAATGTCAATGTTATCAAACAGTGTCGATATCTAAAATTCGATTCCTATACACCAAAGAGTCATCTTAGTATGTTGGAAAGGTTGACAATTTCAAGGCTTTCTTTCTATTTATGTCATGAAGGGAAATAAAGTATTTTAAAAGGTAGACTAGATGTGTACAAAATAAGAATTTGTTATGTTTTTCATTTACTGTTATTGACAGTCTTATAGGTTATGGATTTCCCTGAACTATTGCAATTTTGATATTAAAATAAAGAGTCTTCCAGTAGCTTTGTAGGTATTTTGTATGGGAAATCTAGTGACATGGAATGCTTCCAAGGAGGAGATGAGTTTTCACCGTGAGCAGTATTTCGCAGCACTCCTTTTTGGTAGAAGCTGGTTTCCTGGTGGAAACGATGCTTCTATTAGGATGATCTGAAGTACTCTGGAGAGAGACCTTCTGCTCAGTTGCCATTCAAGCTGGAACCTGCTATGACAGTTGTCAACAGTGCCCTTTTTGATGTCTCCCAGTTGTGTTCCATTTAGAATAAGTACTTAAAGAGACACCTGCCAGGAAAGCCTGAGTAAAGGAGTTGTACAATTCTGGCAAACATATGTAGACATTGTTTTCCTTTACTACCTTGGGCAATAACTTAATAAAGCCTTTAAGAAAACAGACTCTTTAATAGTCATCCTTTTTAGATTTTGATGTGAATGGGAGCTATGGATACCAACATCAAAAGGTTTTTTGATGCCTACAGCTGGGATCTGGGCACTGCCACATTATCCTGCTGCTCTGACTCTCCAGCCATATGCTGCCATTTATAGTACAGCCTATGACTCAGGCTGTGGTGCTTCTGAAGTTGCTGTCAAGGCTTTCAGTACATTACTCAGTAAATATTCTGAAAGCCAGAGTTTCCTTGTCCAGAGGAATAGTACACAAGACTCCACAAGGTTCAAGCATATATAAAATATATATTCTGAAATATTAAGTGATAAGATCCAAAGAACCAAAATTGTATTTATTGTTATATAATGACAATGATTGGAAAATACATTGCTAGAAAGAGAAACAAAATATTTCAAATTATATACATATTGGACAATATCAGTGATCAATCAAACACTTCTAAACATAGCAGATTGGATATTTGGATCATTGAAAATAAGGAAACAGCTGCTTTTCAGACTTGGGAAAACCTTTGAATAAAGCCAAAATGAAACAAAAATTAGGCTCAGATACATAAAATAAATGTGAGCTTTTAAGACTTTATATTTAAGAACATACGATGGAAACATGATGATGCTGATGGCTCACTCAAAATGGACTCTTTATATTCCCTCATTTAATAGATGCTTTTTCTGCTTGTTGCATATAAAATGTAATATCCTGGACTCTATATTGGGCATGTAAATGCTAGTATCTGCTTGATTTTCCATCTTCCTTGATTTCTCTCATAGGAGACTTAACAATCCCTATACTACCTGCTTTGCCTAAGTGATTTAAAGTTTGATATTGGTACCAAGCTTTGCTAAATTAATAGATTATTCCTTCCAAAAGAATATGTAGTATGGATAGGAATCAAGTTCGTGTCTTTTAGGTACAGACAAATAGGTTTTCCTTTAAAAAGAATTTGGAACTCATATAATAGTTTTACCAGAAAAAAAAAGAAATAAAATTAATCATGTAGTAAAAGTCTACAGAGGAAATGTGTAAAACGATAAAATGGTAAAAATGATAAAAGTCTCTTGTGTTGCTTTCCTCACATAGCTCACTATGGATAAAATATTTGTACATGTGATGAGTATTTACTTACTATCTTGTTTTGATGTACATTTTTTTCTAGAAAACCATAATATGAAAAAATTAATATCCTCTTCCAATATACAAAACATAAACACAATTAAATAAGTGAATACATTAACAAATAAGTACTTGGAGTGTGGCATCATTCCTGGTGAATGGATTGGTGTAGGGCATGTTATGCATTCATTGACATAAGTATGGATTAGACAGCAGTCCCTTTGCAGAGTTGTCATTAATGGACTAAGATCTTTCCTTCCTACTTCTCATGAGTATGAAACTTCCTCACTGTCCTATTTCTCCTTACAAATCTCAGCTCTTTATTTTTATTTTTCTGGTGTGACAAAATTGACCTCTTATAGAATGTTTCACATTATTAACAATTAATTACTGATTACTGAATTGATCTTCTACACAGTTTTACTTTGGAATATATTACATTTCAGTTATTGAAAAGTTGCTATGGAAAGATGATTATGTTATTGCAATTATTTCTGTTTTACTACATTAATACTCCTGAAAAGTCAAGCATATTATTCTTGGTATTTAATTGGTTTATTATTCTTATTTACATTTGATAGAGGTTTCTCAATGAGTGTTTAAAGGGTAGAGAAATGACAGTTAGGTGATTCTTCTATTTCTTTGTTCTTTTCCCAATCTTCATCTGTGTAAGGTCAGCATGAAATGTGAACATCCCAGAAATGATTTTCAACTTCCGAAGTTGTATTTATCACATATCCACATACTCATTCAAAGCATGCAGTATTCAGAGTGCCTCGTTTTATTAGCTGAGTGAGCTTGGGCAAATTTATTAAACACATCTGTTCTTTTGTTTCTCTAATGCAAAATGAAAAAAAAAAGTACATTTATGCCTTCTGGTTGATTCTCTGAAGAGATACTCCATACATGTAAATCACTAAGGTCAGACAGTGTCTAAGATAAAGTAATACTGAATCAATATTTGTCATTATTATTTACTCTTCCCTTAAGAAAAGTATCCATGAGAAAAACTAGCATGACAATTGGCAGTTTCACCACTTAATTCATATTCTAATGACATCTATCCATCATGGCGAAAACTTTATGGTGTTAAAATGATCCTAATTATTATAATTGACTAATTCAAGCTAATTTGTACTTACAAGTGTGCTCTACGTTAACTCTTCTGTTGACTCTAGCCTTCGTGAAGGCAGTGAGAGTTGCTTTGTAAGCATTTATCATGGTAGCTCATAGTGAAGATACGGACACTTTAATGGAAACTTTAAACCCACAATTTTCTTTTATTAGCTTAGTGCCATGATTAATATCTTCAAAATAAACAAAGGAACAGGAGCTTAAGGATCTCTAATACCAGACAGGCTTTTATTAGTGTCATATCAAAAGTCAGTTAACTACTATGTGGTTAAAGCTGTCTTATTGAAACAAAGTTATGTCATAACACTGCTGCAGAGAAGGTGAATAGTTCACATTGTACTGCATGTTCAGTTGCTCATAATTAAACTTCACAAAATAATATTTCACCGAGAAGGAACTGCTTTAGACTCATAATTGGCGTGAAACCTGTACAATGTGTCATTTTATAGTAGATTTTTATTTCTAAAACTATGGTTAAGGTCAACTGTCTGAAACCCAAATATTTTGCTTTTTTTTTTCAAAAAATATATTAATCATACTCTTCTCTCTGCCTCCAAACTTTCCAGATCCTCCTAGTCTCCCTTCCTACCCAACTTCTCCCCCACCTTTGTCTCTGTGTGTGTGTATGTCTCTCTCTCTCCTGCCCTCCCTTTCTCTGTTTATTTTTATTTCTCCTTGGCAACCAATAAAGACAACAAACAAACAAATTAATGAAAACACAAATAAAACAAACAAAAAGCACCACACCAGTGGGGAAAAATCGTTTTGTATTGGCCAGTTATTCCTCTGAATAGGGCTTGCTTTGTAATCTCAAAAACATTCTGTTGGAGAAAACTACTTTTCTCAATTGTAGTGCATATCTGTTGCAAACAGCTTCTTCTTAGAGGTGGCACTTTATATCTACTTCCTGTTCTCAGTGCTGGCGAAACCTCAAATATTTCATTATGGAAACAATATGTTTTGAAGAAGAATTTAGAACATAAGCTAGTACACAGAGTTTCCCTATATACTACACTAAGAAATAGCTTGATAGAGTTTTACTAATGCAGAAATACTCTATAAAATTAAATATTTTCAAAAGCCTCACATCAAATAAGACAACTGTTTCTCCCTCAATAGCTACTTAACTCTTGAATGTAATTTCATTTTTCTCCTAGCATTTTCATACTTGATCTCACTGTAGTCTGTGTTAGCCTGCAATTTTTGATCCTCTTGCCACAGTACTCCCCCTGAACACCCACGCTCCGGTGTCATTCGCTTCCCCACGTCCTGCCTTTTTGTGTTTATAACCCCTGTGTGAACAAGTAAAAATTACGGTTTGATTTTAAAAAAATAAATAATTAAAAAAAACAGAATTCTGAGGTTGCATGTGCATACAGTTATATCTAGGTTTCTTAAATTCCTGTGCAACCAAATTTTTCTCTTCAGGTAGAATTAAACCTCATTTATTTCAAGTCCACATATTAAATCTTAACCTAATAAGTTCTGCATTGGAATGTCTATAAAAAAAAAAGTGCCCCTAGAACTGTAGCTTACGTTAACAGTTCCCAAAGAGGATATAAAACTCCCTAGAATGAATTTTAGATTATATATTTCAATAAAAGTAAATATTCAAGGATTTCTGTTTATCTTTTAAAAGAAATATCTTTAACTTTCTGGTGTTCAAAGGAGTAACAATGCTTCCATTGTCAAGGTCATTAGAACTGATGAAGTTTGTAAAGTATACAGAGAAATCTGTTTTACAAAGTAACAGGAAGCTCCATAGAGAAGAAGAAAAAGGAGGGAAAGTGGAAGATGTGGAGGTGATACTGTTTCTTTAATTACAAATTTCATTTTTCTGTAAGATGCCACATTTCTGTTTGTATTATCCTGTTCAGGGAAATAACATTCCTATTATTCCATTTTAACTAGAGCAATGCTTAGTAAGTAGACATGTATCCATTTTCAAATGAAGAGTGTGCTAAGTTAAACACCATAAAACCAACAATTAAGAAAATTGCTTGTGTATTAATTTAACACAGAATTTTATAGTAATTGTATCAGACACATTATACTTTCCTAATGTATAAATAATGTACCTAGACCCCCTAAGAAGAAATAAATATCTAATAGTTATTTCAAATCAGGTATTATATCATCCCTTTATTATTATTGTTACATTTCACTGTGAATGTGAATGTTGCTTTGATGCATTGGCCAAAAGCGAAAATTCCAAAATACAATTAAAATAATAGGTACATACTTAATGGACATTGTGATGTTATATCTTTGAAAACTGTCAAACTACGTGAACAAATCTCTGAGACAAGTATAGCCTGTCTTGCTTCCATGTCTTTCATAGATTCTGGATTTTAAATACCAGTCTCATCTTGCTATTACTGTACTTCATAACCCATTAACACGAACTTAACCATTTGTGTTTAGCTGGGTTACACCTCAGTATCATTACCTTGAGATTTCTGAAATAACTAAATAACACGGCCAAAGCCTTGTAGCTCTAAATATGAGAGTGAAAATTAGTAAAAGAGTCTAGTTCTGGTGAATCACATACAAGAACAACACCCAACAGAAAGCATAAGAACAACAAAATCTGCAGTTACTCAAATGACTCAATGATATTAAAATAAAATGAACCTAGTCCTGAGTTCAAAAGAAGCCAGGCAGCAGTTGCTAAGTATCGCTCCACAAGATTGTATTCAAATGTTATTGCAAAGTAGAATAATATCTAAAATGGGAGAACAGAAGAACAAATGGAACTACCTTAAGATATTTGGGTCTTATATCATTAGGTGACTTTATGGGTGCATGAACACACACACACACACACACACACACACACACACACAAACACACATTGCATGGACCAAGAGAAAAATCACTCATTCATCTTAGCTTTATTCTCTCTTATTTTACTGCTTTAAAAGAAGGATAGCAAGACCAGTACCAGAGTGAGTCACTGAACACGGGTTTCAATTAGAATTAGCAATGACTCAAGTTGATCTGGAGACTGTCTGGTTGCCAAAACCAGTTTCAAAGTTTCTCCATCAGGGTAATAAAGATTAAAACAGTGTCAAAACATCCCTGTGAAAAATAATTGAAATGATGAACTAGGATTTCAGATGGATATTTTTGGAAATTGCCATAGATTTCAGTGAGGGCAAAGATCAGTTATTTCAGGAAATAATATAAATGATACCCCAGTGGTTTCAGGAAAAAAAAGCTTTACAGATTTGCTATTGGAGAAAAAAATAACTGAAAAATATAATTCACATAAATTAGGTTATATTCTCGTTCACTTTTCAGCAATAGGTATGACTCAGATAACGAGGGGCCAAGAGGCATGATACTGCTAAAGGACTTTTGAAAGGAAGAGACTTTCCCTTGGATTTTGTGGAAGTAGTGTCTCATTCTGATTCTATTACTGTATGTCCATAATTATGTTTATATATTTTGTAGAAATATATGACCATTCCCTTAATACAGAGTACAATTGTCTGTTCTATAACTTTTAATAACTTCCTCTAAAAGCTTCAGCAAACACATTGTAAAAGTAATTGGATTCATTAAATGTGGAGTGAGTCTATGTATGTTTGACTTTGTGCTTGTACATGTATATTCTCACTGTCCATGCATTCAACTGAAACTACCTATAGTTGCAGTGGAGTAACAGAAGATCAGGACCTAACTAAATTAAAAACAAAAGTTAATTTTCTCCAATAGTGTGACATAAGCTTACATTACATGGATGCAGTTAAGACTAGAGAAATACCTTATTAGATAAAAGTGTGTTCTTCTAAGTATGACAAACTGACTTCAATCCCCTGAAATCGCAGAGTCAACAAAGAGAACCAAGTCTTATAAAGAGTTGTGTAACCTCTATATATGTATTCTGGCATATGTGTACACACTCAGCCATACACACACACACACACACACGATAGATAGATAGATAGATAGATAGATAGATAGATAGATAGATAGATAGATAGATAGGTACATAGATACATAGATACATAGATAGATACATAGATAGATACATAGATAGATACATAGATAGATACATAGATAGATAGATGTAATATACTTAAAAAACTTGTGAAAATACTCATTGAAATCATAACTAATGACCTAATTTTACCTTTGATATAGCACACTGCTTTGAAAAATTACTTCAAGCACCAATTCTAATATATTGAATGATGCTTTATGAAAAAGTGGAGGAGTAAGAGGTTGTTTAATTATAATCTTTTAAACTAACAATGTCTTTTGAGCTTTTAAGATCTCTTACATGTATTCTTTGAAAACACTTCCTCTTATTTTATTATTCTTGTTTTGTCTCTGTTCTTCATCAGGACTGACACATGTTCAAGGACACATCTGAAGGGCAGAATTTATGGGCTGCCTGCTCCAGTGTGCATTAGATTTGCAGTCATTGAACAGATTAGTTTAAGCAATTAAAAGAGACACCATATAAACCTTACAGAAGACTATAATGAAGCCAGGAGGAATTAATAGCCTTGAGAGAAAATAAATCAAATAATCAGAATAGGATTAGTTAGCGGTTCCTTTATAAAACTGCGAGAAAGAAAGCATAAATGTTTCCTTATGTTCATCCTTGATCTTATTTAATGTTTTTAAGAAGACAGAGTAATGTGATTTTCTTTTAAAGGGATTCTAAGGACACATCAGTAAACATTATTCTGAAGGTTTGTGGGTTTTTTCTATTCATTTGCATATCATGAACTACTGTTTGAATAATAAGACCTCTGTTATGTCTCGTCAGTCCATGGGTGATTACACATTCAAATAATACAGTCCTGTATCCTTTGTGATATGTATTATTGTAATCTATGAAAGTACCCTGACAGTCTCAGCAGTGTGTAACAGGGAATCATGCTACAGCACTTTAGATGACCATTCCACACTGTTGTGGTCATATTTGAAAGGCAGAGGAATCTGAATACACACCAAAAAATATTTGGCCAAATACATTTAAGACATACATTGCTGTGATTAGATATTTGTGTTGATTCATGAAATGAATCCAAATAGCCTGGCCCTCTTTGATCAATATCTATGATGTGTGTCAATTCAGAGTGATATCCATAGATAAGGTGGTCATACAATCAGCCTGTGTTGATAGGGATTCTGACATTGATCATTAGTAGCTACACTGTCCACCTCAATTTCTTTTGAAGTCAAAAGACAACTTCAGATCCTTGTAATCAAAATGCATGATAGTAACTGGAGAACAGCATAAACCTCAAGGCCAGGAACACCCCAATTGTCCTCCAGAAATGTGAAGATCCATCTCAAAAGCTGCAAGTGATCCAGGGTGAGAACTCCTGGGAAGAAAGCTAGTTGTGCATGCAAAAGTGGACTGTATTTTATTTTAAACTCTCTAATCTCCCTTTCTCTTATAGGTACTGCTAGAGAAATGACTCATAAGCTTGTATTCTCAGAAAGTACATAAGCTCACACAATAATACACCTTTCAATAGATTATGTTTTAGGATTTTCTGCAGTGAAAATTATGTATGAGCAATAATCAACACACTATCTCTAGTGTTATGAATCTAGAATTTTGAAATTCTAATCAATCTAAAGAAGCATCAGCCTGGAACAACTCCCCTAGATGTGGGATAATCAACTTTCCTATAAGAGAGTACCTAAAGCATGTTTGTTTTTTTCTGTTTTTATTTCTTTTATGTATTTATAATTACAGAAAGGGCAACTTGGAGAATGACATCAATAATAAAATCTATCTATACATATATACCCATGCTTTTTTAAAAAAGCAAATATCACTGATGTGACCAGTTTAAGATTTATTTCTCCAAAGGACCATATTTTCTGTAAATTTTCATTTTTAAATGTGTCAGAAAATATTACTCACATTGTATATTTTAGGTTTATTAACAATGAAGAACATTTATCACTTGATAGAATAAATTTATCTTCTTTCATTCTTTCACTGATTAACTGGATACCATTGGAACTAAAACTTTTGTAAAAAATATATATTTTATAATTGTAGTTCAATGTGCAAGTATTTTATATTGAATGAAAAGTACACAAAGAAAATTTATCTTTCTTTTTCATTTAAGAATGATTTAAAAGAGAAAATATTTCATTTATATGGCTGGCATTGACTAAGAAAAAAAAGTTGTAAACAAGATAAAGATATTAGCCTTTCTCAGTTGTACTATCAAAATCCAAGAGGGCAACATTCATTTATCAGCTAAGATTGTTCTGTGTAACCTCCTAGCCTACAGTGGCATAAGCAATCATCAGGATACATGTTTCTAAATGTAACAGTGTGTGTATAATATATTGATATGAAAATTATCTATGTTTTACATTCACTGTTCAGTGATTATCTAAATTGTAAAAGGGTTCGAATATGCAACAACTATTACGGAAACAAAGTTATGTATTAAAGAGAACATGTGGGTGTGTATGCAAGTGTTTAGTGATAAAAGAGAATAGAGAAACAATGTGATTTCACTAAAATCTCATAAATTAAAAAGTATTTTAAGAGGGATGCTTAAGTGGTACTTTTAAAACTAATGATTAATGAACTTGATAGTGCTTCAGAAAAATGGGGCGCTTGAGAATTAAATATGCTGCAAACATCTACGAATGAATGGGATCACTGAGAAATATTCATAACCATGAGGGTTGTTACAACAAAGTTTATCTTTAACTAAAAATGATTGTCAGAGTACTGAAATGCTACAGAGATAAATTAACATCATCAGTGTGGCCTTTGAAAGCAGTTTTTATATTTCTGTCACTAGACTAGGTAAATATGCTTTAAGTGCCAAACTGAGCCACTATAGCTTTACTTGAAGAGAGTCATAGTGTCTTGTTAAAAGATAAGTTTGGGAGTAAACATTGCCCACTTGGAATTCCATCTCTCGCTATCATTCCTAGCATTAAGTGATTCATATTTAGATATTTTTCACTCCTATAAATCAAATATACTATGATAAATGTGCTGTTACAGGCAGTCAGAAACAGGCATGCATGTATTGCTCCTACAAGTAATAATCTGACAAAGTGTTAATGTGAAGGAATCATTGATATTTACCCTTTACCTATTTTATTTTTAAGCAATGAGGTTAATCTTTTACATGAAGCTAAAAATTTAATTGAAGGCTAATGTACTACATGATTGACAAAATCAGAGTTTCAGAAAGTTTAACTGGGGAAAACAATGTGCCCTAAGATATTGACATAGAATAAAAGTTTTTCAGTGAAATATGAGAAAGCAACTCAAACAAGCTAAGGACAAAAGAGTCATGATTTGACAAAAGCTCATCATAAAGAGCTGGGTACCCTTAGTTGGTTCTAAGTAGACTATGAGTCAACCTGTGATGGGAATGCCAAGAAGAGCTAATGGAATCTTGGGCATCATTAATAGAAGTGTGCTCTACAAAACTATTGAGAGTAGTTCCCACAATCCTCTGCATTGCTAAGAACAGCTGCATGATGATGTCATGTTTTGGATGGTGCATATTGTGAGAGACTCTAAAGTTAGGGAAGGACAAACGAATATTTGGAAGTGATGCTGTGTAAGGAAAGTGAGGAATTTAAGAGTTACAGACACATGTCAGTATTTCAGAATTTTCTTCTGCATAAAGAATAAATTTCATCTAACAAAATGTAAGATTAATGAGAGTTTACATAAGCAGGTAAATTTGGAATTTCTGTAATGAAGTAACTTCTTTCTAAACTTAACTGTTAAAAATGGAATGCTTTCCTTCTGAGGTGGCAAATCTCTTGCCAATGTAAGTGTTGAAGCAGATGCTGAATGATCTTTACTGTTAGAGCTATAAGGGAGATTCCTTTATCTATAGTTACTGAGTGCATGCTAGGTATCAGTGGCACAAATTGATAAGCATAGACCACAAAATGGCTTATGTCTAAAATTTGCAATCAGTCTCTAATACAATGCTGTCTTCTAGTTCCTCTGAAAATGCAAAATTATATTAAAACTTTTAACATAGTAAAAGAAAATGACCACATGAAATCCTTGATAACATCATATTTCAGTTGATTTGATGTTTTAACTTGTAGAGCATTTATTAGGAAAATATTGCATTTTATTTATGTTTACATTATTTGTTGCTTTTAGTATTATATATTAGGCTTCTCTGAGATCTTTGGCACTACGGTAAGAACAGCATATGTCTCAACATTAACAAAACTGTGCTGTTAAACCAGCACTCCTCTAAATAGGCCTTTTCAATGATGGAAGTGGTCTCAGTTATGGAAACCAAAGGCATAGCCATATGCAATCGTAAGCCTTTAATCATAACTTCTCTAAGAATCTCATTTAAGTATTATTTACCATTTTGTTGGTTAAATACTATACTTACATAATATTGGCCGGTTGCAGTTCAAATAAATAGTTATTTCATAGTGTATTTTACAGCTTTGTGTGATATGTTTACTCAATATAACTTGCGATCTCTTCTCTTTTAGAAAATGTACATTGTCTAGGATTGTAAACCTCTTTTTCTCTGTTGTCATGTCAGAAAACATCTAGGTAGGTCATTCTGCTCTGTTCCTTTTCTCTCTTAGGCATCTGATTTAAGTACAAAAGTTGGCAATTGACGTGTTTATTTATCCATATATGTTGGGCATAAGTTCCAAGGCCACGTTTACTTTATCGTTGGGCTTCAGGCTGGACACTTAATCAGTTTATGTGTCTTAATTCCAAGTCACTAACAACACTGTAGACTGTTCCAACGTGCTTCTTTTCTTCACACTTTGTCTTATTCTTTCAGCTCTTTTCTGCAGAACACTTTAGGAAATTCCTACAGAATGAGCACAAATATTGTGATGCCCTCATTAGTCTGTAACACAAGTAAACACTGACGCTGCTGTCCATGTGAAGTCGAAATAAACCTCCATCTTAATGCTGTAGACAAAGAAACCCACCAGACATCATATGATATACTTCTGTAATCCCACACATGCAGGAAACTGAAGCAGCAGAATCCCTATGAGATTCAGGCCTGGGTACATAAGAAGTTCCAGGATATTCAAAGATATAGAAAGACAGCTTGTTTCAGAACTTAACAAAGACCAAAAGTAAACAGAAACTAAAAGAAGGAAACAGGAATTTTTACTTTATTACAAATCTCAACTTGTCTGGGATCATACTGTCTTCAATCAAATTTTCCTAATAAATACATTTTAGTGTGTCTTAACAAAATTTTCTGTTTCTAAAACAACCACCACTAGCAACTATATATATATATAT
>NW_021620932.1:6668969-6744885 GCF_004785775.1 Grammomys surdaster
TATATATATATATATATATTACACACACACACATGGTAGCCACTGTTGTTAGTAGCCTAGGAAAGATCTGATAGGTGGTTTTTGATTTGATTTGACTCTTAAGCTTTGAAATTTCTTTTATACACTAATTTTCTTCAATCACTAGCATCTTCATAGATCAGTGCTTGCTCTTGTTACCAAAAACATTTTATAACTGCATATAGTGTTTTATTCTTGAAATCTTAGCACTGGAGAGGCTGAGACAGAAAGATTGCCATGAATATGCAGCTGATCTGTACTATAGAGTGTCACCTGTGACTCAAAAAAATTCCAAAGAATCAAAAAGCAAAAAGCAACCAAGCAAAAAAACCAACAAAAACCAACAAAAAGACAAATGGCAAAATAAACAAAGAAAACTAATATATATATATATATATATATCCATTTTATACTTCAAATCAACTATATAGTATGTGGGATAGGTATGCAATCATTATGACTGATTTGACAAATGAGAAAACTCAAGTTCAGAAATGCACATGACTTGCCTACCACCTTCTGTATATTGAGATGACAACAAGAGAAAAGGATGAAGTCCTCTCTTTTGTAAAATCCCTAGCACAGCTATCGAGAAATAAAAACTACTACACAAATATATGAAATGCATTTCTTCAATTGCAACATATTATGCTGCTCTTTCTCATTTTTGGTATGAATTGTCAATGATAACCGTTTTAAAGGGATTTGGAAAACTTAATTCATTTCTTAAATGTGAAATGTCTGACTTTGCCTTTAATTTCTGCCTTTGCTTATAATTTTTGAGTTATATAACATTGCTCCAAAAATTTCAAAATAGTCAAACCTGAAATTTATTTTGAAAATCATTTGATCTCTTTTCATAGATGATTAATACAGCCAACCTAATCAACATTAAAATAGCCAAAAGCATCGTATTACTATAATAATAATTATTTTGCCATCATTACGATCTTAAAGATCGTAATGAGTTTTTATAAAACATTCATTCCTGTTAGTATGGTAAATAAACGATGAAACTTTCTGAAATCAACTAATAATACATTTCTTATTTCAGGTGTGATATCCTTGCAGAGAAAAATAAATAAGAGATTTTTATCGAACTAAGAGAGGGGGGAAAAGCTGTAAAAGGTCGTGGTTGCCATGCTTGAGCAGGCTGCTTTTGGGGTGTATGGAGGAGGCTGCAATCGTTTGAAACGTGTAATCTGGAAGACTTCCTAAGCATATGGAGTGGTTAGAAAAAATGGCACAGAAATGCGAGTGAGGAAAAGAGAAAATTGGATAAATCAAGGGAAAAGCCTGGGGGAAGGGAAGCGCCTGGTGCAGAGAAGCTAGACCAGATGTCGAGACGACCATTGTGGGCTTGCTTTTGCCATCACAGGATTATTCTGAGAGTGCATTTTAAAAGAAATAAGCTCCTGTAATAGTTCAATATAGGCCTGAACTGGTTGGGATGGTTAAAGAAGGTTTTAAACGATAGGGCTTTCCAGTTTCAGCATATGGACTGAAGTAGATTTTCGAATTAAATATGTTCAGTATTGGGCATAAAGGGTTTTTCATTTTAAGCACTGCCTGGGATCCTGATGATTTTATTTTGTAGTGTGTCTTGCTCTCCTTCTGAGTCAAAGGTCACTAAATAATGTTTTGAAACTTTTTAAGTACTTAATTTTCTCTCAATTCTTAAAAAGAATCATTAACATTGTTTTGTTCTCCCCACAATGTACAGAAATTTGCTTATTGTATTTAGTGTGTTAGGTCTAGTAAGGGAGAAAGGTTTACTAAGCTCTTATTTTGAGTTAGAGAGAGTCAGACATGTGTTCCAGATCTCTCATTAAAAACATATTAAATTAATTAACCTGAAGTATGCATTATTACCTCAACAGAGTATTTATGTGTAGAGGATCACTCCAGATAATTGAATAACTATTTTTTTCCAATGGCATCTTTTCTATCATTGTGAACCTGGCCATGAAGTTTACCTAAAAATTCAAGTTAGAGGAGAAAAACATTTTAGAAATCCCAAGGGTATTTTTCATATTCCTTAAAAACGTTTTCTTAGCTTGTTTTATGTTTATTCATAAAACAAGGTTAGACCAAGCTGTAAGAAGCACGCATATGTATATATTGTGTTAGTAGTACAGGATAAGTAAAAGTGCTGGAGTAGAGTATTTGTCAGTAGCATACTAGGGCAAAGCCAGGGAAGCTACTAAACACTGGGAAGTGGTTCCTTAAGGGACATTTCAGTGCAGCCTCAAAATTTGTTTCTTTTATGTTTTTTTCTTTGCTTTTTTGTTCATTAGTAAAATTAGTTTGTTTTGACTGTCTTTGATTGATGTATCTAGCTGTCCTCACATGAACCAGTATGTATAACACTGAGATAATTTTCCATATGAAGCAAATCTTGAAATGCATTTTATTGTGTTCTACTCTCTAGAAAAGACAAAAGGCAGAGAATATTGGCTGGATATGGTATTGCTTTGACTTGTCAATTCATACATATCTATGTTTTCAGTAGTTTTCTAGGTATATGTGGAATATGTATATATGTATGTGAGTGATGGGGATTCGTTCAATTTTCTCTACCTTCCCTGTGCTGGTTTTACAAACATATACTACAACTGCCCATTGCATTCTGGGAATTGAACTCAGATTCTGTGTTCCTTAGGAAACACCTTCTAACTGGGCCATCTCCTCAGGTTTATTCGTTCATGTAGATTATGAAAATCAATACACTAGTTAATTCCACCTTAATAAATAAGTTGAGTATTATATGCTTAAAAACAACAGTTGGATTTTTCAGTGTCCAATTTTGCTACTTTTATCACCCAAATACATTTACCAAAAAGAAAGGGCAGTGAGGCAGGAGTGGGAGGGTGCACACTCTCTTAAAAGCAGGAGTGGGGATGGTATAGGGAGTTTCTGTGGAGCAGGAAAGTGGATAACATCTGAAATGTAAATTAGTAAACTACTCAAAAAAGTGAATATTTTCTCTAGTCATCTTTGCAAAACAATGAAAGGAACTAGAATAAAAAGAATAGTGATAGTTCCTTTTATTAAAGTCAGTTTATAAATTTATGATATTTATAATGGCCATCTTTATGATTATCTAAGTTGTGAGTCTTTTGCATTTTAATTATATTCCCAGTGGAGTTTTATAGTGCTCATGGGTATCAGAGATCAAAAGAAAAATATCTAAAATTTTGGGAAATAACTAAGATACTTCAGAGCTAATATATAATTTTAAACTATCTATGTGGCAATCTACTCTTCCATAACTTAAATATCTTGTTGGCGGCATATTCGACTTTTATCTTTCTATATTTTCTTTCTCTCTCTCTCTCTCTCTCTCTCTCTCTCTCTCTCTCTCTCTCTCTCCCTCTCTTCCTCCTTCTATGTGTGTGTGCACATGTGTGAATGTATGCATGTGTGTGTGTGTGCATGCGTGCAAGTGTGTCTGAATGTGCATCACATAACACATGCATAACAGGAAGTTTACTTCAACAATTTTTTTTTTTTACTGAACATGTTTATAGTGCTTGAGAAATTGTAACATAATTTTGCAGCCGAGTTCAAACACTGGGAGATAATCACCACCAGTGACCCTGTGAATTTCAGTGTAGACTTTGGAATTCTATTCACATGTTCATTTAGCACACTAAAACTCCATAAAGTCCTTCCCCAAATCTAAGTCATAACAGTTTTTCTCTTTTCATGGATTGAATGCTATCTAATGCATTCATTAATTACTTGCTTTTCAAATTTCAGTTTGTGACACCTACAATGTATAACGTAACTTTATTGAGCAATATTTTTAAAATTGAGTTTTGCTTGAGTACTTAATCTTCAATTAATGTGTGTTAACATGCCAGTCTTTCTCACACACATGAATTGAAGAATAATTTACCACAACTCTCACTAACAGCTTCATCAACGCTGACCATATAAATACAATTGCAATATTCTTAAAAAACAGGAAATTGATTTTTTTAAAACTGCACATTTATTACTAGCCTAGAGTCTTTATATTTTGATTGTCTGCTTCTTCTAATAAAGCTTGGCCAACTTTTCTTTTGTATAGTCCTCTTTGCCAAGGTTTTTTGGAGTCCTGAATATATTGACAAAGACATTGTTCACAGATTATTAATGTGTAGATTCCTTTGGTCAGTATACATATAAAAATATTCCATATCCCTTGTTTGTATTGTAAATGAGAGAATGCATCTTGCTATATGTTTTTATTTTTGTGTTTTTATTATTTTTTATAACATTTCCAAGACAAAGATTCCAAATTTCTTCTTCAAGAATTTTGGTAATTAAAATTAACCAAAGACGATCTCATAGTTTAGGAATTATTTGCTTTGACATTGGAGTTGTGTCAGGTAAACATCAGAAATGAGATGCATAAGTTGCTACACTATTCATGTTCTCTGGTGGATGAGGTTTTGTTTCATTTGATATTCTTTTAGTTCTCTTCTTCCTCCTCCTCTTCCTTCCTCTTCTTATTTTTTTGTTTTTCTTGTTTTGTTTTTATTCTTGTTTTTCTTGTTGTTCTTTTTCTTCCCCTTCTTCTTCTTGTTCTTTTTCTTGTTCTTGTTCTTGTTCTTCTTGTTCTCCTCCTCCTCTTCCTTCTCCTCCTTTTCCTCCTCCTCTTCCTCCTGATCCTCCTGCTCCTCCTGCCCCTCCTCCTCCTCTTCCTCCTCCTTCTCCTCCTTCTCCTCCTCCTCTTCTTCCTCTTCCTCCTGCTCCTCCTGCTCCTTCTCCTCCTCCTCTTCCTCCTCCTCCTCTTCCTCCTCTTCCTCCTACTCCTCCTGCTCCTCCTCCTCCTCCTCCTCCTCCTCCTCCTCCTCCTCCTCCTCCTCTTCCTCCTCCTCCTCCTCTTCCTCCTCCTCCTCTTCCTCCTCCTCCTCCTACTCCTCCTCCTCCTCTTCCTCCTCCTCCTCCTTTTCCCCTACCTTCTGTTTCAAATTTAAAAATCTTTCAACAAGCATGAGATTGATGTGTTGGAGTGGATTGGTTCCTGGTTTGTGTGTTGCTGCCTGGATGTGACATGGTAGCTGGTTGCTGACTGATAAAGGATAAATAAAGAATCAATGGGTCAGGATAAAAGGTTTTAAATCCATTTTATTCTATTAGATAGAAATTATCTGATATATTTTAGAATATACTCATAGTGGATAATTATATTAATAATATTAATGTAATACTGATTTATGTTGAACTTTGCAATAAGTCTCTAGACTTTTTTTCTCTGTAGTGATTGTCTTACCTTAAAGAAACAAGCTAGCACATAGCCCTATCACTGCTTTTGTAACATACCCTTAAATGTCATAGAAAAAAGACTACTGGCACGTCTCCTCTAAAGTAAATCACTGTGTTTTTCTATTGATTCTGTTTTTAAATAAATAGTTTTTTGAAGAAAAACATAAATAACCCTTTTTCATAGCACCATTAAAATCAATAGAAGCTATTGGAAGAAATCTAGATATTTGTATAAACAAGGGTATATATATTTTAAAATTTTGCTACATGTTAGATATGACCAATGTTTAATTTACATCCTGATAATTAATATAAGTTATTCCCTATGTAAAAAAACACTTGCCAATGAACAATTGACACAGATAAATTAAATAATGTAGAAGGTTAAGAGATATTTTACATAATATTAAGAGTATCACTAATCTGACTTTCATTTAACACCTTATTTCTTATTAACTATATTTTCTTCATTCCACATATGATTTACACTGCCATGAGTGCTGCCTCTTTTTGCTTTCCCAAGTATCTGGTTATACATAGGGCTGAAGTTTCGATCTGAACACCAGTGGTGGGATGCTTATATGAAAAAATCATATGAAGTATTAACTACAATTTCATGTAATATATAAAGAAGTAATATACGAAAGAGACCTTCATTATTTCTTTGGCAGAATTCAATTAACAGGACACTTATTTTTTTCCATAGTAGGAAATTCCAAGGTCCTTTGAAATTCTCCAAAATAATTGAATTCTATTTAAACTCTTTATGAAATTTAAAAAATTCCTAGAAGAAGAAAGTAGATAAAAACAATCTAGAGAAGTAACTTATATGGCAGTCCCAAAGCATTCAGATTTACATGTGTAAAATGATATGAAATGCTAAGATATACTTAACTGTAAGTTGTTTTAGCTTTAAAACTAGTTTGGGGGAGGAATAATTTACTTTTCATCTTATACTGTCATTTTTTTTTATACAATGCTGATGACCAAAGTCTTTGTTTAAAATAAATATTTTAAAACAAATGGTATCATAGGTATTTTTATTTCAATTCAAATGTAAAATAGTCACTCTATTTATGACAACAAAGTCCATTTACTGAAAAAATTCTGATAATTTTTTGAGGCTATAGACATTATGGCATTAGAATATTTCTCTAGTGAATTTTAAACAATTTGGGTTTGAACTGCCTAGCCTCATTTTACAGACTATTTCTTTTTTTAGAGGTGTCATCATTACAAGAAATATACCAAAGTGTACAGATGACAATACTGAAATAAGCATATAACTAATACACACACACACACACACACGCTCGAACACGCACACGCACACGCACATACACACACGCACACACACACACACAAGATTTTAACTTACTGCCACAGAATATAGACAACTAACTCTATCATTAACAGTGAGAGAAATGGCATATATATTATCTTACTCCAAATACATGGGTACATGGCCATTCCAAAGACAGAGAAGTATAAATGGTTTTGATTCCCTCTTATTGTCATTTCTGTGACTAAATTGTTGCAAGTGTCTTCTCTAATCACCATGTTATATCAGTTGTCACCATGGGAGCAATAGTTATCTTCATCTATTGTAGTAAAACAAAATGTTCTCTTAAAATTCGTATCAGTTTTTCACTAAAAGTATAACATACAGCAAATATATATTAATAATTTATGGCAAATCAACACAGACTATTAATTCATTGCTTAAGACAATCAGAAAGCACAGACATGCTTGTATTCAGGAGCAATGCAAGGACCATAGAAAGCCCTCAGTATACCATTGCCACTGCAGAATCAATTGTTTACATTCTCCAGAAGCTGGAGGTGCAGCCTACTGACAAATTCACTATTTTCTGCAAGGTCATTCGGCAGACACCTGTATGTCCCAATCCTCAGAACGTCTAAACCAAGTGTGGCAACAGGGATAGTACAATATTGGTTTAACAGGGAACATAAATGAGAGGATAATCACAGTGAGGGTTTAGGGAACAGTTAAATAGTTTAGTCTAAGAAAAAGATATAGCTTCATCAGTAAGGAAGGTAACTGGAAAGAAGTGTTTGGACCCTAGACTGCCGTAAAAAGAAACCATGTGCAACAGAGAAGATGGGAAGACTGTGGCTTGTGGTTAGAAGATGTAAGAGGATAGAAGCTGCTGATGGCACAAGGCTAATAGGAGTTCTAGTTTAAGGTAACAAATACGCTGCAAACCTTAACTCTTATGAATGATATTAGAATCTATATAGATCCTCCACCCAATTACCAGATTTAGGATGGCTATCTAGAATGTCAATGCTCAGGCTCAACCATGATTTTTCTGGTATCGAAAGTATGAACATCTCGCACAGTATTCCAAAGCCATGGCTTATCTGGAGTTAAGGAGGGTGATATATCAAGATACAGGAAGCAGAGTGAGCCATTGAGATTAAATATATTTGAACCTCTACTCTACATAGGTCTTCCTGGCCAAAGACAGTCAGCCTAGCAATGACAGTCATAAGGAGGATAAAGAACATCAAGGACTGAATCCCAGGCTCAACACTTTCAAGACAAGTACAAGTATAATTAACAACAAGGCATCCAGACATCTATGAAACACAATATGCAAGAGGATAAAGTAGCTAACTCATCACATTCACTTATTGTTATACTTATTATTATTATCATTATTAACCTTTTATTATTTTTTATTTTCATTTGCAGTTTTCCCTCCATCCTCTCCCTCCAGTACCTCCCTTGCATCTCCTCACTGCTCCTGAATCCACTCTTCTTCAGTTTCTCTTTAGAAAAAGGTAGACTTCCCATGAATATCAACTAAACATGGCATATCAAGTTGTAGTAAGACTAGCCACTTCCCCTCATTCTAAGCAAACCAATGTAAAGAAAGATGACCCCAAAGTAGAAACAGCATCAGAGACACACCCTGTTGGAAGTCTACACTACACAACTCTATGATATAGGGAAAAGACCTAGGTCAATCTCATATAGGCTCCTTGCTTGTTAAGTCAGTGTCTATGAGCCCCTATGAGCTCAGGTGAGTGGCTTCTGTGGGTGTCTCTGACATACTTCTTGGTACCAGAATGCTTCTTCCCCTTCTTCAGCAGAATTCCCCAAATTTACCTAATATAACTGTGGCATCATAAATGAAATTGGCAGTGTTCTTTCTATTTCTATTTTGTGGAATAATTTGAAGAACATTGGAATTAGCATTTCTTTAAAAGTCTTGTGGAATTCTGAGCCAAAACCTTTTAGCCCTAGGTGGTTTTGTTTGGGAGACTTAATGACTGCTTCTATTTCCTTATGTGTTATAGCTCTATTTATCTTGTTTATCTGATCTTGGTTTAATTTTGGTAAGTGATATCTCTCAAGAAATTCATCCATTTCTTTAGATTTTCCAATTTTGAGAAATACAGTGTTCTGAAATTCAGTAGAAAGTTGTTCAGTTTCCATGATTTGTAGGTTTTGTGTTGTTTCTGTTATTGAAATCTAGTTTTAATTGTGGTGATCTGATAAGATACTGGGGAGTATTTCATTTTTCTTTAACTGAGAATGTGGTCAATATTGGAGAATATTCTATGAGATGCTGAGAGGAAGGTATATTATTTTGTGTTTGTATTAAGTTTCCCACTACTAATGTGTGGGTTTTGATGTGTGAATCAAGCTTAAATAATGTTTCTTTTTCAAATGTGGGTTACCTTGAATTTGAGATAAAAATGATCGTCAGAATTTAGAAGTTATCTTGGTTGATTTTTTTTCCTATGTTGAGTCTGGCATGTCCTCAATCTCTTCTGACTAATTTTGGGTGGAAATCTACTTTGTTAGATATTTGAATGGCTCCAATGGTTTGCTTCTTGGGTCATTTGTTTAGAAATCTTTTTCAAAACTCTAATTTGAAGTAATTTTTATCTTTGAGGTTGAGGTATTTTTTTTAATGTGGTAGAAACATGATTCATTTTTCAAACCCATTCTTATAGCCTTTGTTTATTTGGGGGAAATTGAGTCAATTGATAATGAGAGATACTTATGAGCAATGCTTGATAATTCTTTTTTACACAATCTGCTTTTATACCATTTTAATTACATGCAAGTATTAAGGTCAGTTCTAGTTTGGGGAGTTATCAATGCAATAGATGCACATAGTCAAGGAACAAGCCAGATAATAAACACAAATAGTCAAAGAACAAGCAAGGCAAAAAATAAAGGTCCAATAATTCTTGATGCTTTGTTAGGGGTTATGTGGTCCTCTGTGTGTTTGTGTGTGTGTGTGTGTGTGTGTCTGTGTGTCTGTGTGTCTGTGTTTCTCTGTCTGCTTTCATATGTTTCTTGGCCTTTTTCATTTGCAGCCTTTATGTCTCTGTTCTGAGCATGTAATATTATGATTATTATGTGACATGGGGACTTTCTTTTCTTGATCATATTATTTGGTGTTCTGTAAGCTTCTTTTACTTTTCTAGGCATGTTATCTGTCTGAATATGAACCATCACATTCATTTTTAAGGTTTAGCATGACAATACTTGCTAGCCATCTCTGCTATTATGTGAACATTGATTAAAAAAGCAAAATAGAAACTCTGGTCTAATATTTTAATCAATGACTAACTAGAACTATGTGTCTTGATTTTATTTTCTTTTTATTTTCATTTAAAGATGGTCTTTTTTAAAAAGACACAACCATATTAATGAAGAAACCACTATTTTCCCCAATATACATTGAAGTCTTTTAAACTGTTTCATATTTGTTCAAATTTAAATTTCTTAGGTTTACTTTTAAAACATTGTAAACTCCTTTTCTTATGTCAGCAAACTGTAAGCCTCTAAAAGATGTTAAAACAAAGTCTTCTAAGTTTTCTGTATTTTGATGGACTATATACTTGTAAATTTCATTTTCAGACATGAACTAGCTCAGAGAATTGGGTGATGAAGGAGATGATAACAATTGTAATAGCTATTAACTGAAAACATTGGACACGAAAATCCAGGCATTTCAGCATAGTATTGATTTGTAGTTGATTGATCTCAGATCACAGATTTAATTGGAACAGAGGCCCCTCTTGTTATTTCTAGCTACTATGTCAAAAGTAATTAACTGATTAATATTCTGAATTAACTGATGAATATTTTTGTTATGGATAGTTTGTGGTGAGTCAGGGGTCTTCAATATTAGTCATTTGTTATCATCTACACTTACAGAGAATACTGATGCTGAACTCCTGTTTTCATCCTTAACTTCTATAACCTACCTTTTTTATGCCATCTCTTTCAATTCTTTAAAGTTTTTGAAAATTCTACAAAACTTTCTTATTTTTATTACATATTCTATATTTAAATAGGTGTTTTAATCAAGAATTTTTAAAAGCACAACTTGTGGATAACAATACTTCCAGATATTTTATGTTGTACATATTTCATATAGAGGTATATTAACCTGAATACATTGTATATATGTATTGTGTGCTGATACATTATATAGCAAACATGAAATTGTAAGGATTTCCCCATAGTTGTTTAAACTTCTGTGCATGGGCATATATGTTCATCTGGAGGCTAATTATCAAAGAAAACTATAGTCATATAAATAGGGTAAGAATTTGAATAGATTCATTTCAGAAAAAAAACCCACTAAGTATAAAACACAGCATGATGAATCTTTGCAAAGAGAGCCACCTACTCGCTAGCGTGGGTATGTTGCTGAATGACACTTCAATGGGAAAGGAGAGAGATCCTGTTTGTGTTTAACTTTAGTTAAAAGCAGCAGTAAAGCTCTGTGCCTAATATAGAAATTCTCTCAGAAGATCTGGATCATTTTACGGAAAAAAAAGGAACAAATCTAAAAAAAGAAATTACATCAATGAATGGTCTGTCCTGGTTTTACTTGTAAGGGGGGGGGAATGAATGAGATTTATGCTTGTAGTGATGTTGTGAGAATACAAATGAGTCCTTAAATATTGACAACACACTGCACAGAATCTGTTTCTAGAACTGAAAGCCATCAAAATCAATTTACTGGTTCTTCATGTATTTTTATAGTTTGTCTCTCGCTTCAAAAATTTTAAAACATGTCATGAAAAATGAGTAGTTAATTCTGCATCAATGCTTCTGATTGTATTTTGTCATTTAGAGCAATACTTCCACAATTCTTACTATTTTGAAATTAGTCATGGACTGCTATTTTCTATCCTATCTGCTTTGTAATTCTACCTTTCTAAGCCATTGAGTTCAACATACAATCTCTGGAATATTTTATCATTTTTTTGTTTTGCTTTTGTTTCAACGATTTACTCTCTTTTCCCAATAAGGATAGAAATTGGTACGCCCTCTCCTACTTTCATAGTTTTGCAAAAGAGGAAGTAGAAAGTAATAAACAAACAAACAAACAAACAAAACATATAGCTTTCTGTGATCTGAAAGCCTTCAGTTAGAATGTTCAAAGATATGTAGGTAACTTTTTATTTGTGCTTAACAAATAAATAAATCAGGAAACCCATATAGAATGCAATTGGATATAATTTGTCTGACTTTAGCCGAGAAAGGGCACTCAGAAAAGTGTGTTCAGATGTCTCCTCAACCTTCAACTATAACTATTACTCCTCTTGGTTATAAAGTAGGACCCATCTGAAATGAAATACTTATAAGCCTTTGGACTCCAAAGAAAGGCAAGGAAATAATATAATTTTTATTTTTAACAATGACTTTTCTGTTTGCAATTGTTACACTTTTTCTTAGGGAAAATAAGTTTTCTCTAAAGGGATGTCACTGGATCTATTAACCACACTCCAGAGCAGGCACCATCCCCAGGACTGGCTGGTCAACACGAAACTAATTCCATGGATTTGGAGGAACTTATTGTATTGTTTTGTTTTGGGATTTTTGCTCTTTTGTTTGTTTGTTTATCGAGTTTTACTTTGGTGTACCTGTGGGCTTTTTAAAGAGAGAAGTCACAAAATTGGCTGATGGATTTCTAAAAAGATTGACAAAGTGTTACATATTCAATATATTTTTTCTAGGATTGGAAGTATCCTATCAATCCAGTCCATCAATTTCAGTTCTAGTGTTTTTCATTTCTTCTATGCTTAATACAGAAACAGGTGTGTTAACTCAAAGTATGATGTCATGTAAAATTCTTTCTCGTTACGATGTAAGGCATACTTCTTTATAATTTTCAATATAGAATTTTCCAGGTAAAGCGAACATGTGAATCAAAATTTTCTTTAAATTACAGATATTGTCTTCATCCATCTGAAGCTTATTGATATGTTTTATGTTTACTAACAACTGCCCTTGAATTTTGTTTTTGTTATTAGAGGAAAATGTTATGTGAGATACTTTTCTTTTACTGTGTCAGAATCAAATGGCCAGATGGAAGAAAAGATTTATTTTAGTATTCAAGACTATTGGCCTGAATGCCTGGGAAGACATGTTATAACATAATAGTAAGGGTAGAAAGAAGAGAAATCATGTTTTGCCTCACACAGGAAATAAATAAAGAAAGAGAAATTGGAGAACTCTATAAATACCTAAAGTTCATATCCAGTGTCTTGCATCCTACACAAAAGCTCAAACTGCCAAGTATTCCATTACCTCCCAAATATCTCCAGTAACTGGGACCAAATGATCAAATTCTAAAAGTATCTTATATTTCCCGGATGAAATTGTTGTATTGTAGGCTTGATATTGAATAAGTTCACCTGTACTATTTCCTTCTGAATTCTGGCTGGCTGGTTCAATTCATCTGTTCTGGCTCAAAACTCTTCTCCAAGGTGAATGATTCCAAAGGACTCCTCTTGGCTTCTGACTTAACTGCCCTACTCAAAACTAATTGCTGTGATCTAAACTGAACTGAATTCTACCCATTGCCTGAATTTAACTGAACTCATGGAATTTAACTGAACTGTGCA
The DNA here is from genome assembly GCF_004785775.1 of Grammomys surdaster. Classification (NCBI taxonomy): domain Eukaryota; kingdom Metazoa; phylum Chordata; class Mammalia; order Rodentia; family Muridae; genus Grammomys; species Grammomys surdaster. Next base: position 6,682,155 of record NW_021620932.1, read on the forward strand.
ATCTGCTTGAATTCAACTCTATTGCATCCACTAAACTCTCTCTCTCTCTCTCTCTCTCTCTCTCTCTCTCTCTCTCTCTCTCTTCTTTTAAGTTACTAAGTTACTTCTTTTTTTCTGTGCTGTTCTCCTGGATATTGGCCATATCTTATCCCTGACTCATTCTGTCAAATCTTTCTCTGATTCATTACTTTGTCTGACACAAAATTAGAAGTCATTTTCAAATATGGCTGATTCCTTCTAAAAACTAACTTTACCTTCATTGTTAGGGATTAAAGATGTGAATATTAAAGGATTGTCTGAATCCCATGCAGGTCATACAGTAGTCCGGTGTGTGACTGGGTTCTGGCAGGGTCATATATTTAGATGTGATCCCTTGGCAAACCAATCATGTTGCTGGATTAAAGTTACTCTACATCAAATCCATGAATTTGTGGTGGATGTGGCTAATTCACATCATCACAGAAGTTATGCCAAGTGACAATTTAATTGACTTAAACAAACTTATTTATTTCATCAAATTTTGGGAACACAGTTTTACAAGATCAAGGTACCAGAATCACAGGGTTCTATTAATAACTCTCTTTGTAATGGCAGACAAATATAATCTTCTTGTGTCTTCATATGATCAGAGAAAAGCAAACTGTATTGCTTTCCCATGTCAACAGAGGCCAAAATCACATCAACAAAGTTTACATTTTAATAAAATATTTCATTGTTATGTATTGAGAGGGGAACAAGTATATCAGCATTTCTAGTAATTCTCCTGAGGTGTTTAGCATTTGGAACTGTTTTTTTTCTTTAGGTGGGCGAGCTTTTCATATTTTGTGATATACCATTAATATGTCTTCATTTACTTTATGCACTGAAAATTCCCATAAGGTCAGAGTTCCATAATAGGCATCACAATTGCAGATATTAAACTTGGATTCGTAATATTCTCTTAGAAGTTTATCTCATAAGCTGGACAAAGGTAAGTTAAAAATAGAGTTTATAACAGCTGCCCCTACAAGTATAGCTGGAGGATTATGAGGCTTATCAGCACATGTCAGAAAGATGCTGGGATTTTACTTGCGGGAAGTCTCAATATTAGTCAATAATATGATGTGATTGCCAAAGTATAAACGGAATTTTAAGGTACTTTAGTCAGCACACAACTTTTAAAATGAAGGAGTTAAATTCCATTCTGTAAGCTGTGTCTAAACAGAAGGTAGAGTTACATAAAATCCTATAAGCTAAATTTTATATATACTACATATAAATACATTGTTTGATATCTTCTTTTTTAATTAATTTATTTATTTTTTCAAATCATAATTTTTACTTATTTTTTGATCACTTCTAATTAATGGTATACATAAATATGCAACAACGATATTCAAGTCTGTTAACCATGGTAATTAAAGATGCATTTCCTTCATGTTATGCCCTGGACAAAATTTGTTCTATAGTGTGCGGCACCAGGAATATCATGAGTCTCAGATGTTAGCTGTTTTACTGAAAGTCGGCATATTAGATTCGAGGTAGAAAGTAAAGAAAAAAGGTGAAGTAAAAATGAGTATTATCTCCTAGTAGCTCTGCAAGAGATAAAGTGGTTTTCTTAGCCTTATATGATTCAATTCCCTTATCCTCTATTTAATGTAAGTTTACCCAGTTGAATTTGGAACCAAAGGAAAAACATATATACTAGGTAAACTAGAAACAATTACTCTGAAGAACGCTTTTTCAAACACAGAGTGCATTAGATTTTTGTTGCAGCAAGTGGAAGCAGTCAATAAGAATTCACCTGGACTTCATCTGTCTCTATTAATAGACACAGGGTATATATAAAACATATTATGTTAAAAGAAAAAAATGTATAAAGGGAAATATTGACAGATTTTAAGATAATTTGTATGTTGTGGCAATATGCATAAGTACTGGAGAATATTAGAATATATATAGACATAAAATATTATAATAATTCATGATAAAATAAGTTGTAGTTATTTATGAACCATTCATCAAGTATTTTTTGAGTGTGTCATAGCATTCAGATTTTATAGGTACTATGGATACAGGGTCTGTCTCTACTAATTATTATCTCAGGCAGATGCATTATAAACAAATACAATATTCTGGCATATTACTTTGATGTTAGAAATTCTAGGTAAATATAAAAAAGTACATTCTCAGATATGGATGAGAGTTGTTTAGAGATTTGTGCAGATTGTTGCCTGCAGTGTGTTTGCACGTCTGGATGATTTGAGATGCGTATTTGGGTTTTAAGTTGTTTTCTTTAAATATATATATAAAACTATGATCTGTCAATCTTTTTTATTGACCTTACATACCGAGAGAAGATGAGTAGAATATAGTTGGTGGCCTTTAGACTGGTAACCTTATATGGATGACACTACCTTGCTTGGCCTTCACATTACTACTTTTCTTTAAAACACACTCTTCTTTTTTCCTTTATGAAACGAATTATTACAAAGGTAAGGTGGCTAAGCAAGAAATACCCATTCTTAAAGAACCTATATGATATGCAGTGCACTTTATGCATGTGGCACAAAAACATTAAGAAATACCAGTTTTAAAACCATGCATATTAAAGGCTATCAAATAAAGTTGTTGTGGGTTGTCAGTTTAAATAATTAGAACCAAGTTGCTGTGGATGCAGGGGGTTGGCCATCACTCAATAAATGCAGGGAGGCTATCTTTGCATCAATTACTGCCCGAGGTGCTTCCCACTATGCATTGTGCTTTTGCTGGAGAAGCATTTATATCCTATGGTGCACTGTCAGCACCCTGCTAGTTCATGAAGAAGAAAGTAGCTCGTGCATAACCAGGTAAGGCATTCATCTCTGGGCATGTAAGCGAGGATGCAGCAAAATGCAGGGAACACAACTGGCAGTGGTGACTTTTGAGGCCTTTGGTAAAGCCAGCTTGCTTCCAATTGCACAGATGCTCATCTCTACCTTGACAGATGAAAGTAACAATTGCAGTGCAACCCAAATTTATTTTATATGGACGGGATTACCATACAAATTCACCTTCTCCTTTGAAATTTCTTTTAAACAGCTAGATTCCCCACAGGCACTCAGAAGTAGAGGTTGTATCTACATATAAAAAGGAATTAGGAAATTAAGGTAATTATCAGGACCCTGCAAGCTCCAAATTGCCCTGTGTTTAAATAAATGCTCTAGAAACTTCAAAGAGGAAAAGTTAGATGGCGCCATCAATTGTGTGTTTTTGTGCTGGGAGATCGGCCTATGGTGCTGGAACATCTGTGTGAGCATAGATAGAGACTCCATTAGGAAATAATGGCACAGGCAGACCATGGCATTTACACATTGTCTTTTTTGCTTTCTTCTTTCGATATCACTCCCCAGAATTTAAATTGGTGACTCAAGTTGCTTCTATTTTGAAATAGCATCTTTGAAACCAATTCATTCAAATTTAAGTTCAATTATATTAGTTTTCTGATGTGGAGTAAAACTCCCTGTGACTCTAAGAAATGCATTCCCTTCTCTTCATTCTTCAGAGATACTTTTAAATCAAGGATCTTGTAGGAGATTCTCCTCTCCATATACTAGAATGTGCCTGTACCATCATGAACTGTTACTGTATATTTGTGGTATATTGAAAAAGAGAATTAAAAAAAGATAAATAATTAATCCATAGGCAAAAATATTCCATATTTACAAAACATGTTTTTACACTCTACTTGTCGGTGGTACTGGACTAGGCGTTCTAAATTGAGTGCTCTGTGCTTATGTCCTCACAAGATGAGTGTAGATTTCAAGGACAGCATGGAAGTGTTTTAGTTAGTAAACATAGAGAAAATAATTTGGTCATTAAGTTTCAATATTTTCCTTATCTCTAAGCCAAGGGTTAATGCTACCTGAGAGAACATTCACATTCAACCAGCTGTCTTTAGTAATGAGAAAAAGTAAATACACAAAACTACAACCTGTTCAATGCCACATGACAGATGGATGGATAGATAGCATGTGGAGACATAGTTCTTTGTTGTTAAGTAGACAATGGCACATTATGCACATAGGTTTAATCATTTTTAACAAGTCTACATGCCACCTTTCTTAAATGCTTATTTGCATTGTCAAGGTCCTACAAGATAGAATACATATTTTCTAGCCAGGTATTTCCTGTATCTAGAAACCCATGGTCACTTATTTAATTTAATTATTATTATTAAACATTTAGAGATAAATAAATCTCCTATTTAATCATACCTGTACACCTACCATATTCAAGAGAAACAATATTCTCCCATAACTAAACCAAATATTTTCACTATTCATATTATTAATGAGAAATATATATTATCTCCAAACACTCTTTATGGAGAATCTGTGTTTCACAATCCTTCTATTTAAATAAGCTATATCATTTTTTAAAAAATTCTGCATAGCATAACTTAGTGGCATAATTCATGAATGATGAAATTAATACAGCTAAGGGTTGTGTAAATCTCCCACTATAAATGGCAATCTGGATTCAGATCATCTCCCTTACTATAAACTAGAATGTAGAAAATCACATCAGAAGACAGAACCATCAACTTCATAGGACCTTTTTTTTATGACTAGGGAGCATACACAGTTATATCAACTTTTACATGACTTTGTTTTAATATAATTATCATGTTAATATTTACATCATCTGAATTAATATTTCCCCAGGTCTTTTGATAGACACCTGTTGTTTCCATTTAATGATGTGACTTTATCCCTTGAAGTACAAATGCTGCACTGGACATCTTAAAGAAAAAAGAGTGGATATTGTCCTATACCTTAATGTCCAGATAAGTCTTCCAAATGTGAGATAATTCTGAAAATTAATGTTTTTTAATTAGTTCCATAGTATTTTAATTCTTCTTCTAAAGTCCTTTCTCTGTTTTAGAATTGCATTTTTTTTTTTTTATAAATCACCCATGGACTCAAAATTGATGCATTGTAAATTTGTCAACTATAGAAATTCCAGGTTTTGGGTCTCCTCTCTACTGCTGTGATCCCGTTTCTTATTTCTCTATTAATTTTTTCCAAATCTCGGTTCTATTTCTTGTTGCATTCCAACTAGTCTGCTAAGATGAGAGTTGATGAAAGATTAAGGCTCCTCATTTCCCAGGAGTATTTATATTTTAATGGGGGTTTCATGCCGATCAAAAACCCTCCAAGATGCAAAGGAATGAATTCTAAAGGTAACAGGAGGGAGAGATATTTTTAGACGGGGAGCATCTGGCTTGCCCCTCTAATCACATCCCATAAGCTGCCTACTCCATTTATTTGTAAGACCTTGCCTCTGCTGTTTACAGTGAGAAGGCTCTCTGTAATTGCACATGCTTTTTCAAAGGTTTAAATCCTGTGTGACATTGGTACCTCAGTGTTTATTTTCTCTCTTAGCTCTGTGTTTCTGATGACTGGAACAAATTCTCAAATGCTTTTTAATGATGATGTAAGTCCTTGAACAAAATGAAAATCTGTTGTTTTAGCATATTTGGAAGAGTGCAAGTCAGCTGTCACAGGAAGAACAACTTGTCTGGAAATGCCATTTCTCACTCACTGTATTAGCATGCATGCATAAGATAAATTCCATTTTGAGTGGATGCTGCAGTCCACATATACATATACACATATGCATACGCAAACACATACATATGAATGTGAATGCATAATAAAGAATCCAGAGAGCATCTGCCCTTTCACCCACAGGAGCCTCTTTTCAAAGCATATTTACTCAGATAGTGTGTCTGCTTGTTTTTTCAATCTAAAGCACTGAAAGGATTAAAAGAACACTAATTTTTTTCCTTTCTAGCACCAATTTAGCCTATACACTAGAGTAAATTGTGTATTCTCACATAGCAATTTTCTGTGAAAATATAAACCCCCGACTGAGACGCTTCAAACGTAGAATGCTGAGTAATTTTGCAAAATGCTTAGTAATTAAATGTGATGATAATGCATTCCAAAATGAAGAACAATTATCAAATATGCTTATCTTATGGAGATTGTTAAAGTTCCCAATAAACTCTGTCTTCATTATATCAATTAATATCCTAGTATTTGATTGCTTAATACAACTGCTTCTCCACAAAATATTAGTGATTGCTGCTAATGTTAATATTTGCATGCGGTTTCTAGGCATTTCCATATTTCTTTTTTTACATTATTTAGCACTTCTTTGATGGAATATAAACTTTTTAGTGTTTTATTTTTTATTTATTGAATTTTTAAAAGAATCCACCATTCACTAAACATATGCAAAAATACAGAATGTAGCAAAAAAAATAAGCATTCAAACGTTTACCATAATGCAAAATGCTTACCGACACAGATTCTTCATTCCAACAGAGAAACATTAATAATTTTGAGAAGCAAAAATGTAAGACAGAATACTTCACATCACATAAGTTTTATCAAATGCTATTAAACAATACTTTGGGTTAGTGGTCAATGATTTATCTCTAGCAACCAAATTCATACCAGCAACCGTTCTGTAAATTGTATCTATTTCCAAAGTTGTAATAAATTGCAACATCTACACAGTCTGAGTTTTCAGGATTGCCTGCTAGTATTCCAAATACATAGGGTGAGCTCATTCGCATCAATACCAACATTGTCAGACTGATAAAACTTCAATTTATAATGTAGCATTGAAAACTGCCTCACCTCCCTCCAACCTACATCTTTTACAGCATGTAGTTATTGCTACTTCTGTAATGTCTGTCCCGATCTTCCCATCAGTTTTAATCTTTCTAGCACTTTCTCTTTCCTCCAGATTACACTGTTCTAAAACCTACTTGATTTCCCTCTCTTCATTTAGTGCTTCTTATATAATCTATCTCACTAAAGAAAGCCAGATTCACCTGGCTAAGGAGTATCTCTAATTATGTCTGCCCATTTTTAACTTTACTCTTTCCCAAATACAGCATGGGTTGATAAGAGCTCATTATCCTGGGTGTGTGTGTATGACCTTGTAAAATTTCTCCCCCAAGCTACGTTTCTAACTTTGTTATGCTGTTATTTTCTATCATTTTCACTACTAAATGCTCAGGATCATAGTCTATACTTAAACATGGAAATTATCTGTCATATTTGTGAGATTTTTGCTGTTGTGTTTTAGTTTTGTTTGTTTGAGTTTTATTGTTATAGTTTGTTTTTTTGGAGCCAGGGTATAACTTTGTAACCTAGACTTGCTTTCTCACTGAGTAGTTCAAGTTGGTTTTGAATTTGTGGTAAACCTTTTTTCTGATTTAGTGATGTGATGCCATTGCTTATACGATTGATACTGTTATTTGCTATGTGATTTACAAGAAAACCCCCCATTTAAAAATAAAAGAGAAGGAAGAGGATAAAGAGACTGGAGAGAGATGGAAGGAGAGAGATTAGACACAGTTGGAAGCAGAGGATTGCTAGATAGGGGAAGAATGAAAGGAAAGTGGCCTTGGAAAGAAGAGGAGCAACAGTTGTAAATTCAAGGTTCAACTTGGCATTGACTCAGAAGAATGGGTTAAAATGAGATTTTGCAGCTCTTTACCAACTATCACTCTAAAAGCGTGTGTCTTTCCCTGTAGCGACGGGTGAATTCCATCAGCTTCAGTTAATGTCACATATTTCTGTTTCCAACCACCAAGGGTGTTCACTACACAAGTAGCAAAAGTGGATAGGAAGGTGATATGTCCTTTGGTAACATTTGCCAGCAAGACTTACTTGTACATAATTGGTTAGATCTGAAAACTGGATAATGTAAATTAATAAAATATATATACATGCAAATCATTGTTTCCAGTTTTATTAGAAAACCAATATGTGTTTTGTCCTAATGGTCTTGCCCAAGCTTGTTTTTATAAAATTTATTGGATTCTAAATGTTTTGTACAAAAATACATGACATATTTCTGTTGTTTTATTAGAGCTCAGCCAAATTAATACAAGTTTTTAAAGTAATATTTACAAAATCCAAGACATTTCACAAGATTCTAAGAAATGATTGATGACAGTTCTTTTCTGTCTTGTTTGTCTGATATTTAGATTGTTCCTACTCTAAACAGGAGAAAAAAATGTATTATCTTGACAAAAAAAATAACAACTGAAACTGCCTTTTTATCTTGGGCATAGTTAAGTACTTTCCTAAATCTAATATGTGAACCAACTATGGCATTCACATTCTTAATTTAGAAACTGAGGTCTGATAAATCTACTTTACTATTAGAGTAATACCAAGTCTTAAGTGATTTTCTCAGTGGGTGACAAATTTGGCTTTGTTATTTGGATTATGAAATAAAGCAAACTACAATTTTATAATATATATTGCTGATATGCCAACTTAGTCTTTCCTGGTGAGTTTCACAAAATAGCTACTTAACTTTTTTGCCTGAGAAGCTGAAGAATTATTTAAAGAAAATAATTATTCAGTATTTTTTTTTGGTGATAATTTTAAAAATATACTGATGCCAAAAATAAAAAGTCTTTGGATCACAGGTTGTTAACATAAAAAAAATCCATAAAAGAGTACATTTTCTCTCTGACATATGCACACAGAATAAGAAACTATAGGTATCTCAAGTACAAAACATAAGACCAAAAAAGGCAAAATATTTGTTATTTTACTCTAAGTTGAGTAACATGGCCGATGTCTTAAAGAAAAAATACAAACACGTAAAATGCAGTAAGGTTTAGAATATTTCCTTTGACTATAGTCTGATTCTGACATGACTCAAATGATAAGATTGATGGTAACAACATATTTATTATAACATTATTCTAATATATTGAATTTCCACAATAAAGATCTTTAAAGATTTCAAAAATATAATTTCCTAAATATTGTTTGATCTGCTAAATGCCTGAGAAACACTTTTGTAGGCATATTTTCCTTCAGTGATATCAACAGAATTTAATGACATCTTGAATTTATAGCAGGTAATTTAAGATTGCTACGTAAATTATATATACAGTCATATAGTAATATAATCTTAACATTTGAACTTAAGACTTTTTCTCTCATTTTTTTTTCAAAATGGATTCAAAGTAGATTGTGACATTTTTGTAAGAAAGAGTGATTAGTGTTCTCGATAATCATATTTTTTTTTAAAAAAACTGCCACAGAAAGAGATTGTTTTGTTTGAGTGGGAGGATGGGAGGTTGTTGTGTGAATATGGATTTTGAATATTCAGTTTGTTTTATAGATTTAGTAGAAATATTTTTTCAACTGATGAAGTATAAAGTACTTCAAAACTTCATCTTATAAGTATGTTTAAGCTAAATCACAGCCTGAAGGATGTTCTGCTGACACTGGGGGTGTAGAGAGGAAGTACCTGAGACAGAAGACTGCTAAGTGAAATTACTTTAATATTAAGCACCTAGCAAGCAACAGAGCCAAGATTTTTACTCAGGGCCTGTAAATCCTATGAATCAACAGTGCTTTAGTACTCTTTCAAGAGAGATAGATCATGAATTATTCTGTAAGCTATCAAGAAAGACAGATCCTCTAATTTCATCCCTGTCATGATAGCAGGTACAAATATTTGTGTTCATTAGACTCCTGATTTCCCCCTTTCTAATCTACTACTCACATCATGGCTAATAATGTAACAGTTTTATTCAAATAAGAGCAAGAATATATCCTCACCCATGCATGCACATGCATTTTTGTACTGGAGAAGTTCATTGACTAGGAACCACTATAAATAAAAGTTCTTTCAACCAGTCCACTGATTTATACTATGGAAAATTGTATATTAAGAGGCATATTTCGACACTTCTGGAAAGACTTTATAAAATTTGAAATGACTGATAGAAAGAAATCCTGATAAGTTCAATTAGATGGAATCAATAGCCTGGTGCTGATATAAAGTATTAAAATCTTGACAGAAGAATTGTCTCTACTTCAGGGATATACCTGCATAAAAGAAGACAGGCCATATATTTGCTCTTAAGACCACTGTATATACATTGCATCCAAAACCCAATGAGTGATCTCTCTCTCTCTCTCTCTCTCTCTCTCTCTCTCTCTCTCTCTCTCTTTCTCTCTCTCTCTCTGCTCTATCTGTGTAATGTAACCTTTTATTCACACAGGGGTTTTAAACACACAAAGGCAGGACATGGGAAAGGGGATGACACTGGAGTGTGGGTGTTCAGGAGGAGTACAGATATCTTCCAGAACAGGGTACCAGCTGGGTGAAGGTTCAGGGGACAGGTCACTATTACAAGTTCAAGGCCAGCCTGGTCTACAAAGTGAGTTTCAGGACAGCCAGGATTACACAGAGAAGCCTGTCTCAAAATAGGTTACCTTTGATTGTAAATCAATCATATTTTTACTTCCACAATGGTATATTATCATCCTTCTAACTGACAAACACATATCTTTTTTTACTTTTATAAGATTTCACAGTAATATATCATCAGGCCACTTACTGGGTTGGGGGCTTACTATATATATATATATATATATATATATATATATATATATATATATGAGATTATAAATAAAAATACATAGAATTCTACTCATAAATAATATAGTTGTTACAAAGCTCTAAGCTGATTCCTGTCTTTTCTTTCCATTCCTCTTTTTCTTTGTAATAAGTAAGATGAGGATGGCTGTTCTGTGAGTTGCAGTGAACAAAACAGAGGTGAAAAAACATTAGTTGATGTGGAGAGAAGATAGGCTTCCCTTTTGAAAATTTTAAAACCCTGAGCACATTCAATGTGCACGGCACTTAATGTATTGTTCAAGTCTTTCCTGCACATCCAATTTTTATGAGAACCTTAAAAGGCTTCTAGTAGACAGTTTAATCACATTTCCTCTTTACCACTTGAATGTGTGCTTCTCCTATGGAGGTCATTGTCATAAAAAGGAAACTTGCTTGCTTTTCTGTCTGCCTTTTCATTTTTTGGAGGAAGGGCAGAAGATTTGAAATACTGAAAAGTATAAGAAAACCCATATCACTTACACCATTATGATACTGCTTTTTTCCTCCTAATAATATCCATCATTTATATTTGTAAAGTGTATACTTTCATGTTTTTAGATGTGGGTCCATCTTCATAACTGCTTTACATGGGAATAATGATCATTACCACTATTACATACATAGAGAAAAGAAAACTTTCTATATTACCTTATGAAGGTGAACTCAGGTATTAAACTCTTGGCAGAAGAATTGTCTCCACTCCAGGGATATGCCTGCTCAACAGACTAGAGGACATTTCTTCATGTAAAAGTCTTTGTAAAATCTTCATACTTTTAAACAGTTTTCTGAAAAATCTGATTTCCTGTTATTTATAGCTTAAGACAGCTATAAGAATTCTAAAAGGGAGAGCTCTGCAATATCCTCCCTGCCTCTCATTTCCTCCAGGTAAATAATTTTGCTGAAAGTTTTAGCTGACAGAACCTAAGAAAACACAGGATCAAATTTGCTTTCCTAGACAATATTTTACAATAGAAACAAATGGTTAAAATACATTTTGGCTATTCTGTAAAACCTATAAAAAACAATGTTTAAAGTTGCAAATAGAGCTACAGGTAGAAACAATGGAAACCATGGATTGAGATCAGCATATTAAATAGCATGACTGACAGGTAGACATGGGTAACTACACCCTGGTTTCAGACAGTGCTCCAAGAATTAAACAATCCTTGATCAGGCCACAGCTGTAGAACTGAGATGGAACATAGCGTAACTCATCGATTACTGATTTCTTAATAATAAGTCATCAAAAGGAAAAAGCAAATCTCCATTTTAACCAGCAGGCTTATAGTGAGAAGCATGGAAGGATGCACTTAACTTTTTCAATAGGACTGAAATTTACATGGCTTAATTCCTTAAGAAACCTCAAAATCTCCTTATTTTTCTATTTAACTGCCAGGAATTCCAAAGCATATCACATAGTACACTGAACATGAAATGCCCCAACTTAGGATTCCTCTCTACATGGTCACATATTTCTTTTAGTATGAATATATATGTGATCCAAATTCTACAATACATTGACATAGTCCAATAGTGACATCATATTTTAGTAGAGAAATGAATATCTGTAAGTGTATGTGTCAGCTGTTATGGTATAGGAAATAATTGTGACACTAGCCAAAGCAGATGAAAAATGCCAAAGTTTTAAATTGTTCTAAAACTTGGAGTCTAAATTAATATGAGCTATTCAACATAATATAAATTTAACTTAACATGTAATTTATAAGAAAGTTGGTTTTGAAGCGCTACTGTAATAAAACAAGAAATCAGATAATTGGAATTCTTGATTACATTATTTGATATGGGACCTTACTATGGACTAGAACTTGGGAGCTCAAGTCATCCTCCCTTGTGATCTTCCTGAATGCTGGTAATACATGCATATGACACTGGGCCCCACCTTGAAGCAATGTATTTAAAACATGATAAATAATAATAGTTGGGTATTAAATATTTTATGACTACATATTTGATATGTTAAGTTTCAAATTTTAATATCTTAACAAGTAGTCTATTTTATAGTAATACCTGTATTCGATATGAAAATTCTTCTAACATATTTTGACCGTGTCAGACTGCATAGAGTGAACTTTTCCAGTCATAGCAAACTCAGTTTTACCTCTTCAGGTTCATAGAAATATGTATATCAAACTGGGATGAAATCTCTGACCCATGACCTTCTCTCTAGTGTAAATACACCACATGATTTGAATCTGAGAAAATAGTCACTGTGAGTGTTTCTTCACACTATCATATACTCACAGACAACACATTCATTTATTGAATCAATGATGATTAGCTTGCCTACTCTGTTTTATTATCAACTTAACAAACATGTCTTAGGCATGTATTATGGGTTGAATGGTTTTCCAGTATAATTTAAATTTTGAAATCCTAGTTATTTGTAAGTCAGACAGTGACTTAATTTGGACATTCTTTAGTAAAGAAGCAATGTTAAAGTGAGGTCAAAAAGGTGAATTTTAATTCACTCTGAATGTTTTCTTAGATCAAGAAAACACTTCAAGCAGAAGTCCCAAGTACAAGAGACAGTGTAAACACAAGAATGAAGACAGCCATTTACAAGGAATGGGAAGTTGCTCCCACGAGATCACACTCAGTAGCACCTTAATTCTGATCCATATTCTCTAAAGAAGTGAGACACTATCATTTTTTTTTTTTATTGTTTAAGGCATTCACTCTACAATACTTTTTTATAGCAGTCCCAGCAAATGAACTCACCAGGGAAAAGACAATGTTTTGAAATTTCATCTCTATTTTATCGTTCCAATTTAAGTAGAAACATTGAGATAATTGCCCCCAAATAAAGACTTTATTATATTCCATGGAAAAGTGTCCCTCTGAGAATTAAAATATTGACACCTGGAAAGATGTCATTTGTAAGCCATAATGTTGTTCAAACACATTTCCTAGGCATGTTTCACTAAATCTTTTTTAAACCTTCCGATGAAGTCTCTCTGGGAACTCCTTAAGTTATTTTTCAGTGGTTCCTTCTGTGAGTATCATTTCTCAAAAAATTCAAGGACATGTACAAGAAGATGCTACCCCCATGCACCTAGCAGAACAAACTGTGTGGCACATTTAAGTCCATGACAAATGAAGATGAAATCAGACTAAAACCTCTTCACAATGTCTCTCTCAGTATGTATGCTGTGCAACTGTCTGCCTTGCTGCTAAAACAGTCTTCTAACATGATCTTTTAAACATTTTGATAATTAAAATTGCTTGGATTGTCTCCAAGAGAGACTACCTCATGCCAGTGTTATTACAGTGAGATTCTAGAATGGCAATTCTGGTTGTTGGTTGCACAGATCATCCTTGGTAACTAAAGCTAATTAACATAGCAATACAAATCTTAATCCAGGAAGCTTACAAGTAGAAAATCCAATTAAAGTGATGTGACATTAATTACAAGACAATAGGAAGGTTGGATTGAGAGCCCAGTGACATAGACTGAGTATCAGTATGGTTGTTTGTGTGAGTAGAGTAATCAGTAGCGGTAGCACCTGCCCATCTCTACCCTGCTTGCTATAATTACTCAACAGGCACTATGAGGGTTATTTTAACAACATTTTAAACATGTTTTAACTCATCTAAAGAACAGTACAATCTAATGAGAAAATGATTTACTTCTCTTTACTTCTTTTTAGTTTTTACAGATACGGCATGGTATGTAAGTAGGAGAATAGGACATTGTAACAGAATAACACTATGGCACAGAAAAAGGGACAGATGTAAACATGAGAGTAGCTCACAGAAGAAGATCATTTTCCTGTGAAAATTATTGATTTGGTGCTACTTCATGAAAAATGTTTTCCCAATATAAACTTTGAAGGTGCAATAATACAAGTCAGTACTGTTATTGTCATGGCTGTGTTGTACAAATGACCATAAGGAAGATAATAAACAAATGAAGCTATTCAATTACACCAGGACTAAGATAATTTATTCAGGAGCAAGGTTTGTTTTAGAAATCATCATTAAAATTTTTTAGGGAAGTATTTCTAAGCCATTTAATTGTTAAACGTTTGTATGTTATAAACGTTTTAATAGTGGGTATATTACTTAAAAGCAACTAATTATACAGCTAAGAATGGAGGCATTGAACATGTAACAAGAATGAAGAAAGTAAGTTAGATGGTCAAAAATAGTAGTTGAGGAACATTAGAATCTTCAATTTTCAAGCTAATAAATGAACAGGAATGAAGTTAAGACCCTTCCACAAAGAAAAGATAACTTATATTACAGTGTTACAGTGCTAAAAATATTTACGTGATATATGGTTAATGTGTCCTTTCTCATAGCACTCCAAAAACAATATAGTTGAAAGGTTAAAATATTAAGAAAATACATATAATATATATTAGGGAACATATTCTAGATGATATATACAATAGAGTCAGTAGACAAACAAATATAAATGAAGTCTTTTAGGATATTAAATATGAGGAAATTAGTTTTCCACTTAAAGGCAATTTACTTTTTAAAGACTAGTCTAAACATATAACTTACCTTTTAGAATGAATCCTCATCTACCTACTGCCAGAACTATATTCCCAATGCTATTTAAAACTGTTAAATAATAAAATATTGAAAACTTAACTATACTGATGAAAGAAGAGATTTGAAATCATTTTGGAGACTATGCCCTTTCATTTTATTCTTTGTATTCTTTGTTTCTAATCTGACAATTTGAGATGAGATGTCTAGACCATTAATTTATACACACACATACACACACACACACACACGTATTCATTTATTCTTTATAAAATTTTGTGAGATTTGAATTCCTCTAAGGCTTATTTTCTTTATCCTCGAATGCTATTCAACTGAAATAACTTCTTTAAGCTGTTGAAATACTAACGCAACTAAAATAACAAAGAGAAATTCTTAAAAAAATAAGTCTGTGCAACCGTATTTTGTTAATACGGAACATTTAATGAGATAACCCATTATATATCTAATATATGATATATGTGTGTTTGTAGTTATATAGTTATGATATATATTAACAATTTGCTGAATGATTATACAGATTTTCAAATTCTAATTTGATTTGATTCTGGCATTAAATCTTGTAAATATTTGTATAGCAAGTAGCTTCCCCACTATGTTCACAGGTTAGTATATTCTAATTTTAGGGAGCATCGCTAGAAATACAAACATTACTTCCAATATTCATGCTTAATTTTAGAAAAAGAAAATGACTGAAGGATATGTAAAAAGTTCAGGTGGGTATTTTGAAATTTCTTTTCACACAAAGCACATGCTTAACAATGTAATATAGTTGAACAAAATCACATTCCTGTGAAAACTTTTAAATATTTCTACATCTTGAAAGAACACATTCTTTTTTGCTATTATACTCACTCTCCTTACAGTAGTAATTTTCTTCTATCAGGTTTGTACTATACATGACATTCCAAAAAAAAAAATTCTGCTGAACTGGTGAAATGGAAAGAATTGTAAACAATCAATAATATTTTGTCAATTTCTAGAAGTCATTTGAATAGCATTAATTAATTCATTCATTAATTAATGAAACAGTAACAAAACAGTATAACTGCCAACACCAAAACCCTGTCTCCTTGGCAGAGAAAGAACAACTGAGTGTTTCAGGCAACTTAGATTTTGAAACTGTCTCAGCTGTTTAATTTCTTTATGCCTCAGTTTCCTTATATGCTAAAATGAAAATGTTGTCTTTATTTTACTGGGAAGAAACTAATGAAAGGCATATATGTAAGTTACTTGTACAGACACCAACACATATTAACCCATTCTCTCTCTTATCACTCTTTTTTAACAAGTGTGTTAAAATTGTCTGTTATATAGAAATGTATGTGGCTATCATGGAGGTTAAGACTGCTTCTTTCTGATACAATTTACAAAATACAACATATTTGAGTTCAAACCTTACAGAACTACCTGGATTATGAAATATAGGTACAATAATATACACAATGAAAAGATGTTATGTTTTTCTTATTCTACCTACTATCTCTAGTTTAAAAAATGATGCTTGTGTTTATAAAAGGAGCCATGATATTAATTTATATACTTATGACTTTAGCTATTCTGTGAAATCACTAGCTGTAGACATTGCTATTTCAGGACTATTTTGATAGCACACTGTATTATTTTGTTTAGGATGGTTTTTCATATTTGCCCTGAAGTCTTGCTCACTACTTGATGACAGCTCAACTCAACGGGGAAGAATAAGTATTTCATATCAATGAAAAGGAAGGAAGAAGCACAACTAGGTTCTTTCATGCCCCATGTTTTTCATGCTTTGAATAACAAATACTGTTTTATACCATTTCATACTCTAATTTAGGATTAAATATGTATTTTATATTTATATTTATATTTATATTTATATTTATATTTATATTTATATTTATATTTTATATTTACATTTTATATGTATTAATATTTAATAGAAATATTTCTATTTCTGAAGTCTGTCTATCTATGGATCAATTCCATGACCATGAAGCTATTATTTGCTTTTGATATTGACTTTATGCACTCTTTTAAAATGTTTCACTTCTCAAATTAAGAGAGCTATACAGGGTTTTTGCTGTTTCTATTGATTTTTGTTAAGTTATATGATACAATAAACTATTTTGAATAGCAAACTAGCTTACATGATAACTATTCTGATCCTAATTTTAATTTTTTTCCATCTGAAATAATATCATGTTTTCTCCAAAATGAGCCTTTGCTTCAATAGTAACTTTAATTAAAGATAGTCAAAATATTGAATTTAAAAATTCTATTTAATATTCTTAAGTTATTCAATTTGGAAAACTGCCAACTAAATAAGATCTTTCTTCTGATGTTTTCTGGTTTTGCAAAAAGAAAAACAAACAAACAAACAAAACTAAAAAACTGGCCCAACAGTTCTGTGCTCTAGCATTATATTTTGTTTATGTGTATGTTCACAACAGGGAACCAGGAACTTACGTTAGTTTATGAAGTATGTATTTTGGGACTTTTAAGCATAGCACAATTCCATAAAAGCATTGATCACCTTTACTTAAAAAAGAAGACTCCATTATTAATTCTGAGATCTACACTAAGACAGTTTTATGTAAACAGCAGCATTGCAGAGTCTAAGAATAATGCTATAATCTCCTGGGACCATAATTTCAGAGGCATTCATATGAAGAGATATCTTTGAATGACTGATTGAATATATACAAACATTCAGCAGGTTATTGTTTTAGGATGCCTTATATTTTTTGAAGAGTTTTACTTTCTGGGTCTTAAAATTACCGCTCACTGGAAATATAAATTTGTTCAATAGAATTGATTTTGAACACAAAATGCTATGTAATTTTCAATACATCCATGCTATATGAGTGCAGAAGAGTGCATAATTTTATATTACATGGGCAGAGGATGGGAGATTTGTGCTTGGCTTAGCTTCTGCAATCGTCTGGAGAATAGATGATGAATTATGAGGTGGTAACAGGCTTTAATTTTTTGATTGAGTGGAAGGATTGTGTTTATAGAAGGTCATTCACTCCAGTGGGGGAAGTTATTAATATAAGAAATTATGTGCTGAGGTAAACTATCTCAGTTAGACAGTGAAATTCATCATTCAAGACTTGTTTAGGGAATTGCAAAATACACTGTATATTGAGCGTCTCCCTTTCAAGCAGATTAATGCTATAGCTGGAAATTTTCAGAAAGTCCTAAAATTTGGTAATAGTCACAGAAAACTTAATTTCACCATAATTTATCTAGAATACAAATCCATATGGATACTGCACCTTTTTATTTTTCTTTGATAACGGAGTAAAAAAAAAAAACCTATCTATTCCTATCATTCATAACAGCTAAATGTGTCCATTTAAAGTTATCTGGGCTCATTAAGTCAAAGTTTCCCTAAGCAAATGCAGTTGATGTTTAGATAGCAATCACACAGTCTCCTAAGTGATAATATGTTAGTTACTGGTATGGAGTTTAAGGGCCATAAACACTAAAATATGCTATTATAAATAACACCAGTTATAAAAAAAAATGTTAAAGGACTATAAGACTGCAAGTAGAATATGTATTTTTGTTCTTATGCATATTATAATGCTATCAATAACTATATAGAATCTATATCTATGTCGGAATCTACATGCGTGTCTGTATCTATTCATATCTTTATCTCTATATCATCTATATTTATCTATTTATATATATGTATATATACATATATCATACGCATATAAAGCAACACCCATTCTTTCCCCTATAACGCCTCCCCTACTTTCCCTTTACACTTTCATCTCCAGTTTGTCTATTCTTCTTTGAAAAATAAACCAACAAAACTTACAGAGTGCAACCATATGTGTGTTTGTGTAAGACCCTTTACTGGAGAATGTGTAACCTTTCATAGGTCATATCTTTGGGAATAAAAGTATCCTGTTCTCCTAGCATCTATAAATTGTCAATAGTTTCTTAGCTAGGGGTGAGAGCTTATGATCCACTTACCAATCCATGCTGTCATTATTACTGGCTTGATCTTCTAAAGGTCTTGGACAAGAAGTCAGAGCCACTATGAGTCAGTGTATATTATAGTCCTGTCATGCTCAGCAAATACTGTTTTACTGGAGGCATCTAGTATTTCTGACTATTCCAGATTTTTCTCCCCAACTTCCAAAATAATGCTTGAGTCTTGGTGGTAGTCACTGTGATATAGATATTCCAGCTAAAACTGAGTACTCCAGTCACTTACTCTTTTGATGTTAACCATTTATGGGTCTCTGTATTAATTGCCATGTTCTGCCAATATAAATCTCTCTGATGAGGGCTGACAGATGCATTAATCTATGACTATAATGCTTAGAACTTAGGTATCAGTTTATTATTTTATCAACCATTGACAGCACATTAAAACTATATTGAAATTTCTTTTTATGCCAATGAGAGTGGCAGAGAGAGAGAGAGAGAGAGAGAGAGAGAGAGAGAGAGAGAGAGAGGACAAGTGCTGTTGTGCTTGTGTGCTTGTGAGGACAATCGAAACACTTACTTATTGTTGATAAATAGAGTGTGAAAGTTGGGAGAAAATGCCTTTTCGATCCATCTTGTCTATCAGAATAAAAAGCCAGTAAAATCAGATACAAGTTACCTCTTCTTGGGCTGTTGGGCAATGTAGCCCCATAGAACTTGTATTCCCTGACCCGCGAAATAAATTTAGACTACTTTCATGTAACTGTATCCTTGAGAGTTTTTTTTTTTTTATTTTGAAAAAAGTATGATATAAAGAATATGTCCGACCAGACTTAGGTTTGCTGTGAATGCAAAAGTCAAGGAGGATTTAGTAAGGAATGGAGAGTCTGATGACTTGATATTTGACAAGTGTCTTAGATGCTAGAAGTGTTTTTACTAGTGGTATTTATTAAATAAAACATTTTTTTCTGGTAGTGAAGCAAGGCTGAACAGGCCAGAAGAGTTGATGCAGAAACAATAAATTGCTATCATAACTCTCTGTTGAGTAGAACCTACTGAAAGCATGCAATTCTTTGAAGTTCTCCGGAGAAGTGAAGACTCAGAAAATAACATGCCCAACCATGGAGATTAGAAAATGCCAAGGTAGACTACCAGTATGGATTTTAAGATCATGAAAGATTGCTAAGCAAAGATTTGTCCTATGGAAGAAAAAAAGTAAAGAGGAAGAAAGAGAGAGAGAGAGAGAGAGAGAGAGAGGACAGGGAGACAGAGACAGAGAGACAGAGAGAGACAGAGACAGAAACAGAATGCATACTTTCTAAATGTAATTTACAAAAGAAAACCTGGAACATCCACTCTAGATGTACAATCTCACTCTCCAAATTATATTCTTCCATATGTTTGCCATTCATTCGTTTAAAAAAATTATTATTAAAATAATTTTACATTTAAATATGTTTTGGTCATAATATTCTCCCACTCCCCCAGGTCCTTTCAGATCAGCTCTCCCTCCTACCTACCAAATTTATGTAATTTTTTTCAATTACATACAAAGATACAATGCAACATCCAAAAACTCCAAACCAAGAAAACAAAATAAAACCCCACCAAAAAGAAAAAACAAAATAATAATAATAATAATAATAATAATAATAATAATATTTTGGTAAGCTACCTTTGAATCTATTCTAGAATGGCTGATATATCCAGGGTCACTCAATAGGATAAAACTTGAGTTTTCCTCTCCCAGTTGATATAAGTGACAATGTAATTGTTAATGTTTACTTTAGGGGCAGGGTTTTAATTAATTCATATATTAATTTGTTCATTCATTCATCCATCCATTTAGAAATATATAACAAAATAATATATACAATAAAATAAAAAATAATTATATCAAAGTTGGACAAGACAAACCTACTTCAGAAAAAATTCCCCAACAAAAGGCACAAGATTCAAAAAACTATTTGCTTGCACACTCAGAAATACCATAAACACAGGAAGCTGGAAGCTATCACATATCATGAAAGGCCCTGAAACAGACCTATCCAGCCCCCGTTCATGCTGCTTCAGTTTCTGTGAAGTCATATGAGACTTGCTTATGTTGATTTAGAAGGCCTTGTCTTTTTGGAATCCTCCATATTCTTTAGCTCTTACACTCTTTATGCCTTCACAAAATGACTCATGATGTTCTGCTGTATTCAAGAGATCAGTACATTTTATCAGATATGCTTCCTTCTGGGACAGAGGGGAATAAATATAGATACCCATAGCCAGATATTATGCAGAGAGTCAGAGCCTTTGGAATATTCAGCTCTAAGTGGAATTACTCTATGTCCTATTTGAAATAGGAAATTTAATATATATATATACATATTTATATATATATATATATATATATGAAAGTGATTAATAACAACAAAACATTAAAGAGTGTGCCATAGTAATATTTGATGTGAGGATCTGATTTATTTGAATTGGGTTCCTGGTTCTTCCTCTCAGGCCCATGCTTCCAAAATAAGACTGAGAGTCGAAATATATTTACAAATACCTTAGCCATATAGCTAGGATCTTCTTTGACTAGATATAACTTAAAATATCCTATTTATTCTAGACTGCCTTCTGTCACATGGCAGATACGTGTGCTCAGATACCATGTGTCCATCTCATTGCATCTTTCCTGGCCAAACTTTTGTCTTTCTCTATCCCAGAATTCTTTCTGCTTCCTGGATGTCCCAGCTTCTATTCTACCCTTTCCTATAGGGCATAGGTTTTTTCAATGACAGGTGATGCATTTATACAATATGCTAGTTAGTCTCTCTACACTGTCCTTTACCTTGTTTGTTGATTGTTCAAAATAAAATAGAGTGTACTGAGGACAGGGGTACCACTTAGTAGTAGTGCATAGTCATCAAGACATGTTTCCTGTAAGTGTAAACTAGGACAAAAGTGCTGAGGCTATTAATAACTTATAAATAATTTAACTATATATAACATATATAATTACAAAGTTGTTTATATAATCAAGTAAATTGTTTCTCTGGGAACATTATCAAGAAATATGTTGATGTCATCAAGAGAATACATATATTATAATTTTCACCTTTCTGTGTGTAGATTTTCTATTATACCTGTTATCTATATTGTATCTTATACTAAGAATTTGTAACTTCTATGCAAAAACTTGTTTTATCCTGATTCACAATGTGTAACTATAGGAAAATACAAATAGCATGCTAACACATTTATTTCACCAAAGCCCTCTTGAGATAATGTCTGAATTTTCATCAAGACTGTAGTGATTAGTGTTTCTGATTATGGTAATCAAATAACTCATTAGTGATTGCATTTGAAAGATGATTTAAAATATAAAATGTTTCTAGAATATGGTGAGTCATTTGTCCTACGTTCTTCAAAGACTGGAATAAAATGAAAGAACAATTTTGGCTCATAAAATTATGCATTGATAAAAATATATACAACACAACTGGGTCACACTTTCATAGACATATGTTTTCAAAGTCTTAGTTTCATGGGACTTCATTTAAAGACTATACTTTTATATACGATTGCATCAATTGAGCAAAAATTGTTGCCTGGTCTAACTTGACATCAACATAAACCATCAAGTAAGAGGAAAAAGCTTTCAACAAGTGAAGAGTATGATTTATTGATATATGTGAAGTTGACAACTGAACTAAGTGAATGTAGGTGCTGGCTTTATTCTTAAGCGAAATTTCATTTACTAGTAGCTTCAGTTTAATGAGCAGTAGAAAATAAGATTTTGCTATCTTTCATGTGTCCTTTTTTTACAGCTTGTTTAAAAGTTTGTAAATATTTGCTGAATGTGCCCTTTATTAGGTGTTTGTGCATACTTTGATTTTCCATCCTTGGGCAAATTTCTTTTGTTATGTGTAGCTATTTATTTTAATAAGACAGTGAACAAATTTGTATACTTTGCCATGCTTTAGAGAACTCACAAGGGAATACAAATGGCAAAGATGCTCTGTATTGTGAGAGGATATGTACAAAGTCAATGAGCTTAAAAGCACAAAATACAAATTAGGAAAGTTTATTCAAGTCTTGCTTGTGATCAACTCTTAATTCAAAGGTGTGTAAATTATAAGGAGTAATATACATGTTAAATATATATCTTGTTTGTATTTAAATATATTTATATGTGTGTGAACACACACACACACATACATATATATATATATATATATATATATATGTAACATATATAGAACACACACATATATAATAAACATATATATAGAGAGAGTATTTACTTTTATGCTCATAAGACCCTACTTTATAATTGAGGCTTAAGGAAATGATTGGTCTTTTGGATAACATAGATTCTGAGCACGGGACATTTTGAATTAAATTTCCAAAAGTTTAATAGCAAGTTAAAGAGCAAGTTTCTTAAAATTTTATAAAAATTATTAATAGTGAAATTTTTCTTCTCATAAATATAATGGCCATCTGAATTGATTTAACTAATGGGTTAAAGTTGAGTATGTACACAATTTTTTATTATGCTTTCCATGATAATTAAAGGATCTTTTTGCTCTAAAATTTATAACATGAGATTGTGAAACTTGCTGATTTGTCTTTGACTCAGTTATTATAAGCGAAATTAAGATAAGTCTTATCCTATACCATGTAAGTGAAATGAAATATATCAGTCATTGACCTCGACATATCCTATTCTACATCAGTCTCTGTTATTTGTTTCTTCCATTTAATATTGAAAGTTAAGAAAGAAATCTATGCATCCCTTTCACCTTTAATATGCCACAAGTCTAACAAATGTTAAAGTTCCTTGAATAAAAAAAAATGTTGCTGTATATTTTTATTTGCAAGTGTGGATTTAAATCCTTGTTCTATGTATTAACTGAGTATCCCTGTCATGGATTGCAGAGGTCACCATCCAATAGGTCTTCAAATGAAATAAGCCTGAAAGAAAGGCAAGGAGGAACTGAGAGCTACTGAGATCAGTGTCAAATATATGATCCTGTTTACTGTAGTGACTCTAACTTCTTTATGCTGAGTCGTAAAATATGCCAGTATTGCCCAGTTACTTCTTTCTTTTCTTTGCACACAAGCACACACATAGGGATAGCCACTTCCTTTCTAATAATTGGAAAGGGGCCTACACCCACATATGCATGCACACACATGCACACACAAACAGGAAGACATGTACACACATATATTATTGCCCTCTGTACACATCTGACAATATATAGACAGACCCCATATGAAGGAGAATACAGGTTCAACTTTAAGACTTACAATTAACATTGTAAAGAAAGTTTAAACACATCAGAGCACTCACAAGATCACTTTTAACACCTACACAAGTTTTTTCTGTAAATGGATGTGATGGCAAGTTACAGGGCGTTTACAAGTTCTGTATCATCAGACACAAAAGGGCAAAAGGTATAGGTTGAAGGTTTGTGAGATAATGTGTTCCACTGTGCCCTGGAGATCTTCAGATCTGTGCAGAATATTTGAATCAAACAGCTTGTCACAGAGATAAGGAACCAACACAAATTAGCACTGATGATCTCATTTTCTGTTCTTATCAAGCCTCCTAGTAATCAAATGATAAGTGAAAGATAACAGATATTGTTTAAAGTGTCTAATGGAATCTTTGCCTTCATTGGTGAGGAGTCACAGAATCCATTCAGCTTTGTCACATCCTAATCATTTGAGGATGACAAATAGCTTTTATAAAAAGTTTGTAGTTGTAATCGAGTGCTATTACATGCTCTCAGAGATCAGTGCTTCAAAGGCATTGTTATTTATACAAAGATTATGCATGTGTGTTTTTGTCAGTGTATCTGAAAGTGTATGCTGTTATTGTTCTTGAGATATATATTGTCATCATCTGGAAGTGGGTTACTGTTGCTATTTTAAGAGAAATATTTTTAAAATAATCTTTTTGTATATAAAACAATAATTTTGAAATATTTGCCATACAAACCCACATTTCTGCTGTAAAAATTATGATGAAATTAAATATTAATCTCCTTTTAATTCAAATAAATACACTTACTTTGGTTGTATTTTAAGACAAAAATACCGTATTATACAGCAAAGAGTCATTATTGTGACTTCTGAAGAATTTCATGTTAGAAAAATTAAGTGTAACTATGTTAATGTTTACATTGAATGATTACAGATTCTAATATTCAATTATAATTTTTAAATTTCTTAAGTGACATTTAACCATACTTCTGAGTACATTTGAGAGATAGGAGGAATTTATTACAGTGATCTCTTGTAATATGCATCAACTCCTGAAGAATAAAAAATTATTTACTTTTTTACTTTAATTATTTCAAAATATTTGTATGGATAATGGTATTGGTAGCTCAATGAATACCTTTATTTATTGGAGTGAATCATTGTACAAAATTCTGAGTTTATGTGATGCTTTCAGAGAATATCTATCTATCTATCTATCTATGCAAATACATATACACATTTCACACTTTGATTAAATAACCATCATACTCATGGTGATAGTGCCCTTCAGTCATTCATCAGGGAACAATTCATCAGAGCAGATTAAAGAAGTATTGATGTGTAAGTCATCAAATGTTTGCAATTCTATGGGCCATGAGTTTAAAAGGTAAATAGTGTCTTGGGGTTTTATTGCTGGGAAGAGACATAACCAAGTCAACTCTTTTAAAGGACAATATTTAATGGGGACTGGCTTACAGTTTCAGAGCTTCAGTTCATAACCATCATGGTGGGAAACATGGGCTGCCTGATGGCTGACATGGTGCTGAAGGAGGAGACCGATTTCCATACTGGCAGAGAGCCTGAACGTATTATGAGATCACAAAGCTTGCGCACATAGTGACATACTTCCTCAAGCAAGGCCACACCGATTTTAACAAGGTCATACCTCCTAATACTTCCACTCGCTATTGGTCAAGCATTCAAACACATGAGTTTATGAGGGCTAAACTTCAAGCTACCCAAAACAGTGGTATTTCACTTTCACTGAAACAGTACTAGTTTGAAGCTCGGAGATAGATTAATTAATTAATTAATTAATTAATAATTCAAATATATACCGGTGACTACCAAAGATAAATTCTATTAGCAGTTCTCCATTCACTGGAATTTCTTGTTTGGTAAAGTATATTCTTTCAAGAATTATTTGCTTAATTCTATTAGAAAAAATATTTTACGACCTTGAAATGAGCATATTTCTCATATGCCTTTATTTCACTCCTTAAAATACATACGTGAACTTTAATTTTAAATCTAGGTCTGCAAAATCCTCCAGCTTGTCAGAAATCCAGCCTTGTGCAAACTAGAATTACCAAAGAGTTCCCATCTAACGACACTCTAATTTATCTAGTTCGTGACTATTTAGTTTTACACTTTTCAAAAGGTGTTTCAAGTACCAGTCAAGTACCAGCTCTTTTTCTGTAAGGAGAAAGTAGAGTTAATATACATCAGACTTTGTGACATGTTTTGTGTGTGAATAAAAGATGTAATTGGAGCCGAGTGTGGAGGCACAGGCATCAGCAAGCACCTAATGTCACATGCCAGAGCACTAAAGAACGTCGAATTTACTTTAAAGCATTCTGGGAAAGAATGAAAATTCTTTTCAGTCAAATTTAATTATTGCACAACTTAGATAAATGCATTAAAGATCAGAAAGTAAACTATTAATCTTAGAACAGATATTTTGAAATCACCTCCTCACAGTAGAATGTAGTTGATTTTAATGTGCATGAACGAAATTAAGCACAACCTCCTTGCCTCCTCTTGGCATATACGCCATCTTGTGTTTATGCCCCAGGGTCACTTTCAGAAACTTTAGATTTTGAAAAGTAGCCTTGGAGAAAACAACACTTGAGCCTTGAAAGACAGTATTCAAATAACTGGCATTTCCTTGAATTTTCAAATCACTGTAAAGCACTCTGAAATTGAACGTCTGACATTATTATTTGATTTCTTTGGCTGATGGTTGGCTTGCAGACTGTGGTTTTTGATGCCTGGCATGCAGACAGACAAAGCTAATGTTATTTTGAAACGCTTATTTTGGGAATTTTCTTTTGTAATACCACGACATATCCAAGTCAGGTTTCAAACTTTCTGTCTTGACCACAGACAATTCAAAACACTTAAAAATCTGTAAGGAGATTTTTTTCAGTATCATTTAACCTTAGACTTTCCAATTGATATTACCTATACTAAAGGTATAGCAAAATTTTCCAGCATATTTATACATAAATAATTTCTAGTTTACCTAATGTACCTCTTTAATATATAAATGAGATATTTCATAAAATATATTTAATTTAATATTATTTAACCTGACTTCATATACTAAAAAAACCACCATGAAATATACATAATAACTTACATTAAAGAGTTTCCAGAAATTTGATAAAGGGGTGTGTGTGTGTGTGTGTGTGTGTGTGTATTGTGTGTGTGTGAGTGTGAGTGTTATACACTTGTACATCTATGATTTCATCTGTGCTCTCTCTACAGTAATCTATTTACTATGAGGAAATCCTGTCATTACATACTTCTTTTCCTATTGGTCTCATATAAGCTTTATGATGTTATTTTATAGAATGTTTATAAAATAATGTTATGTTCTAATATGTTAATTCTAGCCTTATACATTTGACACCATTTCAGAATTGTTTAGACACTTTTATCTAGAAAGAAACACAAATGATGTCTTTATTCCTGTGGATTAGTTAAGTATATTGAAAACTAAAAATGGCTACTGAAAATAAGCAAAGAATATTAATTAGTTTTGTTTCCCTGAATTTTTCTAGTCAATTCAGACACATAGTGGAAGACTTGCAGTGTTAAATCCTAAGTGAGCATCTTTCATAGAAGAGCCATCTATAACGCTAGGAATATTTAGAAGTTTTACTTCTATCTAACTTTTATCTTCTATCTTCCTGTGTTGAGGAAATTCCAATTTCAGATGTGTTAAAAGTATAAAGACAATTCTATGATGAATACGTGAACAACTCTCAATATTGATTTAACAATAAATAAAAATGGCCTAAAGTCATCTGAATACAATTATGTTAAATATAATATGGATTGATCTTGGTACTGAAAATATATGCTCTTCCATTCTTCAGAATATATTTAGGGAGAACTAGTTCTTTTTAAGGGCATAGGGAAGTTCTGCATTGTTTACAGTCATTTATTTAAACTGCATAATTAAGCAGCAATATGAAAAAAAGACATTAACAGAGCTCTGTTAAAGCAATACAACATGTAATCTTTTTGTCATTCAAAATCATTTGATGTATTCTACAAGGGATAGTAATAATGCATGTTTGAGAGGAATGAATGAATAAACTATTAATTATAGTACATTAGTGTTTAAATATAAATATATTTTCTGAGGAAATTCTATTTCAATGGACAATTGTAGCAATTGGGTTTAAGGAATAGTATAATGCTGTTTCATGGGGTCTGTGAACCTTTCAGTGAAATATGTCGAAAACTTCAAGAAGTAGCTCTGATTTGTTGTCCTTATGAAGGTGGTTTTGCGCTTTCCTATAAGTAATAACCTGAAATTATATCTGGTTTTATCTCTATTAATATATAAAGAATGTAGGTAATTTTTAAGAAAGGAATTTATAACAGTATGAGGGAATGTGCATGGATATTATTTATTTAGAAAAACTGTATTCACTCACCTCCAAACACTGAATACTGAACAATCCATGGCTTCATCAATTTTTTTCATATTCATTGCTCTAGTTTATTGTGTATATGTACTGGGCACTTATACTGGTAAGTTATTTGGAATATAGTGCAATTTCTAAATTCTTAATTGCATTACCAATTACTTTTACAATGAAACAAAATTACCTGGTTTTCCTCTTGTGCATTCATTTACTATCACGCTGTGAACAGGATGAAAAATTCAGCCAAATACAATTCCCTTATAGGCCTGAGAAATTTCTTGTCTGGGCCTATAGCTATTTGTTTGGGTCTATATATGTGCCCTACACATCTATTTTTGTATACATCAATACTCTTTTAAGAAAAAGATGGAAATTCAATAAGAAAGTCAACAGAACTTACATTCTCAGGAAATAGACAATGGCTGGATTTGCTCAAGCTTTATAGTAACCATAATATTTATGAAAAGAGGTTGCTTTAAAATGCCATGCAAGAAATAACGCACTGAATAAAGCTATTTGGGACTGTGGTACTTGGTGCCAATGTGTTCTTTCAAATTGCTAGAATTATGTGAGAAATGTCAGACAGCTTCTGGTAGAGACCATTACATTTGCAGTAGCTATAAAAAGAGACTTTCTGGTCAAGGGAAGAACATGTTTCATCATGCTCTCCAGTTTAAACCACTTCCCAAATTTCTTAAGACTTTAATTTCCCATTTCCATATTTTTCTCTAGTTGTATTAAGATATTATTTCTGTATGTGTTGTCTTCCTTGTGCCCTTTTTGGGAATACTTCACTCCACCAGTTATGTTATTATACTGTAAATTGAAGAAAATCTTTTACAAATGTTTTAAAAGCGTCCTACTTGCAAAAGCAAAGTACACAATCAGAAATATGCACTTTATGCATTGATTTCACTTGATTGCAGGGAACTACACTTGAAGAAAGACCATTAGCCTGTTTAATGGCCTGTGTGGCAAGTCTACACAAAGTTGGCCTTTGGTTTTTATTGTTTTCTCAAAAACAACACATGTGAAACTCAGCTTCTAATGTTAAGGGAGAACTCCTGACTACTTCTGTCAGCATAGTCTCTACAAACCGGGGTTAAAAGTGGCTTATAGGGACAAAATAGAAATGAAGAATGTCAGAGGGAAGAAATAAAGAGATGCCTTTGAAGAAACAGGAGAGAGAAAAAATGTCTCTAAACTTTTCTTTAAAAAAAATGTATATAACAAAATCAGAAAGAAATAGAATGGAATATTGAAGGGGATTTTTCTTAGAGAAAATGAAGAATCTGGATGTTGAGCTCCTGAGGGACATAAAGGACTGTTCAGTGTTGTTATTCAGAGGAAAGGTGAGACTTGTTCTACAAAATAACGGAGCTTATGAATATTGTAAGGAACACCGAAGGGGAAAAGGTAGCAACTCCTTCAAGTTGGACAGGATTTATTCTGTTCATATATTCAGGTAATAAATTAAAATCTGTTCATTTCATTAGCAGATTACTCATGAAACTATTTCCTGCCAGAAGTTACTGGAGGGTCCATTGAAAGACAAAGCCAGTATCCAACCTCTGTGTATACTGTTCCTGATTTGAGTACTCTCAAGCTCAGAAGCTTTCCGTCTTACCTTTCTAACAATATGTGTGCTATAGGTTCTAAGTCTTAGCAATAATGAGCTTACTGTGAATTCATTTAGTGTGGACAAAGAGAAGGGATGACAAACAAGTGATAGAAAATTAGAAGCCAAACAAATTAGCCCACATAAATTATTGGTAATGTTTTATGATGTTGATCATTTGTTATTTCATTCATTTTCAATGAATATATTTATATTTTAAAAATATAATGATGCTGCAGGCACTGTGCTGGAGATCACCTATTAACAGGAGGAACTGGTCTCTTCTTGCCATTCAAGCTCCACTTTGCTGCCCATATCTGGAGTGTGATAACCCCTATCATAAGTGGTGCATCCTGTGAGAAGAAGGAAGGCAGGAACTGCAGGGAGTTTAGTAATCTCTGGCAGGGATGAGCTGAACGGGGTGAGAACAGACTCTGGGAGGCAGCTTCAGCAAGACAGCTAGTTTTAATGGGGATGGCGTGCAAAGGCTATTTAAACTTTGGGGGATGGTTAGGGGCTGTGTGATGAGTGTACAACATAGGCCTGGGCCAAGGTGCTGGGGATACCTTATTATCATAAGGAGAAATTGCAAATTCTGCTGGACATGGCATTATAAACTGAGAGGAAGTTTGACTGGGCTATCTGACCTCCTCCTATAGGACAAAGTTTGGGGTATAGGGCTAAGTGCACTAGAAAATACAGGCACTAGAAAATGGGAAGGAATACTACTCCTGCTGATCTCAGAACAGGATTTTTGGGGTTTGGACACCTCTCGACACCACACTTGTTCCAGGCCTGCTCCTTCTGGTCCCACAGAGCCCTGGTCCTATATCTTCTTGAATTAAAATGAGGAAGATAACATTCAAAAGAATAGCTGAAGAACCTTAAGAAGCAGCAACAGCAAGGTCACTGAGTGACTTAAAAAATAATTACCAAAAAAGAGAAGGTTAAGGAATTTTTTAAGTAAATGAAGCCCATTAAAAAAAAAAGTCACAGAGAAAATTCAGTGGGAGTGCAGAGTTGTGGAGTTCAATCTCAAAGAATACATCTACAAAATACTCCCAAGTCTAAAGCTCAAGGTGCATTTTGGAAGATGGAACAGAAAGATATTTTAAGAATTAGAGGATCAAGGAATTTTCTCTGTAAAAGCATTTTTTTCTAATAATTTCAGAGGCTCATCATGACTGCCCTAACATGAGCTGCACATGAAAGATACCAATGAGCATGTCAACACGGTTGGGAAAAGTCCACAAGGCCTCAGTTCTACAGAGAAACTAACAGCAACAAAGGAATCTTGAGAGTAGGAGCAATATATTTACCAAAATAAGAAGATACTATTTAGTTATCCAGTAAAAATCAGCCTTGAAAAAATACATACAAGTAACATTATACTGACTGTGCAGCTTGTATTTATGAACTTAGTGATGTGTTGTGCATGTTTCTGTGTGTGTGTGTGTGTGTGTGTGTGCGTGTGTGTGTGTGTAAGAACAATTAGTAAGCAAAAGAGGCTATGAACTTACAAGAGAGTACAAAGAGGTTTGGGAAGAAGGGAAAGTGTATTTTTTTCAACACACTAATAAAAAAATATTTAGAAAAATAAAAACTGCAACTTTGTTTAAAATGTATTCCACTCCCTTCAAAAAACAATTGTCGCCCTCCAGGCAAAATCAGAAAGGATTTTGTGCATACATGACATTACTTTTGAAGACAGACATTTTGGTAGATTCCTTACCTTCGCTACTATGAATAGTGCACTGAAAAAAATAGTCTCTGACGAAGAGCTAGGACCACATCCTTTCTTATATTTTCCAATATGAAACCATTATGAAGAGAAGGTTTTGAAAGTGGGCAATGGAAGAGTGAAGAGGTAGAGTTGGTGTCTTATAAGACATCAGGGAGAAATGTGGCCCTGTTACGTAGTTTACTAACAACTTAGAGTTGACCCTTGAATTACTAATGTAACTATTTGGGTGGTTTTGGTAGGAAAGTTTAGTGAAAATGAGATGATAAGTCCAGTACCAGTGTGCTGTGTTATGTATAGATAAAGAGGAGTTGGTGTCAACAAATATAAATACTTTTTAACGTTGATGTTCTGGGTGTATCTGTATATGAACATAATGCTTTTCATTAACTTCTAGAAACTTTACATCAAAAACTTTCAAGGATGTGTTATACTTTTCTCTGACAGCATTCTTTGGTTTGTTACAATGGGTAGGCATGGCATATTCACTGAGAGGTTTTAACAAAAACATGTTATTTGAGGAAAATGTGGCACAAAACCTAAAGCTTGTTCCTCTATAGTAATTGTAAGGGATTTTTAACAGTGCCATTAATTTTCATCAAAGAATCTTGATTTTGTATGAAAGTAGAAGGAGGAACACAATAATAGAGGGCACATACCTGCTACACTAGAGCGAAGTGTAAAAGTAACAAACTCCCTTTTAACAAACCAAGTAACCGGTTTTTATTTATGGCTATGTGACTTTTTATAAACCTTTTGTTGCTTTTCAACTATTGATTTTTTTCTCTTGATATCATGACTATGAAGTGCTTTCTTTGAATTTGTACCCAAATTGAAAGAGCTTAAGTACCTGCTTGAGTAGCAAGTTTGAGTAGGCTTTTCTATAGGCAGTGAATAGCCATATTCTCTGGAAGTACAATGAGTGATTGTGGAAAGCAAGTTTAATCCTCATATTTAAATACAGGCTATCAATCATAAGTATTGGAAAAATATTGAAGGTTTTAAGGTATAAAACAAATGTAGTTACAGTGATTTACAATGAATAAAATTGTTATTGAGTTCACATCTCAAATTTTATTTCCATATATATTTTATAAGAGTAAATCTGATTTAAAATATGACTATCAGCCATTGTTTTAATATAGTAATTCATATTGATTTGGATAAATAGAATAATTTTTTGAAATAAAACTAGAAAGATTTAAAATATGTTTTTATTTTTGGCTGCAGTTTTGAAGAAAAAACATGCAAGACACATATTGATTAAATTATTTCCACCACCACCCCAAATTTCTTTTTCTTTCTTTCTTTTTGTTCTTTTTTTTTTTTTTTTTTGGTTTTTTGAGGCAGAGTTTCTCTGTGTAGCCCTGGATGTCCTGGAATTCACTCTATAGACCAGACCGGCCTTGAACTCAGAAATCTGCCTGCCTCTGCCTCCCAAGTGCTGGGATTGAAGAAGTGTGCCACCACTGCCCAGCCCAAACTTTAGTTCTAATATTTGGCTATTTGTGATATTTTATTTCAAAATAAGTTTATTATATATGTTTTTCTTTATAGGTCTGATCCCTATATTTAATTTCCAAAGGAATTTTCCACTCTGAAAATGACAAATTAAAAACAATGAGGAAGTCACTATGATTGAAAATTTCTTCTGATGTTCACACTGTTTTACAAAAGGAGGCCCTTCCATGAGACACCTAAGCTTATGAGCACAAACCTATTGAAATGAGAGAATTTATAACTGTATAACTCATCAGTTGCAACTGAACTCAGGTTGTTTGTGGTTTATATCTGTTATGGTGTGTAGTAGGATACAGAAATTCGTGCCCAAAAGTCCATACATTTCTTAGTAAAAATCCTATCCTGGGCAATCTTTTTTTATACTGAGTTCAGTTCTATAACTTGTCATTCCTGATTCTACCATTAAATTGAATGTACTTCTATTCATCTTCAAATTAAACTCCACATTCTTTATATGTAATTTGGTATAAGTACTCATGAATTTTCAAAATACATCTCTTCAAAACATTTACTGTAGACTCTTATACCTTTAATGAACACTAATGTAGTCATTCTCATCTGCATATCTCTCAAAGCTCTGCCTATAGAGTCAACCCAAAGGTTTGGTTTTGGTCTTATACTGATTAGTATTACATCCACCTTATACAAACTAGAGTCATGTGAGAAGAGGAACCCTTAAATGAGAAATCTCGTCCAGACAGTCTTTGAGCAAGTCGTTGGGGCATACATTTACATGCCTTGAGACAGCATGCACATAGTAAATGACTTTCTACTGAATAAATGAACAAATGAGCAAAGCAATGTGGGTGAATGTCATAATTCAGCATCGTCTCCTAAAAGTCCTTAATTCAGTAACTCCAATCTCTCTCTGTAATGTGAGTTCTGAATGAACTGGTATAAACCAGAACTAGGTCACTGGTGCTTTTTAAAAGTTCTCCAGAATTCTCTAATACATTGTGAACATAAGAACAACTGGTGAGCCGCAAAGATTTACGAAATGTTTCTTTCGGGAAAAACTACATAATACACGAGATGTTTAAGTAGATTAATCAACATGAATATATGCAGGAAGGCTAGGTATAGAAAATGATTAAAATGGCTAGGATGATTACAGTTTATCAAAACATATTTAAAGGTATAGTTTATTTTTATTGTTTTACAAAACAAAGGAGCTTTTGTAAAGAAAGATCTTCAGAGTTAAGGACATTTTAAGAGTATTCAGTGAATTGATTTGGACAAGATGGCATTTTAGGTATTATACATAAAGTTTAGTTAGCTGAGTTCTCAACAGAAGTTCAAAGTGTCAATCAGAGTTTGTTTCAATTACCCATTTAGAACTCTTATAGAGATGAGGTCTTATAAAAACCGATATGAAATTTTATTTATATATATATATATATATATGTGTGTGTGTGTGTATATATATACATATATATGTATATATATGTATATATATATGTGTGTGTGTGTGTGTATGTGTGTGTATGTGTATGTATATATGATATGTATATATGTATAAATTATATATGTATGTGTGTATATATATATATACCATGAAATGAGTTATTCTATACTGAAAGGCTTATCATATGACTGTACTTAAAATCTTTCTTAATGTTATGTTTCTCTTTACAACAAAGTCAAATTAGATAATTGTTATCAGGAAAAGTCGTTATCACTCATGAAAATATTTTTGAATACAAAAAGTTTTTTGATCTGAGAGTGAATGATGACTCTTCCCAGTGGTACATAATGTCTTTTATTAAATTAAAGATTATAGAAATTTTAATGCTAGGCTTAACAAATGGCCAAATAGCAATATTCACAGATAGCCTTGCCCTGAGTAAGAAGAAACTTAAAATACGAACAAAGAAAAAAAAAGGAAATGAATGATGTCTTCTGTGTACAAAAACATCTCCTGTGAGGAATGTGGGAAGTACTCATCTTAAATATATTTATAGTGAAAAGTTTACATACAATTTAATATCTGAAGTTCTATAAATTGATCAATTTATAAGAATATTACAGGTTATTTTTTAAATAACATCTTCTGTGGTAGGAAAAGTGAACTAATACATTTAAATCACTAAATACTGATATTATTTCCACATCAATGCTTTGCCATCTTTCTGTGCATGCTATCTGAGTCTGGATCCTGCTTAGCTAAAAGTTCATTCCATCCATAGGGTCACAGAAAACAGCTTTGACTCTCAATGGACACTCAACATGTAGAGTAGTTTGTCACAATTATTTGGTAATCTCTTTCAGTGTAACTCCCACAGCAAAAATGACAATATTCCTGTCACACATCAGAAATGCCCCAGCTCTGCCGGTTTCCACATTCGAGAGAATGAAGCAAGTCATTCTGAGGTATGATTACGTCTGTAGAGTCACTGTTCATATGGGACATTATTATCTTTTCTAGACTTTAAATATACTGTACTGACTGTTACAGATGTTTTTGGGTTTCTGGTTTCTTTTTATGATTGAATATTCCTACTAGTGCTTTAATATAGCTGAAAGTAAATAAGATGAAAGTGTTCATGGACCACATCCCTCGATTAATGATAGAATCACTGTAAATTTATCACAATACTTATAACACTGGATACAAATTTCACCTTTATCTACTTTTGCAAAAATATAATCAATGACTTTGCTTTGGAATTTGGGAGAAATATGCTAATTCTCAATTCATTTTTCTTATTTGAACACAAAAAATATGCCTATGAAAAAGATTTGCATTTTTCAAACAATAGTACCAAAGATAGTCTTACTCAAGATATGCTAGTTAAACTGTAAGAAATTTTTAATAGTAGCTTTATTATAAAACAATATTTACCCAAATTTAACTAACTTGTACAATTTAAATTAATATATAAAAATCTTAGTTTTTAAAATGTTATTTGTCCAACATAAAATTTAGAAACTCCATATACTTACTTTTATGTAATATTAGGAAATTTAATACATTATGTCTTATGGTACTGTGTCCATAGTCAGAAAAGTTTTCTTCTTAATTCTGTTTTTGCTTTTGTGTGTGTGTGTGTGTGTGTGTGTGTGTGTGTGTGTTTAGGAACACACATTATTTTTTATCTTAAGCATTTTAAATTTTAAAAATTTAACCAAATTATAATTATATAATCTCTCCCACCTACCCCAATTCCAGCACAGATACCTCACAAGTATAGGCTTTGTTTTTTAATTATATACAAACACACATACACACACATATACATATATAAATACATATATATATATAAATGTATATACATATTCATACATATATATATATTGATAATGTTATGTATTCTCACATTGGTATATAATAAAAAAGAATTAATATTTTAAAGAAATAATGTACCAGTTAAATTTTATTTTGAGAAATATTTTACATTTCACTTACTTTCTGCAGCCAAAGAGATAATGTATTTTTAGTTTAATTTGTCAAGAACTGATATTTTTAATCAACTCCTAAAATTATGAAAGATGTACACAGTTGTTGCAAGACTCTTTTTGCAACAGTTTGATCATTTTCCTGTAAAAAAAAATATATCATACTGTAAGCCTCTGTAACATCATAAGTTGATAACAGAAATGCAAAACCTAAATTATTTAGAAAATAATAATTAATTGAAGTCATAAAATGTTAAAGTAATATTTAGGTTTTATTAGCCTCCAATTCTCTTTGACACATTTTTCTTCTTACTTTTTGAGGAAGTCTAAATATTTACAATCTTCTACCTCAAAAAAATATGTTGTAGTGTGTTTGTGTGGTATGTGTGTATGTGTCTGTGTGTGGTTGCTCTTCAAAGTTTCAAGCAAATTAGACTCTGAAAAATTCAATCATACGCATATTTTGTTTTCATGATCACTACATATACTAGTTAATAATTAATATTAGCTGATCCCTCTCTAATTACTAAAAATAATAACACAATAATATTATTATGATAGGGAAAATTTTCAATCATAAAGATGTAAATAATTAAAAAGCTGGCATTTTAAGAAAATATAAAAGTAAGGATAATCCATGTGTTTGCATTTTTATAACATTTTACATTTGTGTTTTTTAATAATAAGCCAATAAATCTTATATATTCCTTGATGATTGTTGGCTAGAGAAATTGTTTCCTGAAGAATTTCTTATCCTTTTAGATACTTTAAGAGATAAAAATAATTTTACTCTTAGATGTGTTATAGACAGTAGTTATGAGATTTATTGGTTTCTAGAGAAATGAGGAAAAATTATACACAGATATGCTTTTGATGTATATCATTAATTCAATAATTAAAGTACTGGAAAATAATTTTACTTTACCTTTTTAGAAATCATAGATGTAAATAATTTTTGGAAAAGCATTTTGTCACATATTTTCATTTGACCGTTATTGCACAAATTAATTATAATGTGAACAATTTTGAACATAGTCATTTCAAGATCTTTTCAATTGATTCTATGATACTAAATATGAATAAAATCAACCATGTATGCATGCTTTTGTAGGTTATGCTTTGTATCACAGGCTGTCTCTAGCATGTCATATGTATATTCTTTCATCATTTCTATATGCCTATCATAAGTTTAGATTTATTTTGTAACACAAATTGGATGTCATTTGTCTAAAACTTAGAAGACATTGATTTGTGTGGGTAGAAAGGTATGAGCATCTAGTAATAGCTAAAGAAGATGTATGACTTTGATTAAAATACATTATACATAATTATCAAAATATCAATCATGATATATACATTATATAATTATCAAAATATCAATCATGATATATACATTATAGTAGATACATTATAGTAGATATATAAATTATAGTACATCTAATATCTTAAATGCATTTTTTATTAAAAACAAAAGTTTAAGGTCTGATATTTCTTATGAAATATGAAGCAATAACTTTGTTATATTGAGAGTTCTAGAAAGCTATCTGGGTGATACATATTCAGTTTAATTATTCATCATATATGGATCAATTATAAAGTTGCTCATTTTAATAATCCAGTTCCTGAAAAGTAATTAGTAAAGTGTTAATAGGTTTTAAGATCTAAAAAGTAAAGATGATTATAACCTACAGCATAATTCTCTAGAATATTCTATTAATTTATAATATATGTAAAATCTTATAAGTATACATTCCAAATATAAATTTTCAGAATTAATTTTTCTTTATTTTCATTTATAAATTTAAAAGAAATATTCTGATTTAATAGGCTGATATGCAGCTTATAGGACTAACTTGATTATGTCACATTCTGGGCAACTAATATTGATTAATCTAGATTAAGTTATTAAGTTTATATTATGGCGTTTGAAACAAAGTAAAACCAAGACTGGTATGATCAGTCAGGCTTTAAGCATCATGAAATATCATCCTTAAACTATATCTTACCTAGAGATAATTATTAATCATTTACAAATAAATGCTAATATCAAGTGTTGAGATACTTTAGTCCATGACACTACTCTAAGTATTTTGTATTCATTACATCAATTCTCCTAATCTATCATTGAATATAAAACATGTTATAATTGCATGCATTGCTGGCTTAAAACTGCAGTCAATTAAACTCGATAAATACTTATTTGCAATTTTGAATATTCATCCTTAATTCAGGTTTCTTGATATTATTGAGATATTGATTTTTAATTCTTACACAATTCACTTTGTGGAAGGAAAAACCGAGACAATGAATGATGTTAGCTGTTTTGTTTATAGCCACACATTATCACATTGAGAAAAACACAACCATGTCTGTATCCAGAAACTATACAGTTAATGGGAAATGCTTGAATACCAAAAATCAAAACAAAAGCTTCATAGACTGTTTTAGGGTCCATGGGCAAATACTAAAATTTAACAAAACTAAGTGATTTCATAGTCACAACGTGAGGAAAGAAGAGATGGGTTAGCCTAACCTGGTCATGATACTAGAAAATGGTAGCATAAATTTTGCTTATGCCCTAAGATTTCTGATCTTGGAGTAATATAATGATTCCACCTTAAAAGTGCACAAAAGTCATTTTCCAAGCAAATGTAAAAAAAAAATCATACTTGAAATTCTTTCTTAAATTAGAGTTCAAATGAGGTGCAGAAGTGAAACTGTCATGTTAAAGCTTTTGTTTTTATCTCTTCCTACCATATCCTCTGTAACAGAATAGACAAAGTCCCATAGTGGTTAAAATAGAAACACAGAAATGGAAAAGCATGCATTATGTTGTACCATTTATGCCTATCACCTTACTCAACATCTTTGATCCATAAATTCAGCTGCCACCTCCCTTCTCTGATACCAAATTTCCCAGAGCCATGAAACTGCACAGGATACAGACAGATAGATATTTTGGGTTTTATATTCAATTGGCATGGAAATGTCTCACAGTTATAGGAATTCATACATATTTTCACACACACACACAGACACATACACACACACACATACACACACACACATACACACACACACACACACACACAGAGGGGGGAGATGGGGGAGGTGAGAATTCCTATCAGTGTGAGTATCTCTTCACTGTTACTTTGGCTACCGTTCTTAGAAAATGGTCTAATATTCAATACATGAAATTTTCAGCTATGATTTTTTTGTAGGGATAAAACCTAATATTAATGTTAGATGGAAATTTTAGCTTTAAGACTTTGTAAGACTGGTGTAAGGACTTATAAATTAGTGTGAATTTTAGCTGCCAGACCTTGGAAATGTGGCAGTTATTGCGAGTATGAAATTCATAGGTGCAGATTGCTGGTTAAGATATCCTAGGGTGGGCAAACTGCAGCAAACTACCACAGCAAATAGACAAAACATTTTGATAGGGGAAAATGTTGACCTTTTATTTAAAATCATAACACAGATTTTTGGTGGATTTATAAATAAATAGGAATTATCACTTTTGAGGAGTTATCAGCTTTGGAAAATAATGTGATAGAAATACTTAATAGAGTAAAAAATGTGTTATATAGTGAGCAAGAGGAACATTTGGGAAAAAAGTGAACTATATTAAATTACTACCTATAATAAGTGTCATAGACTTTTAAATATTAACTTTGTAGACGTTATGTGATGTGCAAAGTATAATTTTTCCTCATTTAAAATACTCTATGGTACACCTTGTGCCTAGGTCACAAGCAACTGATACAGAGATGCTTGCAGAATTCTGTAACCGAGCGAGTGCAATAAAGGAAAGCATCAGTCACTTGTGCTTTCAAATGTTAAAAAAAATAAAAAGTGAAAGGTAAATTCCAGAACTCGAGTCACTTATATTCTCTCGTTTTGTTTGGGCATTCTGATTTTTTTTTATAAATATGTACTTATACAAATAGGACTCAGCATGTCATTTTTGTTTTCTCTTTTGGTATATGAGTATATTTATTAGGTGTAAATTTTCCTTTTTGTATTTCTTATCCATGGAGAAGATGTTGAGCGATTTCTTTAGAGGATGAGGAACAAATTATCCATCATCTCCACTTTGTCCTTTTCTATAATCATTCTCTCAACAAACGATGATTCA
This sequence comes from Grammomys surdaster, assembly GCF_004785775.1. NCBI lineage: Eukaryota > Metazoa > Chordata > Mammalia > Rodentia > Muridae > Grammomys > Grammomys surdaster. The sequence goes on from NW_021620932.1 coordinate 6,723,215, forward strand.
TAAATGATTCCTTTTTGTTCTTTTGCTCCTTCCTTCCCTTTTCACTTCTCATTAATTTAGGGGAATATTGGCTATGGTAAGTTATAGTTATGCTACAATAACTATATAATAGATATTATAGCACAAGAAGGTGGACAGCTGTATATTACTGTGTAAACAATGTTGAAAGGTTAGAAGCTCAAGATGTATAATAAAAGCAATCCAGAAATTTTAGCACAGTTCGTGGAGAATACATTGTTTCTCTTTTTCTTTTTGAGAAAGACAGTGATTTTAGCTCAGGTCTCTATCATGACTTATATTACAAATCTTCAGTCTGACTAAGAACATACAAACAGATCACTATCAGACTATTTTTAGTTAATATATAAATGTTTGTAAAATTTATCTGCATGTTATCAATATAAGCACAAAATCTTTAATTATAAAGGATGATCATCTTATTTGTTTTCAATGTGAATTTAGGATAATTGGCTTAACAATGTCAAAACATATAACAGGAAATTTAAGTATTCGTGTGCATGCATACATTTCTGCAACTAGATTTGGCTCATTGAAGGAATTGAATAATTTTATATCCACTATTCATCTGTTACATAGTTACATCTTCATCTACTGAGATATTTGGTATATATGATAATTAATAGTGCCTTCAAAAAGGGAATAGACAACAATATTTTTTTCAGTGCTAAATAAGAGTTCTCAAAATATTTTGTAGCTTTAAGAATTTTTTCAATAGAATTTCATGAGAGTTTTTGTTCAGGTGACTCTCTTATATTCCACAGACACATGTAAATAAGTGGGCATTTCGATTTCCCACGAATTCAGTAATTTTCCAATTGTTCAAGTCTGTATAGATTGGCCATCACCTTCTTTCACTTCCTATTCAACACATTGTGCCATTTCTTGCTTCACCACAGAGTGAGTGTGCTCGATAGTATTTTTAGGAAGAGCCATATTTGACAGATCTCCTGATGGTGTCAGTAGTGGTCACAGCCTTGATGGACAGCATCAAACCTTGAGGTGGCCTAGTCCCTGCTAATTAGTTGTTTGAAGTCACTCTGTGTGCCACAGGCAGAGACTTATCAGACAAAGACATCTTTACCAGTCAAAATGATACAGCTCCTTTGGAGAGACTGGTGTACACATAGCGCCCTTCAAGCAGGTGACAACCACAGTGCCTTTTACTAAAGCATCTCGAAGATGTAATGAAACAACCAAAACAGAATTTTCCCCAAAATAAATAAGATCTAAACCCATATCTCTTGTGTGAACATAGAAACCACATATCAAAATAAATATAAATACTACCATACAGTGAGCATGGAATGTAGACCTCACTGCTTCATGAATACTTATTATCTGAATGAAGTTGCATGTCGTTGTGATTAATGCAGCCCAAGCATTTGCTTTTGGAATTAACTCTGATGTGCAAAGTTCTCAGAAAAGGCAATGCATGTACATTTACAGTGACTGGAAATCTTTTGAACACCTGGAGAACACACTGTAAAACACAATGTTTTGTGTAATATCTCATAGAGGAGTTGAAATCATCAATCTGTATATTAGGAGAGCATAGAAATGAGAAAAAGGTAGCAGTAATGTATATTTAAAAAAGTGTATGTGCATTGACTTAGAATCAATGACACTCTTTTTCCATCCGTGTGATGCCTGGGATTCTCTCTTTGACCATAATTTAAATTCATATTTCTTAACAAATTAATCATATATTTTCCATGTCGCCAAAGCTTTATATTATGAACAGTTTCAAACTAATCAGTAAATGTTTCAATGATGTAATCAATACTTTATAAGACAAATATTATGATACTTGCATATTACCATAAATGTTCATGAAACTTTAATAGTGAAAGATACTTTAAACTTGAACTAGGTTTTTAGATATTTAAAATAGCATTCATATTCTTATAAAATTAAGTGTCCTATCCTGAAGTTACATGTAATGACTCTTTACATTGGCCTGATAACTTAAAGTTTGAATGTCATTAATTCCTAGGTAAAATGAAAGTCTCATTGTAGTTCATTCATATCTTTTCCTCAGATCTTAAAGGATGATTGAATATACACTGTGTAGATACTATTTTTTCCATATATGGGGGTGTAAAATTTGAAGTAGAAAAACAGATCGGAAACTGGGGTTTTAGCAAGTAGGTTGAGGAGCAGAGATGGGGGAAAGAGTCTTAGTAAAATAGGAAAGTAAGACTCAATTGCCTTATATACACTCAGTGAAATGCCATAATAAAATCCAGTGTTTCATGTAACTAAAAGTCTAGCTATAAGTAGAAAATGATTATGCTATTTTATGTTTAAAATACACATTTGTGGCAATAAAATAAACAATTCAGTGCTGAAGAAGTGCTAAAGAATACAGCTCTTGCAGAAGACCTAAACGCCATTCCCACATCTGGCCACTTACAATTGCCTGTAATTCAAGCTTATGGCAATCTGAACCCCTTTCTTCCCTCTCAGGGCATCTGGATCTGTAGACAGATATACCCATGGATAAACAGACAACATACATAAAAAATAAATAGATCTTTTAAAAATATATAATTCAGATCTCACGAGCAACAAATTCAATTTGGAATTCATTTTAATCTGCATGTTAAACTAAAAATAGACAAGTGTGAAAGCTTACAAGTAGGTAAGTTTACTTCGAATCTCTTTAAGTCTTCAAAAATGTAACATTGACTTAAAATATTTTAGTAGTTGCTCAGAAAGACCCTGGACTTATAACCAAATGTCTACTTGTATCATATGTCTAGAACAGATTGGATATATAATGAAGTGTATTTCCACATAATGAGTGAGCCACTTCCTCCTTAAGTGTAGTCCCAGACTGTGACCATGTGATTAGCAGAAGCCTAGAAGACTATGCAAGACAGACTTTTTTGTACTAATCCACAAAATAGACACATGTAGCAAATGGTTGAGTCTGCTTCTCAAAATTGTCATATCCAGAAGTAGTAGTGTTGGTGACATGAGAGAGAAGCTGAACACGGAGTTTTAGTGATCATGAGCAGTGTACATAGCAGTGTGAACCTCATGAAGAGATTAATGTTTTGTTGTAATTATTTAATATAAAACTCTGAAATAGAATAACCCATGTCCTATCAAACAAAATTAATTAGAGTGGGATTAAAATGGGAAAACAGAAAGTGGAAAAAATATTATGAACTATACTGCATGCAATGAAGCTGAGTCATTCTGCTTAATTTTTATCTTAGGAATATTTGTTTTTATGTTCAGGTGCATTTGCTGGATTTCTAAAGATGGCATTATGGGTCAATTTGAGCCACTAGGAAAAATAAATAGCTCACACATGTATCATGTATCAGGCACTATTCAAAAACACTTTGATTATATTAACTGAACTAACAAAAACCTTGGATAAAATCTCCTACAGCTCCTGTTTACAACCAAAAAAAGATAGGAACCACCACTCAGCAAATAAATTCCTGAAAAGATTTTTAAACAACAAAAAATGGCTGTTTGCTGAGCCTATAATCTAAGGATTTTGACAAAGATGACAGAGAGTCCAGGGTAGATGCTGGCTACTTGACTTTCAGTACGATACACTATTATTCTACTTCATCAGTGTCTCTCTCTTTTTAGGCTAAATTCCAATCTTGGGTCAGAATTTGCTGACTTGTGTTTTATGGATCATTTGTCTAGTGTGAATAGTCACATATTTCTTTTCACAGAAGTTAAAGTTTTAACTTTGTGGTTCAGTTTTAAGGCAGCCCTCCAAAATGCTCTATGGCACTGGGTTCAATCCCTGGTATTTCTGTTAAAAAATAAAAAATAAAAATAAATAGACAAAACTGTTCTCAGTATTTTATGTTGATAATTCATGTGCATAATATATGCATGTGAACACAAAGTACATTTAATACATTTGAACCAAATTTATCGATGTATATTAGTTGAAATTAATTTCATATAAAATTATTTAATTGCAAGAATATTTAAAGAGGACCAATTACATATAGTTTATTTTGCCAACTTCTGGCCTAAATCATGTATAATATCCCATGTCCAAAGCATTTTCTAATATTGTAATCAATATTCTTGAAATGTTAATAGAATCATTCATTAAGAACATCCTTATTGGGCTGGAGATATGGCTCATTGGTTAAGAGCACTGATTGTTCTTCCAGATGTCCTGAGTTCAACTCTCAGCATCCACATAATGGCTCACAATCACCTATAATGGTTGTGAATAAATAAATAAAAATTTAAGAAAAGGAGAACCTTATTAAAAATATAAAAACTTTATATATAATGCCAGAGATGGGTATGTACATGTATGAAAAGACCATCAACTTATAAAAATAGACTGTTTCGCTCAAAATCCTTGATTGTACCATGTTTTGTGCTATGTATCAAATATTCAATAATATACATATTTTTGAATGTTTTTTCAAAGAGTAGTATTTCTACACAAAGCAAAAACCTATTAAGAAGCATGTTGGCACATATTTCTAATCCCAGGAAAAGCAGAAAGTTTGTGAGTCAGGAAAACTTAGTTAATTAATAACATACTTTCTCAAAACACACACAAGAAAGCAAAACTTAAAGGACTTCCTGACACAAAAGTCTTATATCTTTGGGCAATGCTTTGCTATGTTTGCCATTATTTACTTTGTTTAAAGAATTATAAATTCTATCACACATGAAAACCTAAATTTTTAATTTGCCATAATTTTAAAAGATTAAAACAAGAGTAACTTTTCTAGTATTTGACAATTTATAATATACTACATTTTAATCAAAGTAGCATAATGAAATAATTATACGAATCATTTCATAACATGGAATATCATAGACACAGTGATAAATTTGAGTTGGAAGACATTTTAGCATTTTGACCAGGGATTGCTCAAAACTTAAAGTTCTGCAAACAATGGGTATTTCATTAATTTGGAATTGGAATTATATAAATGACAAGTTGTACATTATACGGTGTAATGGTGAAAGTCAAGCATTGTTGATGGGTGAGAAAGAAGAGTAGATAGGCTGTCATGTTAGGAAACATGTGCATAGGCTTGTAGGATAATATGAGATTAAAAGTATCACTATAATTTCATTAAGCGTAACAATATCTCAGACGTTTAGAACTTAAGGCTGGAAGCTCCATGTTGAAAATGGCTAAAGGAAAGGCCGCAAAATGATTAAAATGATGTTACTACTGTTCCATAAGAAGTTACTGGAGCGATGTGTTTTGCTCTTCCGCTTTCATGTCACCTTTCTCCTGCTTGCTTTTCCCTAAAACCTATCCCAATTCTGCCTATTACGAATGCTCATCTTGTAAAAGTAATTTTTATTTGCCTGATGTAATTGTCATCTCTGAGGCTTACTGCTGAGTAATCTCACCCTTTCTAGTTCTTTCAGAACCCTGACTGGCTGGTTCAACTCAGTGGTTCTGGCCCAAACTCCTCTCCAAACCGATTGATTCAATCTGTTTTCGCTTATCTTCTCACTGAATTTCTCTTCTTGGCCTCAAACTAACTCTGGAAATCTGTTCTAATCTTCTGGCTCCTTCTTATTCTTTGGCTTCAACTACTTCTGATGCATGAAGTGAATGGAAGTGAACCCAGCCTCACTGCAGTGACTCTACGTGCTCCCTGAACAGAGCTAACTCAACTCTTTCTGTATTGTTCTTAAGTAACTTCTCTTTCCTATTCTCCTGAGAGTAGGAGCATATCCTATATCTGATTTATTCTCTCAAATCTTTCTCCAAATCTTCATTTTGTCTGCCTCTCAAATATATATATATCCCTTTCAAACATGGCTGGTTCCTTCTACAAACTAACCTTACCTACATCCTTTGGGATTAAAAGTGTATAATAAATGCCTGTCTGTATTTTGACCAGAACCGCCATCTTTCTGGATAAACTTCCTCTACATCAACTGAAAATTTATTTTCAAACTGAAAAAAAAAAAACAAAACAAAACTGGAAGATGTCTAATGATAGCCATATAATTCTCTAAAATGAGTGTGAAATTCTTGCTACACCATTAATCAATAAAATAAATAAAGCAGCAGAGAGAAAATTATTACACATATCAGACAAATAAAATATGCTATGTATTTGTTTATTAAACATATAAACAGTTTTATTTTTGTCTTAGGAAGCTTGTTTGAAGATATTTATACTTTTCTAATTTTATTCCTTAATATTAATATTCCTTTGGTAAATAATTCGTTTTTTTAAATCTATACCATTTCAAAAGTCCTTTCTGGGTATATCATCTCAACTCTGACTAATGTATATTTAGAACACACCATCCATGAAAAATAAATGGGTACTAAAAAAAATTCAGCAAATCTCATATTTCTGGATAATTCTGAGCATTTTATAAATATGAGTTTCCACCTTTAAATATGACAGGGGCTAGAGCACTGCTTTCAAAGCTGTAGTGTAACTTTTCAAAATTTTGTGTAACTATTTACAGAGTACATTATATAAGAAGTCTTCTACTTAAGGCCATGAAATTTTTCATCTCACTGGGGTAGAAGAAATCTGTTCTATTTGCATGAATGTGACTTTATGCCTTGCTTGTGTGTTTGTACTTATTTATATGTGCATAGATGCATATTTAATCATGGTTCGGAATATATCTAAAAAGCAAAAGGGTGAAAACTTTTGTAGGACTAATAATGATTCAATATGGAAATCCAAGTACAATTGAGAATAAATTGTGATAGGATACAAGGTAATACTAAGACATTGCCACAGAGAAATTTTTAAAAAAAGCTTTATACTGTATGCTTAGCTTCCATCACAATCCTTTAAAAAGCAATATGATACAAACAATAATATCAAGGATTGGTTGGGGTTGGAATACAGTGAACACATTAACTTCAAAGAGTAATGCGTTCAAGCTTTAAAATGAGAAGGTCTTCTATAATTTGATTGTAATAGTTCTTGTGAAAGAATGATAGGTACCATTATAGTTGAATATGTACACAAGACATTAAAGATATTCTTATATTTAATAAGAAGAAATCATTTTTCTAGAAAAATAAGTGAAGGCAGGAACATGGATGACCTGTTTCCAACACATTGGATAAAGTTGAGTAAAACATTCGTCAATGTGTTTTAAGCAGCTGAATTTGTTAACTAACTTTACCTAAGTTAGCCTCTAGGCCTATTACTAAGACTTGGACAAGGAAAAACTCACTTTGTCAAGTGGATCACAAAGGCTTCTGTGTTCTTCAGCAAGGAGCCTCTGTGTTGTAAAACTGACAAAAAGCAACATCCCAGACAGAAAGAAACCCAAACACACCAACTTCCACTACACATCGTAAATAAGGAGACAATCACAGTTTTTAATGTAATTTCCCTTTTTAAATTAGGTACAGAGATAGAGTAATACTGTGAGTCAAGATGAAGTGTGCCTAAAAATTCAGGAAGGAAGAACTTTATACAGAAGAGAATAATAGTGATGTCTTAGTCAGGATCTATGACTGTGTGTTTTTCAGTGTTCAGAATTTCATTCCTAAAAGGGTGAATCTTACTGTATGCAAATCACAATTCAAGAAATCTGACATTTTAAAAATGTAGCCAGGAAAAATGTCATCATTGACGTTAGAATGACAGCAATAAAATCATGATGCCACAGAGAAAAGGGAAAAGCAAGAATATAACCCCATTATAATTACAATTGCTTTTCTTCCATGTTTGGAACAAATGACTTGTTTCATTGGCAACTTCTTAGCTCACATACCTAATTATTCCACGATGGCCCAAGAATTACAAAATGCACCATAACTTTTATATTTGTAAAATATTATTCCTTATATATCTGTGCCTAATGATTTTCTCAGAAAATAAAGATACTGTGACTCAGAGGATGTAATGTTAAAAATCAATAAGCAGACATTTGCAAACTCACTGCCCCTGTTGCTTTGTGCAATGGGTTTTTTGTCTGGCTTCTTTTCAGCAGCAACTGATATACATACTTAGGTGAAAGACATCACAGCAGGAGTGATCTTTGCTTTACAGAGTTAGCCTTTTTCTCAGGATGCACCAATACATCAGCACAAAGAGAAAGGAACTGTTCTGTATGTTGACTCCTATACTGCTGGATGCTCTTTTTAATTCCCCAACCAGGAAGTGTTCATTCTCCTCCTGACAGTCATAGTGACTCAGAGGGCAAAGTCCTCAGCTTCAGCATGGAATAAAGGACAAGGGACTTGAGATACAATGGACCAAAATCTCCAGGGAACATCTAGCTTTACATGTCTTGTTAACAGACTCAACTCCGCTCTTCTTCAGTCACTTTATTGAAAACACAACAGGCTTCTTCACCAGCACCTGTAGGCAGAAACACCGCAGACCCAATCAGTCAATACAGCTATGTCCTTTTGGAGCCTCTCTTTGACCTTCAGAAGTGTGAGCAATATGTTAAAGGATGGAACAGGAAGACGTTCTGTGATAAACCCCCAAGTTATATTCCACTGCGTGACAATAAAAGAAAATAAAACGCAGAGAGCTAGATAGATGTTTAGTTTAAATAATCCCGATAACTTCTATAAGTGCTTCTTGCAGCCCTAGCTGGGCAAAGACATACTCAGTCTGCAAAGTAATCATGGCTGTCTCAATAAACCTCAGCCTCTAACAGTTCTCAGCACATTTACTTTCTCAACACGGTGCTACATTACAGCTATCTACTCGATTATGGCCAGAGTTCCTAGCAGTTATTGATAACCATAGCACCAGCTTTCTATCTCAGCCAGTCCAGGCAGGAGGAAGGCAATCAGAGCAGTGAGCTCCTTAACCTGGATGTGTTTTCTTGAAACTCGAACATGATGACTCAGTTTTACAATGGAGCTTGTGATTCGCACTGTGCAAAAACTTCCCATGTCATCTTTATTTTTAGTTCTTTGGCACAAGGATAGAAAATTATTGTAGAAAAAAATTACAGCTTCTCTTAGGAGATTTATAATGTTGAAAAAAATCCCACAAACCTTGCACAATCCATTTCTCCATGTACAGGGGCAGATAAACATCTGTTTACAAATGAAGCAAATTTGCAGGCTAGTTTCACTTTAGTGTCCCCTTTCCTATCTTCTCCTGTTCTTCATGTTTTGCTGATTTAAAAACACCCTGTCGTCTCAAACCTGCCTTTCTCTTCAAAACACTCTTCTGAATTTCATGTGTATTTTTCAAAGTGCACAGCTAAGCTAAGTTAGGTGAATATGTAGTGGATGGACCTAGCAATTTTGACTGTCTTCTCTCCTGCATCCTTTTCACTGTAATGCTCGTGAGTGAAATGATTCAGTGTAACAGCCTGTGGTGTCTGCAAGCCGAATGCAGTAAGCCCATGCCATGGTGTTTGATATGTTAAATTGACTGCTCAAAAAAAAACCCCACAAAATATGGAAATAATATATCAGAACCTTGCCTGTTTCTTACTCCAACAGTATAATTCACAAACCACAGAAAATTATCTCTAACTAAAAAGTGATATTGCAATGCTCAGGTCTGCCAGCATAGATTTTTAGATTTTTTTTTTCAGAAAATGACATTCACATTTTGCAATTAAGTTATTTTAGTAGCTTTGAAACCTTAACATGCCTTCATCTCTAAATCAGTACCTAGTTTATTCATAAGAAATTTTATGAAATAAAAGAAATGAACTCAAGACTGAAGTAATCTTTATAACAAAAATCTTTTGTAATTAATGCTTCAGACAGAATATTTATGTAATAGTGAGACTACAGTTAGCACGTGTGTATAGCAACAGCTTCAAATAGATGTTTTTTCAAATAGATTGTTTCTTATGATTATGAGTACAGGTTATTAATAGAGTGCTTTATCCTTTAAATCTGTACATTCTTTATTTTAAAGATTCGAAGTCAATTTTATTTTCTATTTCATGATTGCAAAAAAGAAAACAATGTGTGTTAGAAAAGAAAAGGTCATATTTTATTTTATTTTATTTATTTTATGAGACAGAGTGCTCGCCTCATATTTCAATGAGCAGGTACTTTGGTTCTTTAAGCCTTGTGGCGGTGATAGTAAAGTAAAGAGGAATGAAAAGCAGGCGACCAAAATACCATCATTCCATTAATGACACTGGAGCTGCTCAGCTTTATTGGGATGCTGCCCAGACGTCTACTAATAGAAGCCATGGTTCAGGATGTGAACTTGGCATTGGGTGCCAAAATCACAAATCTGGGAAGAAAGTATTGCAGAAGAATGTCTGGAATAATTTAAGAAATTATCCAAAAGTGAAAATAGGTGTTTCTCTATTTGCTGGTAGATACCTTAGAGACAGAGGTAGAGAATATAGCAGAATGCAAGTAGAATAAAAAAATATTAGAGATGCAGAGTACATGCCTCAATACTGTATTGAGTAAAAGACAAGGGATGTATGTATTTCAGAAGGAATAAATTAGGGCAATAGGCAGAGAGTTCTGTTACAATTGGCTTTAAAGAATGTAGTTCTTAAATGTTAAGTAACTTCTGTCTGACAAATTTGAGTTTTAAGAAGGGACTAGGCTTTATAGTTTTTCAAATGCCTGAGAGCTTGTCATGTTATTTAGAAATTCACTAAAACCGTTATAATAATTGCCATTATTATTATTTTTTTGTATAAATGAGTGTTATTGTTCCCTATTCACTCTTGCACATGCGGGAACAAACAGAAATGTGCTCTTTGGGAGTGGAGGGAAGAAAACAGATTCTCTGTTCACATTGGGCTAATGCCCAGACCGAACAGAGAATCTCTCAGCTGGGGCCAGCAGCTTTCGTGGCCTCTGGCTAACACAAACTCCTCAGTGGCCTTTCACAGCCACTTAGAATCAAGTTCCAGAAGACTGTGAGTGGAATCTGCAGCTGCAGACACTGAAGGACACCTATGTGGCCCTGGACACATACCATTGCCCGCTTTCTGATTCTAATTCTGCTGGTGTTTTGAACAGAAGACTGAAGGTTTAAGGATAAGGAATGTGTCTGCAATACCTATCCCCAATTCTTTCTTGGTTACCATAGAATATGATAAACCGTTTTAGGCACAACTCAGTTACGGTTTATAAAGCACATTAGAGACTAAGCTCCACACCATCTTTGTCCTTTGAGGAAAACAGAACTAAATACAGAACTTCATTTTATAAGTTTGATGGTCCAGCTAAAGCAAAATAAATCAACAGAACAGAAAGAGAAAGGAGACCGGTTCTGATAATTGTGTCTGAATTTACACTAAACATGTAAGCGTCATGTCAGAATTCGTTCATGGTGAAAGCATTTCCTGCTCAGGGACTTCACTAAGAGGAAAAGAACATAGTATTAAAAAAATCTATATCAGGATGCTGCTTATGTGAACAGGACATGAAACATAAGGGAAAACTAGAAAAAAAAATCCGGTAGAGATATCCTAAAATAGCAATGATTTTTACATAAAGCAGAATTTTATGAGAAGAAATTAGAAACTTTCCTGGGTTCAAGGTATTCAAAGCCCATCAAAAAACTACATTTACTCCAGCAGTATTATAATTTCTACAAGTGATTTAAATATATATATATACACATACATACATACATAAAAATCAACATAAAGAAGGTAGTATACATCTCTACCTACTAGAGAGTTAAAGTCACTTATAAAAATAAAAGCTTTTTTAGAATTTAGTAACATAAGTTGTGCTGGTACAGCATAGCTCTTCTTCTCTTTCCAGACCATCCTCATATTTATTCAATGGTAAGCTCAGGAAACTTGTATTTTAAAAAAAAAAGAGTCAAAAGAAAAAAAACTGTGATATTTTGGAGATATTCTCTAATATATTGTTGTTTTGTTGACATGAAGGTAAGATCATGCATTTTAAATAAGTGAAATGCATGGCTTTGAATTATATCAAATTATGTCTTTTTAAAAACTCCAAACAAAGAATCCATATTTTTTTTATGTTTCAGAGAAACAGTACATGAATTGGGATGTTCTTTCTGCCAGTTGTGTGTGTGATCCACCATGTTTTTATATGAGCTTTTTATTTTTTTTTAATGCTCAAGACATAGTTTTTAGAGACATTAAGTCATGGATAAAGAATGATGAACATTCACTGGTTATGCTGATGTAGGAAGGACCTTAATTTATTTTTCTATTAAAGATTTCTATTCTGTTTTCCATTTTTCCAACATGTTTTTATTAATGCTTATTATCTACACATTTTAGTTTAGATATTATTTATCTCCATACACATATTCAATCCAATCTCTATTCAATATTCCTTCTGTGCTTCTCTACTTTCTATTTATTAATGTCTTGCTATGAGAACAGTCATACAACACTTGTTCTTTTGTATTGGCTTATTTTACTTAATGGGATATCCCACATTATTGTGAAGTGTTTCTCTTCAAGACAGGGTTTTATTGTAACTTATATCTAAATAACTTCACATATCTATAAATATCAGAACTGATAACCATTTAGTTTGACTATGTTCTACATCTTTCCCATAGTGGCACAAGACTAATTGTGTACTTATCTTGTTTACAAGTTGAATCCATACTCTCTGACTAATGGTGACTTTCCATTTCAAAACTTAAAGGCGTTATAATTTGCTCAATATACCAGAGCACGGTTTTAAACGTTGTCTGGTTTCACTGCTGATATAATATTATCTAATATTTTAAAAGATATGTGAGAATATCAGTGTAGCTTTGGAAATCCGTTTCTTAGGCTATCTTCCTTTGGTTTCTTTCCCCTCACAAATTAATATAGTTACTAACCCACTGCCTATGCACAGATCCACAGGAGTCCCAGGATTCTTTTAACATTTTAAGCATTTAATTTTTCCTCATGAATGAAGGATGTCACTAGCAAGCACCTAAAGAATCATGAACATAGTGTAAGAAAGGACAATGATAGGATGAGTCGTGTACAGACAACTCTGTAGGACTTAAAGAAAGATGAGGTTCTGTGGGGAAAAGATTAAGAACACAGAATATGTGACATCTAGCTTTCTTGAGTGATGATTAGAAATTTAGCATATGGGCCAATGAGAACATAAAACCTCTAGCAAGAGAAATGAACAGGTTGGAAAGGAAAGAGTTAAGTTGTAAGCATGTAGTTGTGGAGAAGAGGTGCTGGGCATCTGCAGGATCTGGATGGAACAAGTGCTGCTGAACAATGCCCACTGAGAGTTTGTTCTGAAGAAAGCAGCAGCAGCCATACAAACAAGCAAAGCTCCAGCAAAACAAAGTCAAATAGCTCAGCTTCTAGGTTCCTTTCCATCAGGGTTGCTTTCTTGTTTTTATAAGCTAATGTGTTTCCTTGTTCTCACATATGGTGAATCATTAGAAAAATACTAGCTGTACATAGAACCATTATTCTAAGTGACAACTAATGTAACTGCTGTTGCACGTATTCAGTTTGAGAAACGCTGAGTGTGATTATCCTTGGGCTACAAATATAATATAATACTATCTTTTGTTAGAGAAAGGGAGATAGAGGTATTCAAAATTCTATGGAAACCTGAAACTGGGACAGAGTCTTTCAAGCAAACAAAAAGATCTCTCTCTCTCTCTCTCTCTCTCTCTCTCTCTCTCTCTCTCTCTCTCTCACACACACACACACACACACACAGAGAGAGAGAGAGAGAGAGAGAGAGAGGGAGAGAGAGAAAGATACCAGTTCTATATAAGGCTGTACTCCTACAACATCGTAACCATGGGAATAAAACAGCTTGACTTATAGCAACTACTGTTGTACTTGAGTTTTACAAAGGTGTTAGGGAGCATTTTCAACTATTGGATCAGGTGGAATTTGATAAGAACATAGGAGTGGACAAAGATGCATATAAAGTACTTTCCAGGAAGGGTGAGCAGACTGGATCAAAATCTGTCAAGAGCTTCAGGAAATAGCAAGATCTGTCTCACTGAATGTATGTAGTATGCAAGTAAGATTAAAGTTGAAAAAAATATGAGAAAATGTTTAATCTTATCTAGACACTGAAGGACACTGAATGTCATGATAAGACATTTGAAAGTCATTCTCTAGATAGTGTGAAGTTGTTAAATTTGTAGACTGTGAATCATCATATGAAAGAAGAAACTTGGAAGTATTTAGGAGGTCTACATTATTTACCATCACTTAAAGTAGATTCTACTGAGGTGCTTTTTTAGTGACACATTAATGATCCATTTATATATACATATACATATGCATATACATATATATGTGTAGCATTCTGCTTTTAAAGGACTACTTTCTCATTATTTTTGTCATAATCAAACACTAGCTGCCAACATTTTATAATTCAATGACTGAGCAAATCACCCATGAGTACATACTTTTGAAGATACTTTGATGGCATGCAAAATTAAGGAGTTATTTATTAAATGTTAGTCTTATTGGGGGAGGTCATGCATGCAAACATGACATTTTGAGGGCAATTATGTATGCTGTTTAGTGTGCAATTAAAGGATAAATGCACTCGTTTACAATATAGGCAGAAAAATGTAACTTGCTCATGTTTAAAAATGGAATGGAAACAGAGCCAGATCTTGATGAATGGGAAAATTTGGGAGGGACACATTGAGGCTGGCATCAGGGTTAGTGCCTCATTTGTTTGGCATTTGAGAGGAAAGGGAAGGATTCTCAAATACCATTTTTGGAAGAGAAGCATATTAAGGAAATACAAGGCAAAATATGACAACCAGCAGTTTCAATTTAGAAAAGAGTAAAATATTTTTAGATTTGTGAAAATGTTAACCAGAGTTTCTCAGCGTCACATGAGGTAAATGCTAGTTTCAGAAATGATTCTATTGCCACCAAGAGAATTTCTGAGAAATCAATGTTTCATGCACACAGAAATCCACTTGTTTTTCATTTTGGTGACTTGGCATTTGATCACAAATATGTGATGTAAAATTAGTCATATTTTAGACATTTATAAATAAGCCATTAAGAGGGTATTACATCAGACACTGACTTAATATTTTATAAATTATACACTAAGTATGAACAGGACACAAGTTTTTAAAACACTGCATGCAGCTGTCTTAGAAAGTCCTATAAATCACCTTCCTTTTCTTTTTTCTTTTACTTTTTTTAAAAATTATTTCCCAATCTGCTTTTATAACATTTTAATTACAAGCAAGTATTAAGGTCAGTTCTAGGTTGAGGAACTAGCAGTACAAAAGATGTAAATAGTCAAAGAACAAGCCAAACAATAAACACAAGTAGTCAAAGAATAGCAAGGCAATTAACAAAATCCTGTGATCACTCCCTTGGTCACTGTTTCTAAGGGCTTACCAGGATGACAAAACTATCTAAACCTACTTCCTTGTCCTAGCCCAAAGTCATTTCGGTACCTGAAGCCTACTTCTTTGTTCTAACATAAGATTTATTTTCCTGCCTGAAATTACTTCTTTGTTCTAGACTAATGTCAGATTCCTGACTAAAGCCTATTTCCTTGTTTTTGGCCAATGTCAGATTCCTGCCAAGCAGCCCCCAAAGCTCTCCACATTTCCCCCATTTTTATTTTATATACAAGAATAAGCCTGTCTTAGGTCATTCTGACAAGAATGACTTCCTTAACGGTTGTGGAATATGCATAATCAAAAGTAATTCACTTCTGTCTTAGGTTGGTAAGGCTCTGTGCAGAATCTTACCTGTCCTTGGCTTGCCAGCCTGTTAAATTAATAACTTTACCTGAGGGGCCTTTATCAGTTTCAAGTCATGTATTTTGGCTGCCAAAATGTTGGTGTTGTTTAAGACAAGCTTTTACATAATGGGCAGGAATAAAATTATTTCCAGGAAAAAACAGGCAAGCATTGTCGAACTATATATGCCATTCTTGAAGCTTGACCAAATTGGAAATACTGACCTTACGACATGGATAATTTTATCAGCAGTATCTTCAGCATCAGAGCTAAGCAGAGCAGCATTCTTTAAATTCATAATCTCACTATGCAAAGTTAAAACATCCAGAGAGGTTTTAGAATTATGCCAAATATCCTGCAAGTATCCTTAAACTTTTTCCTAATTATAATGACTATCATTGTAAATTTCAGAGGTAACACAACTCCATTGGTATTTGACATGACACTTGAGATGGCTCCTTACTCTTAAATCTCTGAACCTCCTTCCAATAATTTGAATAGGATAAAGAGCATCATTCAGTTGTTCCAAACACCTATTTAAATCCTCTTGAATACTCAACACATCAGTTACTAATTTTTTGCTAAATGATTAACAAAAGTAGCTGTCTTAACTTCTTGTGTCAAAGCAATTGCAGAAGCAGTGGTGCAAGCAATTAACGTAATTAAATCTGTTTTACCAGCAATAATGAAGCCCACTACCCTCGTGCTTCTGCTTAAAGCCTGAATCACTTCTTCCAGTACTTGCAAGCTTTTTTCAGAATACCAAGGTCCTGTAATAATCAGGACAATAAAATAAAAGCTAATTGATAGACCTCCTGCTTTTCACCTATATTTAAAACTATTTTCTTTTCATTTTTTTCCAAAAGAACATACTTTCACTTTTCTTCATATCTATTTTTTATTTTTTCTTTTTTTTTCTTTTTTTTTTTTAATTTCTTTTTTTTTTTTGAACATGAAATGCTTTTTTATAGCATGTTTTACAAGGGGAGGGGGTAAGAGGGTCCAGGTGGTGGAAAGGTACAAAATCTTCTTGGCCTGTGCCTTGGTACACTGCCTTGAATTATGATCTACCTGCTGTTCTTCAGAAGATATGGTACACTGCTTGAGTTATGGTCTCCCTGCTATTCTTAAGAAGACATGGTACTCTGCTTTGAGTCTATCTGCAGTTGTTAAGCAGGATCTTGCAGCTGCCAAGCTTCAGAGGGCATTGTGCAGGTGGGGAAAGGTAGGGGGTAAGGGTAAGGGCGAGGGTCCTGGCTTCTGGCATCTCCCCCTTCTCTGTTTAGTTAGAGAAGGCTTCTTATGTTCAATCCCAACTATGTGAGTTTTGAATTTGTATGTCTAATTATGGGGGGTCTTAGACAAGTTCACAACCCCAAAACACTGACGTGAGACAAGTCACATCGATGGTCGAAGGCTTTAGGCTGTCGACGATGGGCAACGTCAAGGGACTCTGATGTGGGTGAAAGGAGGGTGAGAGCCCTGTCTTAGGCCATGTAGGCTGCACCCACTCCCAGCACCACGCACTCCTTTTCGGCTGCATTGGGTGGGCCCCTGGGAAGTGGACCTACAATAATCCCGTCATTGGGCTAACTCACAGCCATCCTAGTCTCTTGTAAATGTTCAAGTTACCAACCATTTGTCAGTTTGGGGTGTAATATTGTCATAAAGGAAGGCTCCCCAATGTTAGCGGCCATATCAAGGGTGGCCTTGGTTTAGGAAAAAGCCAATTTTTGTTGTGGTGATCAAGAGGCCAAGCTCTCTAGCGAGAGAAATGAGGGCAAAGCCAGGCATACCAGGAACCCTTCTGGAGGGCGTGGAAGTCTAGGGGTCGACCGTAGGGGGAGGCAGGGGAGCTGACAGCTGTGTCAGTCTCCTGCGGAGTCACTTCTGAATCCTCTGCAATTTTCAGCTGATGGTAATGAACTTCAACTGCCTTCTTGATGGCAGCATCAACCTGGTTCTGTGGATGACAGGTCATGGGCGATGATCTCTGTCTTGCTCAATCTTGATGTCGAGCGCACATCCTCTCAATGAGGGTCCGTCCGGATGGGTCCGTGCCTCGAGCCCCACGTCTGGGTGCCACTTGGCCCGACCGGCGGGTCCTGGTTATTCGTGGGGGCGAGGAGGACTGGAACCTGCTATTCTTCAGAAGATATGGTACACTGCTTGAGTTATGGTCTCCCTGCTATTCTTCAGATGATATGGTACACTGCTTTGAGTCTATCTGCAGTTGCCAAGCAGGATCTTGCAGTTGCCCAGCTTCAGGGGACCTTGTGCAGGTGGGAAAAGGTAGGGGGTGAGGGTAAGGGCGAGGCTCCTGGCTTCTGGTCCATCTGGGTTAGAACTTCTAATAGCAGGTATCACGGGTGATTCAATTTTACCTGGAAAGAAAAAAGAAGGGGATTCTCAGGGAGATTTCTCTTCCCTGGATGTAAATTGTTATTCATCGTATTTATGATTGGGCCTGGCTTTGTGAGGGTATCTATTTTTTTCATTAATATTTGTGGTAGCCGGTTAGCTGTGCCTTCTGTGGTATTGGGCAGGCATATCAGTCCTCGGCTCCATAAGGGAACTGGGACTGGGGCATTCCCTTTATGGGTATGAGGGTCCTTCCCCATATCTGTGGCAAAGTTTTGTTGGTCTTGGTGGTGCCCTAGGTCACCAACATGGTCAGCAAGAGATTTGCCATGAGCTTTCAGCTTTAGAGAGAGAAAAGTGAACAAGGCATGATGGAGAGTATTTCAGGGGGACTCCTTCTGAGGGGGCATATCTATTTTTTAAATCAAAATCATATAGAATTCATTGCAGACTACATTGCAAAATAATTCTGAAAATTAAAACCTCAATTCCAGGAAAACAGTGACTTTTCTCATGCCTTATATAAGAACCTGGTTATAGTTATTGAAAAAACAATTATATTCTTCTCCATGGAAGAGATGTCATTCACAAAATATATAAATAAATGATAAATAAATAAACCAACCAAACAAAAACAAAAACCAGTAAAACTTTATAGATTCTACATTGATGCCTCCTCCATGATAAACCCAGTGACGTTATCTCATAGCCATAGAAGTATTCCTTGTCTTTATTGTTCTCAATGCATTTGATTCTCCATTCAATTGAAAAACAGCTTCAACATCAATAAGAACAACAAACAGAAGCTGTTCCTTCCATGTTTTTTCCTTATATTCTATTACCCAACCTCTGATCTCTTTTTATTATACCTTAAACCGACATATTTTTTAATCTCAAATTCCTAATCATTTCTTTTTATTTCAAATATTTTTGTAGACAACTAGGTATTTTCTGCACTTCTTCTTTAAAGTCTTCTTATTTGTATTTGCCAGCTCTTCCTTAGTGTGTGCTCAAGTCTTAGACATTGTAAGTCAGTTGTTAATTTAGAGTCAGCTGTTAATTTTTATCTCCAGTATTATGCCTAACATCACCCTCAATAAAGATAAAAATTAGACTTTCAAAGCCCAAATCTGAATGGTTATTTTAAAAATAGTGTCATGGCTCTTCTATTTAGAATCACTGAATGTGGTTCTGTTTATTTCATTCATGCAAGACTCCCCTGACTCTAAGTCTTCTTTTTAAGAATTTTTTAGATTGAAAACTACTGTCAAATGCTCATCAAAGAAAAGAGACTATGTGATGAAAAGTTTTCCTTCCGTCACTTTTGATCTGTGTTTAGCAAGTTAAAAGATAATTTAAGTACCTGTTAAGGTGAAAGGGCTGGTGGGAGTCACTAAAATATGGAAGTGTATCCTGTTCTTTACTGAGTTCAGAAGAACATAGTGCAAGATAAGGTATTTTAATTCATGGCAGCAACCCACTAAAAAAGAACAGAAAGAAAAGAAATTGAATTATAAGGAATTGGAGAACTACCCGACACTCTTCATAAACAGTAAACATTGAACGCTTGAAAGATACACTTCAATGAAAATGTATCTGGACTAAGGGGAGTGTTTAAACATTAAACTAACTGAGATGCCTACAGGGAAAAGGTAGAACAAAATTGATGATTGCTTTCACAAGATTCTAGAATTCTGGAGGCTGCATGAAAGCACATTTTCCCAGAGGCTCCCTCGCAAAGCCTGCTAACTAAAGCCTGTGACCTCCAAGGATTCTTTACTTCTTTGGTTATTTCAAACTTAGTTTTCCTTGAATTTACACTCTAGGGAGTCTAAGCAGCTTAGGTGATCAACAGATGCATCCAGGAGAGAAAGTCATCCAAGGGACTCAGATTTACCACCTTATTTTTTCTCTTCCTAGCAATTCTATTATTATCTACTTAATAGCAAAAGTGGCCTTTTGTCATTTTAAAGAGACATGCATTTTTAATGGACCAAAGGTCACATAACTGACTTTCCTGCTTTTCAATAGATGCACTTTAAGTTTTAAATTTGGCTAAGATGAATTGAACATCAAGTACTGTGAAGAAATTCCATCACTTAAACCATGCCTTTGAAACTGTGAGGTTGGTATTACTGGTTTTGTATTTAAATTGCATATCTATCACAATGTGAAGGAAACAGACCTATTATTAAATGATGAGAAGTTTCTGAATTACAGGAGTTTTCTAAAGATATATAACCTAGTAAGTTAGAAAATATCAAAATACTAATAAAAAAAACTTGAAGCAAATAAATTATCCCAAGTATTTTGCTTATTCTGTGGTGTTTTAACCAACTCAGTCTTTGACAACTTTTTAACTATTAATCTCAAAATAATTTTCTGATATACCATTGTACTTATTAAATATTAATAGTTATGTACCAATTGTACTTGATTCCTAACAGAGCAACAGACACAACAGTTAACATAAAACATCAATAATGACTATGAATTTATAGAAACGAAAATTAAAACTCACTGTCTTTAATTACAATTGTTTGACATGCTTCTGAGCAGAGAAATGTGTCTTAATTTCAAGTTAAGAAATAGGACTGAAATTCATTGTGTTTACCTGGATGTTTGTGTTTTCTTTTCCTCATCAACAGTGTATTGATTCCATGAGTGATGATTAATAACTGAGCAAAGACTCATAGTTACACTTGTATCTTTACACTGATAAAAGTAGATTCACAGTAACTGAATAATTGTGTACAATACTTAAATAATTAACCACTTTTCCCTCTTCCCTTTTCTGAATCATAATCTATAGCACTTGCATTAAGTCACACAGTACAAAACCTGATCAGCTCTGGTTCTTGACTTTTGTAAGTTCTGGTAACATATTCATGAATAACTTTCTCAACCTACAAATACTATGATAACTCACATTAGGCATTTATTGATTCATTATCATTCAAAAGATTGTGAGACAGGAAAAGAGTTCACAATGAAAAAAAAAATTAATGCCCTGAACTGTTTTGGTGGTTAGGACTATCTAAATTTAAAAGCTCCACTCAATCTTTTGTAACAAATATCCATATTAGAATTGGATGCCTTTCAAAAGAAAAGTAGAACTTTAGGGGTTGGCAAAGTGCCCGGCATGGAACACATTTACAGTAGAATATTAGGTTGATTGGAAGTGTATAGTCTGCAGCGCAAACTATCACACTGTCTTAACCTATAGGTTCAGTACAAAATATTTGAAGGGATCATTGGCCCCTTAGGATCAAGGAACAGCTCCAAATTGAAAGCAGTAAACTATAAATAAGTTGAGGACAGATTACATTTTGGAATCTAGATAACAAGCATATGTGATTATATAGAAAAGGCAGGGTAAAACGTGATTCTTATGGTAAGTGGGAACTTTTCCCTCGTTGACATTTAAAAATACATAGTGCTGTTCTCTTCACTGAAATAGACACTGGAATGGAAAATGCCCAAACTCGTTCATGTAGAAAAGAAGGCAAATGCTGAAAGCAGCCTCTTACCCTGTGCTTTGCGAGCTTTGCATATCTGGCATGATGCACACTGAGTGAGAGGTCCCACATGTTGATGTTTACTGAGCAGTGGGGTGCCCTGTGTCCTACCACAGAGCACAGTGATACAACCATAGCTTATGCTTGAATATTCCAA
>NW_021620932.1:6744895-6910510 GCF_004785775.1 Grammomys surdaster
CCACAGAGCACAGTGATACAACCATAGCTTATGCTTGAATATTCCAAATTATCGACCATCATTGAAGTTCTAGTTTAGTCATTTTTGTATAAAATTCAATGAACAGTATTTGTTCTAAAGCAACTTTCATTCACAGACTTCAACATTTTGTTATATTTTACCTATTTTAAAGTGGCAGTTTTACATAAGAAAGATTTAGAATTTAGAAAAATACACTGTAAGAAATATAATCTGGTTGTCATTCTTATTGACTGCAACAGAGAAGCCATTGAAAGTTCATTTTCTACCATCTATCGTAATCCTAATGTTTCCAATACTATCTCATTTATTTGTTTGTTTGTTTACTTCTTTTTTATTGGATATTTTATTTACATTTCAGATGTTATCCCCTTACCCCATTACCCCCCCCAACCCAGGAACCCTCATCCCCTCACTCTTCCTCCTGCTTCTCTGCGGATGTGCCCTTACCTACCCCTTCACTCCCACCTCCCCACCCTCAAATTCCCACCCACTGGGGTGTCCAGCCTTCATGAAACCAAGGATCTCTCCTCCTACCTATGCCCGACAGGGCCCTCCACCCTTACATATACAGCTGGAGCCATGGATCCATCTCTAAGTGCTCCCAGGCTGGTGGTTTAGACCCTAGGAGCTCTGGTTGGTTGATATTGTTACTCTCCCCATGGGGCTGCAAACTCTTTCAGCTCCTTCAGTCTTCTCTCTAACTCCTCCATTGGGTACCCCTTGATCAGTTCAATGGTTAGAGGTGAGTGAGCATCTGCCTCTGAATATGTCAGACTCTGGAAGACCTCTAAGGAGACAGTTATATCAGGCTCCTGTCAGCATGCTGTTTGTTTACTTTTTCTAGCCAATATTATACAATTATGAAGCTGTTATGGCTTTGTTAAATGAAAGGAGTTGAACAGAGGGGGCCTGGGAAGAGAAATAGATGATAGAGGTGATAGCCAGTGATCCTCCTTTTCCCCAGGCCTTTGCCCACCTGTGTACAAAGACAAAGAAAGCAAAGTGGAAGTACAGAGTTCAGATGGCCAAAAGAAATACAGAAATAACAGACTTATCTCTGATATCAGCTTCAAAAGGGCAGCTCAGTCTTAACTGGGATGAATCAAGGGCTATATAGTTTTGGGGGAAGGGAGTTGGTTGAGCTGGTATTATTGGCTGTAGTTTAGAGTACCAGATAATATCTAGTTTGCATGGAGAGGCATTCTAGGAATCCCAGGAACTTGCTGGAGAAGTTCTTATCCAAAGAAAGGAAGCTGAACCTGCCATCTCAACAATGCTAGGCAACATTCCACAGGTAGAGGGTGTGGGAGTTTCGAATTCCACAGACAAGGTCAGAAAAGGAAAGATCCTACTGAAAAAAAGGAATGCTCCATTCTGTGCCAAGGTCAAGTCAGCTGCCAGGACAATGGTAGGCATGGACTTAACTAGCAGGGCCTAACAACAGACTATTCTTGCTTTTGATTTGCTTCTATTTCCATTAGTCATTTTGAGGAAGATCCACAAAGCTTTTTTATGACATCTGCATGGATCATGAAATAAATTATGTAGGGTAATAGACAGAGTTAAGATTAACAATATATCTGAGTGAATAGGATTTAAAAAAGAAACATGAACAAAATAAAAACAGTTTATATGTGTAATTCAATGTAAGTGTTAACACAAGAGAATATTAGAAAATACATGTGACTCAGCTTTTTTGATAAAAATAGATAATAAAATTTAAAGAGTTTAATTTATTATAAAAATGATGATATTTAGGTTGGCCTAAAATAATATTCTGTTTAGCAAGAGAAGAAACTTTAAATCTCAGTTCTAAGAATTTTAACTTGATGGCTATTTATATGCAGATAGGGATTCCTAGAAGCAACTCTTTTTAATTATTGAAAAAAAATCTTCAAGGATTTGTGTTGCTGGGTGGGAAACACCAAAAAATGAGTTTTGAACAAATTATCGCTGATATTCTTTCCTATCCAAAGGAGCAGTATGTAGAATATCAGATGTTCTGAAAAGCTTGGAGAGAATGTGTAGGTGTAGTTAGGTTTTTATTGTTTAGATATTCAGATCTTACAAAGATTACCTAGGGGAAGTAAAGTAAACTATCTGTTACTCAGTACCAGTGCTGAATCAGTATGCAAAAGCCTGACACATTAATAGGAAAGTCTTTAGAACAAGAAATGGGTTGCTCAGTGAAACAGGGTGACTTGATACGGTGTGAGCTGCTTCTCTGGGAAACACATTTCTCATATTCAAAGATATATCATCCTTTGACATTCATTCTTCCTGCCATTTGAAGCCTAAGACTTTATATTTAAAGTACAGAAGAAGCAAAGTAAAAATTAATTTAAATTAATTTAAAAGATGAGCAGAAGTTTTTTATGTGGAAAAAAAAAGAGAGTAGTTATTTCACATAAGGAGATGAGAAATGTATAAGTGAGAAATGAAACAGAAATGACGGGTTTGGTTAAATATGAGTCCAGAAAAGATGTCTGCAAAGTTACATGATGGCTGATCAAAATATGTCATATGTCATCAAGGCAATGATATAGTCCAGTTGATGATGACTTGAGAATATATGTATGATAAAAAGTCATGCTGATAGATACGTGGGCACAGGGACAGGGACAGGATTTAGATAAGTGTACATTAGTTACATTCTGTAGACTCAGTCTTATCTTCCTCTTTTTTACTTTATTCTGTATAAGGTTGTTTTATATCCCTTAATTTTGTCTCTAGTCTTGTACATATTAAAGAAACACTAATGTAAATGAGAATGGTTATATATAGTGTGCATGTGTCATTATGTTGGGGGAGAGGGGACTGCTGACAAGCGTATTCTTTTAATTAAAGAAACCAAATAAGACATGTACATTTGATAGGGATTTGTTAGGTTTTATGTAAAATATCAAGTACATATATACAGAAAGAACTATTTTGTGCATCAATAATATCATTTAAAATATTCTATTTAGAGCATACAAGGTGATCAAAAATATATTGGAAGGCAAGCAGGAAAGGAATCGATGGATCCAATGTTTACAGTACAAGAAGTTTGTGCTTAATCCCACTCTTCCTTGTCTTCTAACAGCAAAATCTTAGGTAATTTATTTGACCTCTCTTTCAAGAAGTAAGATAAAGATGCTTATTTTCTTTCCTGAGGAGAGCTATCAAAATAATGTCAACAATGAAGGTAGCATCTGTCCCATTGTACTCTTTTAATCAGTGTTAGATTTGTGACAATGTGTACAGCATGGTTTGTCCAAGGACACTTTGAAAACTTCTCATTATGTTGCTTCTGTCAGTTATTGGACTCAGTGTGAAATCTGTGTTCTTAAAATGTCCTCTTCAAATATTCTACCTCCAGTAAGAGACCAGGAACTATAATGAAGGCTGTGTACTCAAAGCAACCTTGAACCATGACCAACAATTGTGATTCAGCTTATAAAAGGTGCAGAAACTCGGATTATTTTTACTGAGTTAGCCCATGAATAAACGCCTTGTGTGCTACAATTGATTCAAAGTCAAACACATAGTCAGTTGAATCAGGAGTGTTAGTCATATATTTTTTTCTTTCTCAGTATACCTTTTTGTTCTGTGGTCATTATAGGTTCTTAATGTTGCTTTAGAGTGTACATTTGTTATTCAAATTCACAGTTTCCGAAAAGAGAATCATATTTTTCTTAAACTTAGAATCTGTCCAACTCCTAATGGGATATCTAGCCAATGTGTGTTCACTAAATTAGATATACAACAGTTCTCACAACGTTCCCTTGATATGACAGAGATTGCCCACAAGAAGTCATTCAAATTTTGTTATTCTTTTCTGTCTTGTACCTCTTAGTCGCTTGCTTAACAAAATATCTATTTCATCAGAAAGTTTCATAGAACCAACTTCAATCATTAGTCTTTATTACATGGGACTTCCTGTGTTGATGCTGTTTCCACAAATCAAGACGTAACAAACAGTACCATACTTCAGCATACATGCGTTCCCATAGTTTTGAATATTTTTTTCTTGAACATGTCTAGAATTCTTTAAATACTTAGTGAAAGGAAATACATGTAAAAGGAAATATCTTTGTATATCAGTGTAATTCATGTATTAGATGACTCGGAAACACAAAGCATAATGTAAGATAAACTGGTCTTCTACTTAATTGTATATTATCATTTATAAATTTGTATATTGATAACTCTAAAGTGAATCAGTCATAATTATCAAAATTAATCAAGTTAATAAATATAGCTATAAAAATAATTATAGTATTTTTGTCATGGTTGAATTATCTGATTTTCCCAGTTGCTCTGTTATCTTTATAGGCTAGTATTGAATTTAAGCATGATAATTTTTTTCTTTATAGTATGTTTGAGAAGCAGTTTCAGGAACTCAATATTAAGTGTCAGATATAATATTGTGTCAGTGAAATTTAAATCACTCATTATGTTTTAGCATTTATATTATGACAGTAATTGTGTCAAGAAAACCTATTTAGGAGATTTGATGCTTGCTAGTTTATTATTTAAAATTATAGTATCAATCTACCAATTATATTTATGTAGATATTATAAAGTTCTAGTATATGAGAATAAAATCAATTGGTATCTGCATTTATTCAATAATTTACTAAAGGAATGTCAGACATTTTGTCTTTACTTTTAAGAGACTAAAATTTGAACTTCAGATTTATTTTTTAGGCAGTGTTCACAGTATCTCCAGACTGATTTGAACTCTCAAACATCCTACATCAGTCTCTTGAGATTCTGTTTCACTGTGAAACCCAGCTTGACAACCTGATATCTGATTTTGCCTCTAACACACTGTACAGATGAGCTCACAAAAACCGGCATTGACTTGTTCAACACTGCAAAAGTCAAGATAGTTAAACATTCCATCACTGATCTGGACAGGGTGACTGAGGTTCCACCCTCCTCTGAATATCTACTAGCACTTCATAGCTACTGATACCACAACAACCTTTTTGTTTTTTGTTTTTGTTTTTGTTTTGTTTTGTTTTGTTTTTTTGGTTGTTTAAGGTATGTTTATCTCCTTTTAAAGTTGTCCGTATCCCAGTTGATGACACCATGACCGTGATTATATAGGCAGCACTATTTAGTCTCAGGGAATAATTTACACAAAAGGATAGGACATTGGGCAAAATAGAGATGTGTTAGTAGTGTGTAGTTGGAGTCAGATGAGGGAATTGGATATAGATATAATCATGATACATTGTATACATGTATGAAACTTTCAAAGAATAAATACAAATGTTACTAAACAGTTAAACAGAGACTAGAGACTCAGATTCATAGTACAATGCTTGCTACAAACACATGATCATCTGATTCTGTTCCTCAGTGCACAAAATAGGATAATAAATCATTAATAGTCAACAAAATAAGAAAATTTTAATCTCATCATTCTGTGATTGACTTCTTTTCAATAGTTACAGATAGTTTAAAATTAATTGCTTCTTTTTTTATAATTTATTTATCTTTTCTCAAATCGTAATTCATTAACACTGGGGTTATAAATACAGAAAGGCAGGATGTGGGGAAGGGGATGACACGGGAGTGTGGTTGTTCAGGGGGAATACAGATATCTTACAGGACCAGGTATTGGGAGGGTGAAGGTTCAGGGGACAAGTCACTATGACTCTGCCTATGAGTCACTTATTCTTATCTAATTTGGTATTGTCTGCCAAGGCTACCTATTTACAAGGTCTATGACTACTCAAGCTTGTAAATTTCCACAAAAACTGCCTGTTTACAATAGCTTATAGTCATCTGTTTCAATGTTTTTCCACTGAGACCCAAGACTTGGTGTTAGTATACATGTATGACAGGTCTATTGCTGATTTTAGGCCTATGGCTGATTTTAGGCCTTCAGTGGGTAAGCAGGGCTGCCCCTGACATCTCCTCCATTCTCTATGTATAGAAGGGCTGTGGCAATTCTAAACTTGCGAAGGCGGGGATAGAGGCCTGACCTCCAGTACTTGAAGGGGACCTTGTAATGGCTCCAGTCCCCCTGTCGTTGTCCAGTGAGGCATGAGGGCCATACCCGTCCCAATGTCTTTTTCCTGGAGAGGGGATACTTTTGACATCAACCCCTATGCAGTCAGGCTTGTCCCTCAGGGAACCCAGATAGATATTTTTATCTTTTATTGATATTCCCTTGCAGTGCTTAGCCTCGCACCTTCGCAAGAATTCAGATTGCCTGACAGGGGGGATTCTGGGTGGCCCCTCTCTGCTTGGTCTAGGGGCAGAAGTCCCCTCTTTTAGGTTGGGTGGAGATGGGTTTTGGAGACACCCTGTATAAAGTAACAACCTTCATCTTGAGTCTCTTGGTCCTCCATAGCTAACTTATGTTAATGTATCTGAGTAGGTTTTGCTACCAAATTGTTTATCTGTTGTATCACAGTGTTAGTACGCCTATTTGAGAGCCAGGGACCAGCAGAAAAAAGCAAAAAGAACCCAAATAGTGGTCCCAAGATGAGAGGAAATAGGGTTGACAACCTTGGAGAGGCTGAAAACCAATTAATTGCTTCTTGAAAATACAAAAACCAATTCATATAAAGTTGATAGATTCATGCATATCCTATATGTATAAATATATATGTATGTATGTATATACTCATATATATATGTACATATATAACTATATAGATCAATCCTATCATTAGAATCAACCATTTGCAACATGTTGACTTCTAGAGGTTTTTGTTTGTTTATTTGTTTTCACTATTAAAAATCTATGACCTAAGAAAAAATTTTTGCTTTAGATTTTATTAATATTAGATTTTAAAAATTTTAGATGTTTAGCATGTTTTTCAATTTTGTAAAGATACCCACATATGTGTTGCTACTGGTTTGCTCCTTATAAATCTATATTTTCCCAATATCTATCTATCTATTTATCTATCTATCAATTTTCCCAATATAGTATATATATTATATCTATTATTTAGTAGCATGACTTGATAAAATATTATGTAACTTCGTTTTAAAGAATTTACCTCATTTTTGACTCTCCAACTTTGTAGTTCTATTAAAGATATTAAATAACTTGTGTTTTCATTTTATAATACATAAAACAATTTAAGTCATATACTATTCAACAACTAACCATTAATCCTTGAAAAAAATAAACCAAGAACAAAAAGAAATAGAAAGAAAGAGAGAAAGAAAGAAAGAAAGAACGAAAGAAAGAAAGAGGGAAAGAAAAGAAAGCAAAGGAAATCTACTTGGAGATAAGCAATTAGGTATTTTGATAACCAAATATCATTTTTGAAGTGTTAGCCTATCTTATTGAGATAAATAGTTTCCTGGTTCTCCATTCATAAACATCAACAGAGCGAACATTAATAATCATTAGGTATGTGTGTCCACATAAAGTAGAAAATAATTTAGTAGGATCTCTAGCTTAAATGAAGGCCAAACATGAACAATGATAACTCTGTGAGGTATCCTCAGGGAATGAGACATTACTATTAGATTACCATTAAAAGTAAATAAATAAATGAATAAATAAATCATAAATAAATGAATAAGTGAATTTTAGAAATTAAAAAAATTAAAATAATATTGTCATTTTTTTTGTGTGTCTGGGGCTAATTTTTTGGCCTATCTCCCAGAATCCTTTCTGTCTCTTTTTCTCTCTCTTCTTCCCTCCCCACTTCCCTCTCTCTCCCGGCCAGTTGTTTCACCTACTTATCTGTCTTCAGCTCATTGGACATAGGCTTTTTCATTGACATGTGGAGCTTCCATGTGTTGCACAAGAGACTGTCTCTATAGTTGTGGGTACTGCTGATCCAAATCATGATCCAAATCATGGTTGGACAGCAATAACTTTATCCATTGAACTGTCTCCCTTGCCTAACAATAGAATCTTAAAACAACAATATTGACCAAAATACTAGATATCATCCCTATAGAAACCACACAAACACATAACTTCTGACTATTAAAAATGAATTATTATAGTTTCTTAATTGTGGTATATGATTGAAAGGAAGCAACAATGAAATGTTTGCCAATGTAAAAGCTATATAAAGTTCTGTCGAAACTTGTGTTTTATTTCATAGTTACTAAAAAAAAAACTATATTCAATCACAACCTATTGGAGGTGTCCTTTGTAAAAAATAGCCACGACTGAATGGAAGCTTAGGCCAGGAGGTTAATATCTCGGGAATAAATGAACATATCCATGCTGAAGCATTCAGAATGTTTGTAAGAGAGCCCTAACCACAATGTATACCTTAGGAAATTTAAAATATGACTTTATTATATTATATTATCTATTATGTTATATTATTATATAATAATATAATATATTAATATTAATATTAATATATTATATTATTATATTATTTATTTATATTTATTTATTTTTATTATATGACTTTTTATTGTTTAATGATTCAGGGAACTTAAATATTCATTTTTTAAAGATTTATTTATTTATTTTATGAATATGATTATGCTTTCACTGTCTTTCGACACATTAGAAGAGGGTATCACATCCCATTACAGATAGTTGTGAGAAACCATGTGATTGCTGGGAATTGAACACAGTACCTCTGGAAGAGCAGTCAGTGCTCTTAACTGCTGAGCCATCTTTCTAGCCTTGTAAATATTCATTTTTGTGTAGCAGAAAAAATGTATTAGGTCAGCAGAAAGGGTAGAGTTTTCATCATTAAATTCGCTAGATATAGTACATTTTACAATGGTCTACCTGCTCATCCAACAACACATGCCTCAGAAGCCATGCTTTCCTGCCTTAAGTCAATCTTTCAACAATATTTTTAAGCTAATAATCAGAATATATAAAAAAAGAAATACTTAGACCCGTCTAATCCTCTTCAGTAAAGATTTTCACAGTATAATTGAAGTCAGAAAATATATTGAAATAGTCATGTAAAAACAAGAGTGTCACAATGCAAATAGAATTGAGCATGTTTCCACCACTAAAAATGAGATCTTCCTGTAAATAAGGGACAATAATGCTAGACTCCATGAATGTCTATAGAATTTATTTTTCTCTACTTTTTGGGAACGTTTTTTTATGAAATAAGAATAAAAGAAAATAAAAAAGAGAAGAAAGTAGATAAACATCAGGATTATTTTCCCTATAAGAGCTTCAATTGCTCAGATTTCAAACAATTTAAAATTACTTCCAGCTCAGTTCCAGGTCTTTTGTCCATGATGCCATTAAAGCTTGATACACTAATTCACTCATTTAAAAGAAAGGCTATTTTATTTACTTATAGATACATGAGACTCTAGACCTATTAAGCTACTTTTCTGAGAATTGAAAATAATAGGTGAACTGTAGGTAATGGAACAACATGGCCCTTTAGAAACGTTTAATGTCCAGAATAGAATAGCCTTTGACTGATTAAGTGGGCAGACTTTATTGACTACATTATTAAATATGAAATCTATTAAACTTAAGTACAACCTTTCCCCCCCTTCAAATGTTAACATCAGTGCCAGTGCTAGAGTAAAACTCGTGACATTTAGAAAGGAGAGAGAATCAGATGAGATTTACCAGAAAGAGGATATATAAATAATTAAGTAGGCCTGTCTGTAACAATGCAGCTCTTTTGGATAATGTGTAAGACAATATTTCTGTTTTCTGATGTGTGTGTGTGTGTGGGGGGGGCAAAGTGTCTAATAGAGGATAATGAGATCTCAGTAATTTTGGAGTCAGTTTTCAAAGCTCTGATTTACCACCCTAGCATCCCATTGTTGTGCAACGAAAGTCTTGATTTCCTCAAAGAGCCACACCTCCTACAGTGCTACCCACCCGCCTCCTTTGGTCACAGGATCTTCATCTTTCAATAGCATTGGGTTGGATTCCATGCCACCATGTATCTCACTAGTACTGGAGGAATTTCTTCTTTTCAACATAGAAGGAACCCACTGTATCAGTAAATAAAATTCAGCAATTCCAGTAAACATTTCTCTTCTCAGCTGGGAGTCCAGCTCAGGCAAGAGGCGAGCTGGTGCTCTGAAGTGGGATAAATCAGTGCACTGGCTCACACAACCTGTCTTGCAGCTGTGTCACGGTTTCCTTCGGGGGTCTAGGAAAATGTAGCTCTTCTTGCCTGATATTTTCCCCATTATTGTTATCTATCCTCTTCAGAGGTGTAAAGAAATGACCTTTCCCCTGCAAATGCCAAACGGCTTCTTTCAGAGAGAGTCCTGTTGCTTCTAAAGAGACAGGCCTCTGTTTGAGGCGTTTGAAGAATCTGCCATTGCTATCACAGGTAAAGTGCTTAGCAGGAAGAAGACAGAGCTAGTAGTCTCCGAGGTAGGCCCAGGCTCACAAGGGGCACTGGGGTTTGCCACTTCTTCCGTGCATTCAAGCTGCCAGATCGCTTCGCGCATGCTGATATCTTCAGATAGCAAGACCTTCACTGTCCTTGTTTACATTCTGAAAGTGAAGCGTTTCTTTCTGCTGGAAGTTTTCAGGCTGACAGCTTTGGAATTTGAATTTTTCCGTGTCTTTTCAGATCAAGCACGGTGGCATTGACAGGAGCTTCCCACACTGGCTTGTGATAGTTTTCTGTAAAACTTGAGTTAGAGCCTGGTGTCAGCTCTACTCACCAGCTAGCCAGATCCCAGGATAAAGATAGAAGCCTTAACCAGCCAGGGAGGCAAACAAGTCGTTTGAACTATGGTCATTATCATTTGATAGTGAGTTTTTATGAACATTGAGTCCACTTATCAATCTGAAGGAGAGACCGTAAAAATTCAGTCTCTTGTCAAATCACAAGCCATTGAATACAGGTATTGATAGATTAGTTTACATTTGACATTGTTCAGAATCTAAATTATTTATTCTAAGAAGTTGAATCTTTCTTTGCATTTGCATAACACTTAATGATTCACATACTTCATGATTTTCATATGTATTTGTAATTTAGTATATCCAGTAGAGAGTCTAAAATGTACAGGCCATTATTTTAAGCTATAAGTATAACATTTTGAAGTACAAAAATCGATTGCATTCAAATGGTTTTGTGCTCACAGATTATAAAAGTCAACACTTTTACTATAGGATTGTATTTCTCTATAGTGTATCAGAGCTATTTGACTGTATCTATTAGACTCACAAATGGATCCAGTTTTGATTGTATGCTAATACTTTGTGTTAGGGAGAAAGCCCAGGGCTTCCAGAATGTTATGTAAATACTAGGTTATTGACTAGTTAAGCTTACCCTAATAATTATTCTTCTATTGAATTTTCTACAAGTAGTTGTGAAATTACCACGTTCAAAATATTATACCAATTTGCTGATTTTGACACTACCAAAAGAAATGACCTCTTCATACACTTTTTATTTCATATCATTTTACCAGAAACAGACAGTATTACATAATGCCATAGTTATCATTTTTCTTTTCATTAACTTATCCTTAGGTGGTTTGTGTTTGTGCCTAAAGATACAAGACATTTTATCATGTTGAGCTATCACATACTGATTGTAAAACAGGAACCCAGTTTTATGAGATATTACATAAGCCTGTGGTTCTTCTACCTTAAATCGTATGTTTAAACTTCCTTGAGCTTAGCGTTACTTAAGCATTTGACTTTTAAAGTCACCTTCTAGTTCAAATGCAAACATTATCAGAAATGAAGATGAAGAAACAACAGTGAAAGATGTGGGACTAAATGAATCCTTTTACTCTATTAGAATGGACATTTTAGCAATGGGAGAAGACAGTTCTGGATACCCTAAAATTGGGTTATGAGATTTGCATTGTTAAACTTTTAAATTTAATAATTAATTTGGCTAGCAAAGGATTGTACTTATGAGCCTGACAACACCTCCTTTCAAATTTTCAGGAAAAAAATCTGTCTTTCATCAAGTAATAGATTCATAAAAGTGATGCCAATTTAGCTATGCATATTTAGCTATACATGAATGATGTTTGGTTTGGGAAGGTTGTTTTCAATTTACTTGATATTTACAATACTGACTAGTACATTCTTCAAAGCCCAATTTTACCAATAATTAGCATACAATTTTAAATAAAGATCCGCACTGAGTATCTAGACATAAAAAATTTGATAGCAGAGGAAGTCTGGGAGAAGATCAACTTTTGATGAAGCATTAAACGTGTCCTCTCAGGCAGACAACCTCCTAAGTACTATGAAACAAAAATCAATAGAGGTACGGAAAGCTGTTACCTAATCAGGAAGGCAGACGTGTAAACAAGCAATTACAGCGTGCAGAATTATTAAAACAGAAGACAATAAATGCCTCTGAAAATATCCAGAAGACGTGACAGGCTCTGTCTCCTGGTGGTTCATGAGCTACAAGTAGCAGGACACATAAAAGGTTGTAGTTAGTTTGAAGCCAGATTCTTATAAAACAGTAAACAAATAAAAGAGTAAGGCAGTTAAAGATGAAGGAAAAGATGACTCAGAGGGATGAGGACAGAAGGATTCCACAAAGAGGGCAAGTAGATGCCTGCGTTTGTTGGGCTATTTAAGTCAACCTAGAGGTACCCAATGAAACTCTCTGTCAACTTGGCAAAGATAGACATGGAAGGGTCACAACGTGACTTTGTCCACCAAGTTACAGAATCTGGATATTTTACCTGGGTGATAGGAGTAAATAAAACATTTTTAGACCAAACCTGTAAGAGTTATATTTAAATTGACAAACAAAAATGAAAATGCCTTAGCAAGCAATTAAAGAGAACTTTCCAATTATGTGTTGTCACCTAGATTCCAAGTAAGTGTTGGAAATACATAGCTGAGTGATTTATGACATGTGATCCCAAACACACTTCTTAGAATTCAAAAGAAAAAAAGTACTTTAAGTGAAAACAATACGTTTCCCTTGCTTGTTTGATTATTTCAAAAATGTCAGGGATCACTTTAACTATTTACTCATACTACCTATGTTAAGAAAAGTATAGATATTTTAAAGAACTATTTTTTTAAAAAAAACTATTGTTTCTTACGGTAAGCAGTAAGTGTGTACTTATTATATATTTACCAGCCACAGGATGTGGCAAATACGCAGTAGTGCTGTTTGATGGCAGGAAGGGCAGCTCAGTGACTGAGAGCTCAAGTTTGTTGGAATCAGCTTCATGTTTTCAGGCCAACATTAAGAACAGGTCAAATAAAGTCAGTGTCCATGAGTTTAGAGAAATCCGCAGTACTTCCAATATGTGGACTGTATATACCTCCAAACAATAGCATTAAGATAAAATGATCTATCAGGCTCTCTCACTTGATAGATGTTTTTCTCCCTATCAAATAATAATATCTAATCTTAGATCACTTTTCTAGTTCGAATTGGAAAGATATAAGAAATAAAAAAGAGAAACAAAGAATAAAAAGGAAAATTTAAAAACAGAAAAGAGATAAGGACAGCCTAAACTAGGGAAAAAAATGGAATAAAGTGCTTACTGAAATACAAGTTTCTTCATTATTGTTTTAACAGATCACTATAACAACAGTGTTTATCTGTACTCCAGTCACATGGAGTAGTTGTTGCATTATTTTCCACAGTGTACAGAGAATTAGCTGCTTTCTCACAGACTGCTCTATAGAGCCATGAGATGCCTTACCCTTACCTCCGACCTACTCACTCACAACCTATATCAAATTGGTAAAGGAAAAAGGAAAAATAACTGATCCTTTATTGTCCTATCCCAGAAGTCAGCAAAATAGCTATGCTGATGTAAAACTTGCTTGCTGTAAGGTAAAGCAGATCTTGAGCATTAAACCTATATAGTACGCAAACTACAAGTGTCTCAGTACCACCTGAGCACTTCAGATGATACTGAAATACATTGTTTATATGTGGAAACTTAAAGCAGATAGGAACTTTATATCTAGGACAGTGTTTTTAAACTGTTGGAAATGAGTGATTCAAACTATTTAAATTCTTAAAATCTTACAGAGGAGTGAAGCATGGAAAGGAAGGTTTAAGAGTTCCAATATTTACTTGGCACTTCTTGTTCATTCATATGTAATTATAACGTTTAAAATTTTAATTAGCTAATTCAGTTTTATTTATCACTTTCTGCATATGAAATGGCTTTGTGTGCACCTCTGTATGGGATTGAGGTAGAATCCAGAGGTCTAGGTGAGGTATAGGCTACAATTTGTCTCCACTACTTTTGTTTAAGGCGGGGCTTCTCACTGAACCTGGAGCTGAACAGTTCACTAAGCTGGTTGGCTCACTAGCTCCTGGAATCCTCCTGTCTCTCCTACCCCATGACTGAATCTATAGTCATGAATCACCACTATTTTCTAGAGATATGAATGAACTCATGTCTTCATCTTTGTTTGGCAAACCTTTTAGCAACTAAGCCATCTCTCCAGCCCAAGTTGTGTACCGTTTAAATGTAAAGAGTTTTAAGAAATTTTCTGTAAGAAAATAAATATATGGAGTTTAACAGCCCATCTCCACCCCACCACAAAGTTAAGCATAACCTTCATCAAGATAAGGATATGGAAGCTTGATAATAAGAGGTTATTGCAGACTTAGAGTTTGGGTAAGGCGTTGATGTATCTGAGGATGTAAGTTGCCTAACACCAGACCTCCAGCATGACGATGCACCTGTGCCAAGGACTTTGTGAATACTCATACTTAACCTTTCCCATCAGCTCATCTCGCTTTACAATGACCAGTCATTTGGGGGCCATCTTAAGCTGCATTGAATCAAGGAGAGAAATGGAATAGATCGCACAAGAAAAATATAAAAATCCTTCCTGGTTTTCCAGAGGAAAGATGCTGACCACACATATGTCTGAAGAAATGAGAAAAATGGCCTTTGGTCAGTGCTGATGCAGACTCCAGAAAAAGTCTTCACAAGCTCAGAATTCATAATTTTGAAAGTCATTCTCTATGTGGTTGCTAACTTATTTTCACGTTTTCATATAAATGAATTATTACCTTTCAAGTTAAGTCTGAAAAGCTAGATGGATTATAAATAGTTAAGATATTCTTGTGAATTAGAGAATATCTCCAGGATTCACACATTCCCCCTGATGTATAGTATACACTTTACAATTTTTCTTTTACAAATCTAAAGTGGTGATAAAAATTCTTTAATTTGGGCTGGAGAGATGGCTCAGTGGTTAAGAGCAGGAACTGTTCTTTCAGAGGTTCTGAGTTCAAGTCCCAGCAACCACATGGTGGCTCACAACCATCTGTAATGAGATCCAATAGCCTCTTCTGGTGTGTCTGAAGACAGCGACAGTATACTCATATAAATAAAATCTTTAAAAAAAAAATTCTTTAATTTAATCTGTTACTTGTTAAGTATGTATCCAGTGCTAGAATTGTAAGAAATAAAATACTCTATGTGTTTGAACTTACACACACTTTAAACATTCATATATTATTTATTTACTGTGAATCATATAAAAATTAAAATCCTCTGTTCTTTAATCTGAAAGTAGCCCAATGCTTAGGAAAGAAAAATCCAAGATTATAATTTACTTATGTGGTCCGTCATTTCCACATTCACCTCTTTTTGAAGGAATTTGAGGGGAGAAACATCCACAGTTTAAGACTGATGGATTTCTGTCATCTTATTTTTTCAAAAATTTATGGAATATCTGCTTCATTACTTTAATAGATCTCATTCATGATAACTGTTATTTTACATAGATAGGTAAACAGGTGTGATTTACGCTAATATATAGAAAAGGATACACAAAGTATGATATCCCATCAAGATCACAGAGATATCAAAAAACAAATGTATTATCAGTTGTTTGGTATTGTCAGTGCTAACAAGCTTCCATTTTGTTCAAAATAACTTTCCAGTTCTTTTTCTTCTTTGTTTGTTTGTTTGTTTCTTTCTTTCTTCATATCTCTCCTCTTTCTCAGTAAATTCAGATAAGACTATAGTACATGTTTAGTGGACTGCATGAAAGTTAAAATGCATATGTATATATTATACAGATACACATGAGCATACACACAGAGAAAGAAGGCATGAGGCAAGGTGCAAGAGAGAAGAAAGACAGAGCTTATGTATAATATCTGGATTAATGTTTAATAAATGCTATCTTTGTTTTCTGTTTAATTAAAAATATATTCACATTTCTTTGAATAAAAGTCCATACAGCAATTTGACAATGAGTGAGTAACTGCTATGAGAGCATCACTGTGCCCCATAATAGCAGTGATCTTATCAGAGCAGACTGTAAGAGCTGCACTTTTTCAGCACTGTGCTCATTAAGGCAACAGCCAATCAACACATCATAACAATTCCCAATACATTATTCATTTTAGAAATATTGACTGTAAGGCATGAGTCTGCATTTCGGAGTTGATTTCACATTTTGTCATGTTATTATTTGTGGCGAATGAAATCAGTGACGTCTTTTATCTCATGGACCAATTCAATACATTTGTTGAACAAAATAGAATCAGAGATCTCTTTCCCAGGCACAGACTAGTCATTTATTTTCCAATTAGCATTGATCATTCAACATCAAAGCTATGTTTTCTCTTTTAAAATGTCTGTATACATTGTCACCTATAAAGGAAAGAGGCGATTAATTTGACACACTGAGTTTTTAAGGTCTAGATTTCCATTTTCAAAATAAGTCTGGTTTTGGAAAATAAACTGACGTTCTAAGAAGTCACTTTGAAGATTGGATGCATGTATAATGAACCTTTATTCATAAGGGATACATAGGGTTGGTTTCTTGTAAGCCTCTAGTCATGCCACATTTGTGTAATGATCAATATATTATCCATGTTGCTGGTGTTTCTGCTTAGGGACCTTTGTTTTCACATACAATGTTTTTTAAAATTTAACTCATGGCCAAAAGTGTCATAACTAAATAATGATCATCTGAAACAAATACTTTTTCCTGTAATGCATATTATAGATATTTTGACCTAAACAATGTTATCTAACACTTCAGCACCATGCTTAGGTACAATAGAGACATTATAACCATCAACAATTTACAAAACTGCAAAACAATCAGCTATAAATAATGATTGCATCAGGACACTTATTTGTAGTCTAATAGTGGAAACATACATGCAGAGCATTGCCTAGTTGAAATTCATCTACATGAACACACAACACATGATTAAACCTTCAGTGCTCTGATCACAGCCATAAATGACTACAACTATGAACATTCATAATAGAGTTAAAGTAAAATATAGTATGTAAGGTAATTTAAAATACACGATTGAAGAATTATGGTGATCATCTTTCTCTACAAAATAATCTGTATTTTAGTTGTTAGTATTCCAGCACCTTGATACAAATAGTATAAATACAACTAATAATAATAATAATCATACAATGTCAAAAATAGTAAACACTTACTGAGTAATTACTTGTCATCATACTTTGGACTACATAAGTTGTACTCCATTAAAAACCATAAATACATTGTCTTTTATAGATTAGGAAGTAAAGGTTTTATCAGATAAGCAGAGGTCTACAGGTGGAAGGAGATTTTCTAAGGTTCAAATCAAATTCTGTTTGTATTTACAGAATCCACACCTTTATCCATGATGTTAACTTCTTGTTTTTTAGCAATACACTATCTAGGCAGTCATAGGTAAAAAGCCTTAGTAGCTAACAGAACAGTTGTTTCCCTCTTCCTACTCTTTTGACTCTTTTTTCAAAACATTGCAAAAAATTTAGGAAAATTCTATTAAAATTTGAAATAATATTTTTTCTAATTTTTTTAAAAAAACATACTTCTTAGTATTTAACCATCTAAATAAATTTTATATTTCTCAATTTTTTTATTCCCATCAAAATGAAAGGCTTTTGGATCAAGTTATCTTCTCAATGGTTAACTGTAGATGGGTCATCTGGATGCGTGCCCTCTAGACGAGCTTATTCTATAGAGAACATGGACTAAAAAGGAAATGGTATGAGTTATCAGGCCATTTATATGTGTTATACATGTTATATCAGTTTATTAGAGGGCTGCAATGACTTAGTGAATTTTGGTAGCAATATGGAAACTTCTCAAACATGAAGGGATGGCAAACGGTCTCCAGTAAATAGTAAATGGGAGAATTCTATGGTTTTGGCTGGACAGGGAGAGGAGAGAAGCGGATTGAGACTGGAGGGAAGAGAAGAGGACATTATTAGCGAGTAAAGGAAAGATTGACTGATCATCTGCTGCTTTTGAATCATTTTATAGTAACCCCTCCTTGGGCAGGATATCTATCCATTTGATTGGTGTTTAGGTCCACTGTTTCTGATTTAACATTCTCAGTAATTACATAGTTTTTAGATAGCCTTCTTTCTTTGCCCCTTACTGAAGATGATCAGTTTACATTTTCAGTTAATATAAAATTTTCACCTAAAATAGAAAATCTACACATCAATGATGTGTTCCTGGTGTATGTAGTACAAAATAATGGGGGAAAAAGCATTTAAAAGAAATTCCTAATGTTTAACCTGTCAAAACTATTTTTATTGGTTATTTTATTTATTTACATTTCAAATATTTTTGATTTCCCTGATTACCCCCAAAAAGCTTTTTTTTAAATTACATGTTAACATGTACAAAGTCATTGTAGTCTAAATATTATAACACCTATTTAAATAATTTTTGTGATGCATGGGTGTTTTAAAGCAAGCTGAGAATGGTCTGAAGCATATGACAGAGTAATGAATTTATACACCACAATTTAGAACATTTGTCAGACTGGAATTGAGCCTCCAAGGATTTATCTATCTGTGGGAGTTCTGGAACTCAGGTCTTAGGAAGCTAAAACTTGTGTTATTATGGCTATTCAAACACACTATAGCAACTAAATCAAACAAATGACTATAATGTCATCCTGTTTGTCATTCTAAGAATAATAAGAATAATTACTGTAATTATTTCCTAAAATTTCACCTGTGAACTGAATAATTTGTCCAAAGATAGGTAAAATAAAGGGGGTAGCACACAGAAGGCAAAATTCAAATAAGACAATCTAGCTCTAGGACATAAATTACTATAGAAACCATGCATTTCCCTACACCTGCAGTCTGACTTTATAAACAATTATTGCAGATATGTAACTAAAATATTTAACCTTTCCTTTAAAATCACATTTAACAATATTGCATGTGTCGAGACATTTAATAACGCATCACTGTGCAAACTGACGGCTATATGTTGAACCTACCTGTGTCAAAACATTTGTCCCTATTTTTGTTTCCAAGATCTTGCAAATCTTTATGTTATAGAAAGAAATTTGACAACACATGCGGAGGAGAGTTTTTTTCCCCCTAACAGGCTGAAAAATTTCTAGATACAGATGCCTTTGTAAAAATTTAAAAGGAAAGTTGTTTAAGGGCAGAATGTATTTTAGAAGCTTCTCAAATGCTTTCCTGTCCTTTGTTGCACTTTGTATTTTTAAGTTCTTTGAAAGTAGGTACAGTTCCTCATATTCAAAAGATGTTCAATGAACCCTAACTCGATTTTCACTGGTTTAATTTGACACTTCTTTGAAAACGTGCAAGTTAGCAGAGACAGAATTTCCTCAAGGAGGTCCAAAATTTTAGCTCAGAAACCACTGGTTTGTCTATAGACACACTACATCAAAGCATTTCTTACTCTGATGTAACTTGAGAAGAACATGGGGCCCCACATAAGACACCGGAAAGATCAACTGGGTGTATTTTCAAACAGTATTTCCCATAAAACTTGACCTTGTTGTTTGAACTAAAGTTTCCAGTATTTCAACAAATGTACAATCATGTAGAATTTGCAATCATTGCAGATGAAGAGACAGCTTAAAAAAATTGAAATATTATTGGTGGCCTACAACTGTACAAAGAGGCAGAAGTATGTTGTTCCTTTTTAAGTAAACAATTATCAAATTTTAAATTAGTGTGTTTTAATGTATTTTAGACATCTTTTAATACAAACAAATTAATGGCAATCTCTTGATATTGATTGTCATCTTTCTATTTGCACATTCTTAGAATTATTTACTATACCTTACCTTACTTTATTTACTATACCTTATACCTTACCTTGAAAAAGAATCAAGTTTCTGTAAAGAAGTCACTTTGTAAACCTAAAACTGCCAGTATGCCCCCAAGGGACGACTTACTATCATATATTTTTTTCTTTGAATATATTTATGCGTGTTTGTGTGTAAGCATGTGTGCATGCATGTATTTTTGGAGACCAGAGTACTACCTGGCATGCTGTGAAACCTTTCTTCATTAAATTGGGTTACGGTTTATTCTAGGTCTGAAAAGCTCCAAGTATACTTGTGCTGACTGGCCACTCTCAGTGTCCTGGATGCTGGGATTAAACGCGCAAGGCATTACTGTCATCTCTTTACATGTTTCAAAGATCCAACTCAAGTTGCCTCGCTTACAAAGCAAGCACTTTACCAGTTGCAGTATTTCACCAGCTCCCTATCTACATCACATAGAGGAATGACACGTGACCTGTGATGCTATGTGGTCTTAAGAGACTGTTCCTCTACTCCATACGGGCTTCTTTAATTCCTACCAGGTATCTCGTAGCCTGGCTTTATTTCCTCTTATACAAAAATAGCAGCACATGGTCAGTACCAGGCTTCTGTTTCTGTTAATTTTGGATCAAGAAGCCCTGGGGATATTAATACCACAATCATCTAGGGGATCCTTATAGTATCCCAAACTTCTAAGATTTTTTCTCACTTTCAGTGAGGCCTGGTCATTACTACATAACTCCAATATTTGCTTCTCTCTCTCTTTCTCAGAAAGAATCAGGCACATTCATTTTAATGTGCGTTTATATAAATACCTCAAGAATATTTATCAAGCCTAAAACACACTAAGGGATTTTGTGTTGAACAGGATGTCTCAATAGATTGCTGTCACTGGCATTCCCTGGCCTAATATGTAATGAGTTACATTGTTGTGAACTGGTGAATGTCACTGTGGGGTCAAACTTGGTAGTAAGGCAAGAGTGATATTGTTCATAAAAAATATGTTAACATATCACTATTATGGAAACATTAATAATGTAGACACTTACATATCCAATTATTGTAGTTTGAGAAGATTTTGAAAGTTGTTACAAAAGACATTAAAATTCTAATATATTAGAATCTTAAACATTGGATAAAAATGTTCAAAAGTGAAGTTATTGAACACTGTTCATAAAACATGAGAAGAAACATTAATATGCTTTATATGGCTTCTAGAAATAATGTGTCAGGACATGTGGAATTATCTAAGCTCCGTTCTTAGACAAAGACTTAAGGTATAAAATTGCACTTTTATATTTAGAGGCTAGTGACAGAGCATGAATATTCATTAATTTTTCACATTAAAATAATTAAATTATGTTTCCCAAGATATGCTGTTATTGCTTTTCAAGGACAAGTATTTGATTAATGATGTTTTAAAAATATTAAAATGGAATTTCCCCCCTTTGGTAATATAAGGAAACAATAAAACGTGATAGGCCACCTGATGCTATCCTGCCAGGTCCTGGCGGAAACAGATGTAAATCACTTAAACAGAATTTTAAAAGTCCATTAGCTACTTTAAACAATAGATGTTGCATAATTCTACAGAATTAGGCCTTTGTTTAATGAGATATTTTCTAATACCAATTTTTTACAATAAAAAGAACATGAAAAAATACGATTTTTAAAAGCAGGGACTCTTCATTCAAATAATATGAGCTTTTAAGCTATTGCCCTTTATTTACAGGGAATTGTGGTTACCTATAAGTTACAGGGAAAATAATAGAACTGTTGCAACAGGATAAGCAAAAGCAGAAGAAGTGAACACACAAACTACACACAAGTGAACACACAAAACTACAAATAATGAACACACACACATAAACACACACACACACATACACACACACACACACACACACATATATATATATATATATGGTTTATAAAATATGTAGCATAAAAAAAACCTTCCTTGCTTAAAATTATTTGTAATCATACTTGAAAGGAAAGACACCTATTATAGGATTTGTTTTATTGTTAAAAAGGTTTGAGTGTTTTACATGAATATTGGGAGCACGATAATACTTATACTTTTATATATGTTTTTTACTACATTGCAATTCTTTTTTTACAGATGAGGTTCATTTAAAGAGTTATAATGATTCAAGAGTAAAAAAATGAGTCATTTAAACATACTTATATTTTTGTATTTACAACTTCTCATATTTATTTCTTCATCTGTTCAATAAATTGGCAGAAATATTCACTTAAAATTTGAAAGTCAATTTTACTGAATTATATTATTTATGACTTTAGGAGAATACAGCTGAAGCAGCATTGTGTGTGTATGTGTGTGCATATGCATGTGTGTGTGTGTATGCGTGTGTGTGTGTATGTGTGTGTGCACGTGCATGTGTGTTTGTGTGTGCATGTGCGTGTGTGTGTATGCGTGTGTGCATGTGTGTGCGTGTGTGTGCACGTGCATGTGTGTATGTGTGTGCGCATATGCATGTGTGTTTGTGTGTGCGTGTATGTGTGTGTGTGCGTGTGTGTGTGCGTGTGCGTGTGTGTGTGTGTGTGTGTGTGAAGGCAGAGACACAGAGATTGATGCAATGCTTGGAAAAAATCATTCCTCTTGTCCATAGACACTTTTGCTTTAATAATTCATAGAGTTAAAATCTAAAAGAGGGCAAGATTAGTTTAAATTTCTGTGATACTGATCAATGTTTAAAATATTTTCTGCACATTGAGATCTGTGGCTGTATCTCTGAGTTAGAAATATATCTTATATTTAGAAACTGTAGTAGAAGCTAATAGGGACATTTTACCACAGCTATAACTATTAATAAAACTAATAGAAAACTTTAAGGTACATTAAAAGTACATTCTGATTTTCAGGTGTCAAATGTTCTCCTTTGTAAAAACTATTCTGCAATCTATGGAAAAGGTCAATAGACTTAGTGCTATTTATTCATTTGTTTGTTTGTTTGTTTGTTTATATTCATTTATTTATTTTGAAACAAAAACTCATACAGCCAATCAGGGTGGTTTTGCACAGATGTCTGGTCTTTTAAGATGGATGCCAGCACAAACAGCATAGACTTTCTCTTAACATTTTATTTTGCAACTGTTCTAAGATCTGAGACTCTATGTTCACACTGCCTGTGACCCTAAAAATTAGGATGGAGTCTATTTTTTCTGTCATGTATTTAAGTTACTGAGGATTATGTGATTTAACTATCAACCCCACCTTTGTATGGGAAAGTTTACAGTAAGACATTTGTTTAATATTCTGAAGCGAAATAACTTGAGAGCCACACAGCATCTTCAGGTCCCAACTCTCAGTTTGTCCATGTCTTGTTTCAG
Organism: Grammomys surdaster; assembly: GCF_004785775.1. Classification (NCBI taxonomy): domain Eukaryota; kingdom Metazoa; phylum Chordata; class Mammalia; order Rodentia; family Muridae; genus Grammomys; species Grammomys surdaster. The sequence continues at coordinate 6,768,220 of NW_021620932.1, forward strand.
GGACATATTCTGCTTTATGGCTAGGAGAAGGTGGAGCCCACTCAGCCTTAGCAAGGAGTTTTCACTAAGGGTTTGCTTATAACACCTGACAGTCATCCAACTTCTGTGATAAAATGAACCACATGCCTTTCTCTGCACCTCTGCTAGTGTCTGGGAGGATAGCTGATTCTATATGAAGTGTGTTTTGATTATTTTCCTTACATCCTGTAATTGAGAGTGCAAACACGCAACCAGTGCATATCTTTGGAACTGCTGCTAAATTAAATGGAAGTGTATTTCAGGCTGAATCTCACAATATGATTTTACTTTGTGTTCTATTGAGAGTTACGTATGTTCACTCTCGAGTTTGTTCACTAATGAATATTACAGTCTGTGGAGGGGAAATGGGGGACAGGGATAAGGGAATGTGCGCTCTTAGATTTGATCTTCTTAAAAGGTTCAACAGCTTCCAGCCGATATTTTTGCTGGAGATGTTAGGGGGCTTATAATATTTGGATTTATCCATCTGTTTCTGTGTACATATAAAAGGGAAAAGAATCTCTTAAACCTCAAAGCAATGAATGCAGCCTCACTCCTACTTAATGAAGGCTTAGTCAGAATTATCTTTGCTGAGGGCACACACCTGCGTGTAGCTGGATCTCAAACCCGACTCTACCTGAAGTTCACTGCCGATAGTAATTGATTTTTTTTTCTTCAGTCAACTTAACATAGATCAAGAGTGAAGTGGCACTTGGCTCCACACAATCTCAGCAGCTGCAGTTTTGCTGTTGCCTGTCATACGGAATCCTTCTATGCTTTCTATATTGGCTGCACGTATCTCTCAACTTAATTCTGAGATGCTGACTGATTTATATGAGAGTTAGTGAGACATCCTGTACCACACAAATGGAAAACAAAAGCTGCTCCTTTATGATCAACAAGTGTATATTTTTTGGAGTTGCTTATAATCTTTTCCTAGTGTTTCATTCCAAATATTTAATCATTAAGTGGTAATATTTTATTTGTAATAAAATGATCAACAATTCACTAATATCCTCAACATATGTACTGTTAGAAATTTTATTTTTTTAAGTTCAGGTTATATTTAGGTATCTTCAGCTTAGAAAAGAGTTGAAATTTTTTCTTTTTATAGTCAAGAAAGTACCTGCAAGAAAGTAATGCACAACCTTGGGATATATAAGACAGCAAAACCTCAAAGAAACTCATGGTAACTATTTTAGTTGTATCTTATAAAATCTGAAGTTTCCTGAAGAGTAGAATGGGTAGAAGAAAATTGGATAGAAATCTCCCTTTCCTGTCAAATTCAATTGGCCTTGAATTGAAAGAAAGAGCTAAGCATTTAATCATATTAATATTAATTGACTATTATTTGTCAGTAGAACAAATACAGGAACTGAATCTACAGTCTTATGCTGTAATGTTTAAAATAATACATAGGACATAGATAAGTTATTTTACATAGATGCCAAACATAATTTCTTAAACCGTGATGGTGAATATATGAGGTTTATAAATTTTCATATAGTGGTAAGTGTTAAAAAATGAAGGTCAAAAGTAAAAAAAAAAGTTAAGACAAGTTACAGTTGACATCAGGGGCTTATCATAGTGAGTGCTATTAAGAGTTCATGCTGGCCAGGCAGTGGTGGCGCACACCTTTAATCCAAGCACTTGGGAGGCAGAGGCAGGTGGATTTCTGAGTTCGAGGCCAGCCTGGTCTACAGAGTGAGTTCTAGGACAGCCAGGGCTACACAGGGAAACCCTGTCTCAAAAAACAAAACAACAACAAGAGTTCATGCCAGTATTATCTATAATTTTTATTTTATTTTATTTTTTGCTCCCCAGTTTGGAATTTCAGAATTTTTGCTATATGCTCTAGTTCTCAGATTTATTTAAATTGTTTCCCAATATCTGTAGCTACTCTCCTTATAAAGTAATTATACTTCCCATAACGTTTGGTTCCTAACCATCTTTTATAAACATTAATGCAAAGTTCATATTTTCAAGTACTTTTCAATAAGAAAAACAAAAACAAAAACTAAACGACTGTTTCGGAGCTGACTCTAGATAAAAATTCAAATCTTTATTTAACCTACCATATTATGTAGTGACACATGATAAATAGTTGTGTTTCCACTACAATCTATTAAAATGCTGATAAATTTTTGTTATAATTTTCTTAAAATATAAATATGCTAGTTTCTAAAGCAGTGGATAAAAAAGGTTATAAATTAGATACTACACATAAAGCACATTTCTACTGTATTATTTTTATCATCATGATGTATGCTGAATCTAAAATCCTCAGAGAAATTTTGCTGTTTAAATATCTAACACTGTATAACCCGTGGCTAATTCTTAACTATACTACTAGATTCTGTGTTATTTTCAATAGCATATTATGCTGTTTTAATTTGCACTGCTTGTAGTTCATTTAATTAAACATATGAAAAACAGTCATATGGGGGGGATCACATCATTGTGATGCAAAGTACATAGCATAAGATATCTTCATTTTGTTCCTAACTATAAGACGTTTGAAAGAAGACTTTTATGTGTGTCTATATTTATGCATTCGTTATTTAGGGAGCTGCAGGCTATTGTAAAGCTCATTATCATAATTCTTTTTTACGTTTTGCAATGTCTTAAAAATACTCTTCGTTTGAAAAAATATTTGAATATGATTTAAATACCTATGTTTAATTATGCCCAGATTTAATTAAAAAATAATTTTTAAAATGGCATGCTTTTATCCTTGATCTTTCATTTAATCATCCAATGAGGCAACAGTTGCATTAAAAATCTGACTGAGGCAAGCCACACAGGTACGGCTTTCATTGCCCAAGTGGTCTCTATGAAACAGAGCATCTAGGGGTATATTTTCTTTTAACTTGACTTCATTTCTCCCTAATTAGTAGTGTGCAATGTACCATTATGACGCCTGCTTCACCCTCTTGGTTCCTGCACCGCCCCTTGGGGATTTCCCAGCTGTTTTGCTCTCCTGTTGTAATTGAAATCTTACTTGTTCCAGCCTGTAATTGATAGTGAACCCAACCATTTTATGTTTGTCATGCAACAGATGTTCAATAGGAACACTCAAATGCTGCCTATGGAAAAAAATGCCTTACTAGAGTGAAACTAGACCAGATCAGATCCTGCATCAAACCCCCATTCACTTAGCAACGTAGCTCTCTCTCCTCCTTTAACGTTTTGTTGGCTTACAGGAAAAAAAGTCATTAGATTAATATTGTGCACACACAAACACACACATATGTATCACATATAACATTATATGAAATGGTCTCTGCAGCAAGGACTATACAGCATAAAGTAGATTAGTCAGAAAATAAAATTGTTCTTTACATACTTATTTTGTCAGTGATGTGAGTTTTAATTAAACTTGTTTATATGAACACTTTACCTCTCTATATCATCTATCGTTATACAAATAGATACTTCAGTATAATCTTGTTTGTATTCTAAAATGACAGGCTTTCCATCAAAAAAAATAACAATATGAGATATAAAGGAGTTTTGGATGTCTAAGTCCATTATATTCATGAATGATAGAAGATAAATGTCTAGGTAGATGATATATAGATAACATAAGAAAAACAGGCATATTATGCGGGGACAGATGACAGACATTTTCCATTGCAGTTTCTATGAGTAGCTCTTACGTAATTAAACAAGTGTACTTACTATTCAACAGATGCTATTGAATGTGTTTCTAGAATTTCTTGACCTTTGTATTAAGTTTGTTGGCCTCACAGTGAGTGGACTAGTGTGACAAAAGCCCATGGCTGGACTAAGGAAGACAGAGCTTGAGAAACTAACTGTATTAAAGATTGATCATCACTTTCCAGGAAAAAATGAGTTAACTGTAGTATCTATAGCGGTAAGACTTTAATGAAGCCCACTCCAGAAAGTCAAAGAGAAAGGACTACATCTGGGAAGTTATGAATCAGAATATGTAAGCTGAGCACAAAGACGCATACTTGCTAACCAGCTACACAGGGCCTCCTGTGCAGTTAAGAGAGAATTTAAGGGCATTTAAGGTTTAAGGACAACCAGTGTATATAAGTTCATAACTAACTTGGGCTGTACTCCACCCTCCTCATAAAGTAGCACAGTTCATGGAGTCTGGACTTCCCAGAATTCTCTTCAGCTTCCAATAGGGCAATCTCAAAGAACATAAAGACTGTAGTATAAGGATTCGACAATTAGTGAATGGAATTGTGACAGAGAAAGAGTAAGATTTTTATGATTTAAATTAGCGCGCCCTGGGAGTCAGTAAATCCTGGGACTGAGTGACTTGTATCTAGAAAACACTTTTTTAAAAAAGTGTGAAAGTATATTTCTGTGCTTATGAAAATGCAGAAATTTAGGTAGAAAAATGAGCTACATTCTATTGAAACATTTAGATATTATATCAGAATGTACATGTGAAGATCAAGTGTGCCCAGTAGTACCTACTGTATGGGAGACTTTTCAGAAATAAAGTGTCTCACTTGCCCGTGAGCACTGTGAAATATGAAGGACTAAAGGTAAAGAAGGGCCCAGGTATCTCCAGCTAGCCTGTGTAAAAGTACCTTTATTCACCACACGTAATTGTTAAAACAGAGGCGCCTGCCACTGAGTAACCGCACCCTTCCGAGTTCTTTCTGAGCCCTGCCTGACTGATTAAACTCAGCTGTTCTAGCCCAAACACCTCTCCATGCTGATTGATTCAACATGGCTCTTCTCAGATTCTTGCTGAATTGCTCTGCTTCTGAATTGCTCACACTAACTCTGGCAAGTCTGTCTACTCTTCTGGTTCCTTCTTACACCCTGGCTTCAACTGCCTCTTCTGTCCTGCCCTGAGCTACATAAACTCACTAATGAACTCCACTCCACTGAACTGCACTGACTCCCAGCTGACTGCACTGACTGAACTCAGATGACTGGACAGAACTGCCTGAGCTGCCTTTGCTCTTCCTGTTCTGCTCTTAAGTAGGTATCTTCTGCCCTTGTGAAAGTTGCTTGTATCTTATCTCTGACTCATTCTGTCAAAGTTTTCCCTGACTTGTCACTTCCTTTGCCCTGGAATTTGTCACTTTGTTTTCTTTCTCCTCCTCCTCCACCAATTATTTTGGAACAGAATCATTTTCTGTAGTACAGTCTGGCCTCAAATTATGAATGATTCTTCTGTATCAGCTTCCTAAGTATTAGAATTAAAAGTGAGTACCACAACCTACAAATAATTTTAAGACTAATAAAAGTATAATGTCGGAGGAGATAATATAAAGATAGATTTGGATAATATATAAAATGACACCAGGTATAATATGCTGGGCAATTGGTTCATATATTTAGGTAAAGAAATTATTTAGAAATAAGAATTTTGAGTCCAAGAATAATTCTAATGTAGCATAAACAATAAAAAGAGATTGGTGAATATGCAAATTTACTTGTACTTTAGAGTATTTTTATAAGATAGAACTTGAACTTAGATATTTTAAGTATTCTATAATATATACATTTTTAAAACACTATTTTTGTAAAAGTAATATTTTATGATATACATTTTGAAAATGATTGAGCTTTCATATTTTCTACTGTACAATAGTCGATATTGTATAATCATTTGAAAAAGTTTTGCTGTTCTAGTTCAAAATGTATTTGTAATGCTTTTTCTCTTCTGAATTATTCAAGTAAGTGACATTATTTTTAAAGGGATCATTTCTCCCTTTGGAATAAAAGTCTGTTTCAAGAGATTGGTGCATCATGCATTATAAAAAGAATAGAAAAATGGGTTGTTCTGAATATTCTACTACATCATATTTTTCCTTTAAGTAAAAAATGAATATAAACATGACATTTATATTTAGCTATGTTTGTAATAATACATGTCCTCGAACACACATTCTATTTCATTTGTAATATGAAAATGCAAATAATCACATAAGTTTTTATGTACTGTGTTTTTTCATACCAGCATGAAAAATCGCAATAATATTGGTTTAATTTTAATGAGGTTGAACAAAAGATTGCAACATATATCAAGTACATTTTAACTATTAATATCATAGTATGTTTTCAGTGCTAAAACCATGGCAACATTTAACAATTTTCTTTTTAATTTTATTCTGTATGTCTATGATTCTGGGTGTATGTAAGTTTTGTGTGTCTGTTTATAATGCATATCCCTGTATGTATGTGGGTGATTGTGGCTATACAAAAGCCACAATATTATTCTTGGTGTCTTGCTCTATCACCTTCTACCATGTTTCCTGAGATGGGCACTTTTAATCAACCTATCTATTAGCCAGCCAGTCCCAGCAACCCTATTGTCTCTGTTTTCTATGGTGATGAGGTTACAAGCAAGTTCAAATGCATACAGGTGTGTGAGTGCTAGAGATCCAAACTCAGGCCCCATGCTTGCACAGAAAGCAATTTTACACCATGAGTTGCCTCCTAGCCCATCACATTCTTTAAAAATTGTAGAGAAACAAATAAAGTCCTTTTCCTTTGATAAACTAGGAACATATTTTTAGTTAAATATGAACAAAACATAAACATTTTAAAAATAAAAATAATTTTAATATTAAGTAATATAAAATTATTTCTGGTAATGCAAAATATGACATGAACTGATATGATGTGTTATTATACCTATGTACATTTCTTAAATATCACAAATACACCCAGAGAAGATATTCAGGGTCATGGCTTTCCATTTAACACATAGTCATTTTCCACTTGTGAAAAGCTGAAAGATAAAGAGAAGATAATATGAGATTAATTTAAGGTTGTGCATGGATGTACCTATATATCACAGTGGTATATAAACTTTGAAAAAGTGGCAATGTGGAATAATTCTCCTTAAAATCTTTTATACTTTGACTTATACATTTCCTTTGTTTTCCTGTAAATGCAGCATTAAATTTCCTGTGCACTTCTGTCTCATACTTTGCTTTTTCTGTCCCTTTTTGAAAATAATGAGGGAGGAAGATACTCTTGACGTTGATTCCCACAGGATACTGCCTGGCAGCCATGTTGTGAAGCTAAATCAATGGCTTGGGAATTGCTGCTCATCTCCTGAAGCCTATTTGACAAAATATTGCCAAAGTCCAGAGAAACACAACGTGACCAGGAGAAAGTGTTTGAGTACAAGGGGACTGAAAGATGCAATGTTTCCTTCCGATGTCCAGAGGCCAATGCCAAAGAAGAAAGGGCTTCTTTCCACTCTCTAACCCTGCTCAGTTTTGCTTTCCATTCATCATTAGTTTGTTTGAAGAAGAAAACAGAAATATGCTGAGATAAATGAGAGAAAAAATGACAGAGTGTGAGAAATCTAAAGAAATGTCTAGAGAGAGGAGAGGTTGATTCTGGGAGGGAAAGGTGGGGCACAGAATATTGTGAAGAAAAGAATATCTAGTGATTCACAACCTAAATATGCTGGTGCAAGTCCATGATGAGAGTGTGGTCCATTGAGCCCGACTGCTCTGGTTCCCTTACACATAATTGTGCCATTTGTGCAGGTCAATTAATTTCTCTGTTTTTGTTTTGTATTATTCTTCAATCTTCTGTATATAGAATCCACTAATTGCACCTAAATGCCTATACATCTAGTAAGAGGTTTTTTTAAAAAAAGTGTTAGTAGCTTCATTAGTTTATTAAATGTTTGAAAATTTGTAGAGTACACGTGGATCGAATTTACTTTTTATGTCCCAAAACTTCCCAGAGTCAACCCTTCTACTCTTTCTCTTCTGACCTCTGGATTCTTTTCATCGTTCTCTAATCAAAATATATTTACCCTGCTTAAGAGCTATTTTATCTGTGGCCACCGGAGCATGGGCAACTTATCAGGGACTACAATTTTAGAGAAAATTGAGCTTCTGCCACCAAGCAGCTGAGATTGTCAAATACTCCTGTGTGAGTGGTAGAATTTGATACCTAGCATTGTGCTCCATCCTGGGATTTGATTGAGCTGGGACTTGCACAACTCTTATGTAGTCAGTCACAACCACTGAAAGTTCGGGTGTTTAGCTTTCTAGCTGTGTCCAGGATGAAGTATTTCCTTATAGTCATGTACTGCCTCTGGCTCTTAAAATCTTTCAGACATATTTTATACAATGATTCCCCAGCTACAGGAGGAGGAGGAGGGTATTTTACTACATTTAGGGCTGAGCATTCTTTTCATTTTTTTTTATTTTTTTACTTAATGTGTATGGGAACATGACATCATAGCACATGTTTAAAACTCAGAGAACATCTTGGGGCAGTCAGCTTAATTCTTTCATGTAAGTTCATGGAGCTTCACCTAAGATGGTAAGGCTTAGATACAACTGCCTTTAACCACTGAGACATCTTATTAGCACCTAGGACTAAGTTGTCTGTAATTTTTTACTATCTGTACCTTGGCCAATGTAGATCTATATGTTAATCATCATCTATTGCTAATAAGAGTTTCTCTGATAATGGTTAAGGGAGGAGTGGTCTACATGTATGCTAAGAAACCATTAGGAATTTTTTAGTTACTGTTCTATTGCTATAAAAAGACACCATGATCAAAGCAGCTTATATAAGGAGCTGTTTAATTGAGGGCTTGATTGTGTTTCCAGTCCATAATCATCCTGGCAGGGGACATGGCAACAGGCAGGCAAGCATAGTGCTAGACAATTTGCTAACAGCTTATATCACATCCAAAATATGCAAGGCAAGACAGAGACAAGGTCTGACTTGGGCTGTTGAAACTACAAAAGCAACACTCAATGACACATCTTTCCCAATAAGCCAAACTTCCTATTTCTTCCCAAATAGTTCCAGCAACTAGGGAATTTATAAGCCCATGGAGCCATTCTGTTTCAAAACCACCACAAGGAGTTAGTTTAACATTACATCCACTAGTCCAGTAAGTACAACAATGGTAGTAGTTTCTCTGCTAGGGTCTATGACAGGTCTAGCCAAAGCTTCTTGGTCCAGGAATGGTTGCAGTAAGCATGAGATGGTACTGAACACTTCAGCAATTCCAGGGCTCTTATTGAGAACTACGGAAATAAACAGGAGAAATCTTGGAAGCAATTAGGTGTATATACACAGTATAAAATGATCAAGAAACAAAGCAAAAGGCAAGAACAGATACTTGGGCTATTTTCTGAACCCCTGCGTTCTTGCACTCAATGATAAGAGTGTATACCCATTCAAGATACGCACAGACATTCTACATAAGCATACCCATAAAATTATTTACACATGGGAGGAGGGGGTGATAGAAAGGGTCTAACAGATCCTCAAAAAAAAAGATGACTTTTATAAAGGACATTTTTTCTTCCACAGCCTTTCCATACTCTATGATCCAATAACACTGTCCGTTAGTCCATCAGTGCATGTGTCATGGAAATCCTCACTGTTCCCACATAGATGGCCCTATGATCTGAAATGGACAGGGGTGAGGAAAATGTCATGGCATGTGCTCTGTACTCTGTGAGATGTTTTCCTACAAAAACACTTTGCAACTCTGCTCACTTGTGTGGGGTGGCCTTTTAGAAACCTCAAAGATGGTTCTAGTTTAACAATGTGTTACAAACCAAAATAAAATACATGAATATAGAGAAAGGAATCTTGCGGGGCGCCGCCTCGCCGAAAAGGAGAACGCCACGCTTCAGGATTCTTCTGGCAGCATTTTTATTACAGCTCTTTTAGTGTTACAGCTCTCTTAGATGGTAGTGAGGCGAGGGACCCCAAGCCCCAAAAGCTAGTGGCTTATATAGCGCTTTAGGAGATGTGCCGCACACTCATTGGCTCTTATGATGTCGCCAAATTAGCATACTGGTTTTTGCGCCTTGCGCAGGCGCACATTCAAGCAAGGCTCGCAAGAAGAACCAGGAAGCAGGAAACCGGCGCCATCTTCCGATGGCGGACGCGGCTCCTAACAGAATCTGCAGTGGGGAGGGACATTCTAGAGGGGGGCAAGGGAGATAAGAGAATCTGGTGGTGAGAGTAATGAAATGCATTGTATACTTGTATGAAAAAATATTAAGGAGCTTCTATACGTGATTTAAAAAAAGCTAAGTATCAAGTTTCAGCAGAGAGACTCTTCAATTGCTAGGACCCAAGAAATAGAGCCAAGTCAGAAGTGGTAAAGTCATAAGAGAAACAGTTTTTTATTTTGAACTTCTGTCTTCTTTGTGGATGTAGATGATAGGAAATTCAAACAAACACAGGGTCATTGTGACTAGATGTTTTCTCACTTTTATTTCTATCTAGCCTGTGCTCAGCTGATGTTTGTCTCTGATGTTTCCAGTCATTTAGCATTACTTTCATGTTTAAGTCTCAGCATTTCTCACACCTGGCAAAGGAATGCTATTCCTCTCATAGTTTAGAGTAATGTGCTTTTGATTTTGAGCTTGTATTAACTTGCAGGCTTAAGGTTGCTTCTAACCTTCTCTTTCTCCTTGCATTTTTGGTAATTGAGTAAGTATTGTCCTTGAAAAATCTTCTTTAATAAATATATATTAAATGGATCAGTGTTTGTCAAACCAAGAACTGACCCTTTCTTTAGTTTTATAATATAACTGTCTTCAAATATTTTCAGTGCAAGAGAAATAAACTGCATTGATTTTTAAATGGGATAACTCAAATATTTATAGGCATCTCCGTGTGAAAATAAAGTCGTGGGGAGGGCTTGTGTTGTTAGGTAAAGAACATGTTTTGTAGCACCTTAAGAAGCTCCCAAGAAAAGTTAAGTCAGCATATAACGCAGATTCAGTGGCAAAAATAAAATAGATCTACAGATCATCCATCACGTCTGTGTTGTGACCTCTGCCGAATCGACTAGCAAATTCTGTGTTATTGAATCACAATGACAGAGCCAAATACAAATGTCATGACTTTACTGTGGTCCCTGGGTCTTGCCATATCGCCATCACCATTTTATTTTCCCTTCCCAGGGACACTTTGGAAGATTTAGAGGCTTTCAGCCTAATCTGACTGGCTCCACACAAACAGCTGGAGCTTTGCCAAGAGCCCAGCCTGATTATGTCAACAAGGCTGCCTCATCCACAGGGGAGCTCAAGCCTGGTATGTGGAGTTCTGGGAACCGCCATGAATTAGCTTTATATGCTCCAAGAGGCAATTTCTTACAAAAACAGAACTTCAGACACTGCCAGAGGAAATTGTTTCCCACTGGAAATAAGCATCACTGGCGTTTGTCGTTTATAACTGTGTCATTTAGGCAGATCTTAGGACATAGTATGGCTAGCCCTTGTATTCCAAGTCTCTGCAGAACCATGCTAAATTAGCTCTGCACTTGCCAGGGCTCCCACCTAATGCTTATGGATTAAATGATCACTATTTAAGTGATCATATCTAAGTTTAAAAGTTAAAAACTAAGCAAGTAGTTTTGACCTCATCTTACAGAAGGTGACTGCCTTAGTTTAAAAGGGTATTCTATTAAATATTGTACCCGAGAAAAGGAGAGAAGAGCAAAGCTGTCTGCAGCTCATTAGCCTTTTTTCAGAAGTGTTAAGTGGAACCATAGGAAGCCTCACTTACAGATGTATTTAAATTTTAGTGGCATTTAAATACCGGTGATACATTTTGACTAGCCCTTTGCAATATTTCACTTCACAAAATATCTTAGCTCAAGACTAGGCAGAAGTTTATCGTATAGATTCTCCCAGTGTGCAATGAATTGACATTTTATGCAAACCTGTGGGCTTCACAGTATATAATGCTTTCCTACTTGAAATGAAAGGATTTTAGAAGTTACCAGTGTTCTTATGGACTTTAACAAAACTTACTAATAGTTGAAATGTGTAGCTTTTGCATTATATTTACGTAGGATTACCATCAAACTTATGGAAATTCTGCTCAACAAATTGTCAAATAAATGTTAGAGAAATATCAACGCATACAGACTATGGAGATAAAGTCTGAATGGTAGGTCTCCATCAAGTCTCTCTTCTCACAGCTCAGGGAATGCCATGGAAAGGGGGGAAGAAAAAGGGTATGAGAGCTACGACCGATGGGGATGACAGAAAACCAGCTCCTCTGATTCTAAGCAAGGTTCATATGATCTCACAGTCAGGTGTAGGGCTTACATGGGTCTACACAAAGTCCTCTGCATATGTATTACAGCTCTCAGGTTAGTATTGTTATGAGACTCAGGGATGTGAGAAACTAAGCATGCTCTGGTTTTGCGTATGCTCTTGAGGCTCTTTCTCCTGTTGAGCTGCCATGATGTTTAGCTTTATCATACTATGTTTTATTCTGTCATGTTTGATAGCTATCACTTAGAAGCCTGTCCTTTTCTAAAGGGAAGTGAAAATGAGTGGATTCAGAGGGGAGAGGAGGTAGACTGGAACTGGGAGAAGTAAGGAGAGGGGAAACTACAATCAGAATGTAAAATTGTATGAGAATAAAATCCACTTGTAATGAAGGGAAAAAATAAAAAAATCTGAAAAATGAATGAATGCAGCCATATAATTATTTGAGAAATGGATTTATAAAATTTGAACTTCTTACTGTATGGAAGTTTCTGTTTGTGTTATTATTCAAGAGACAAACATTTTGTCAGCGGAGAGATTAAATGCAGATTCTGTCATCTGCTTGGCAGCTTTTCAATTAAAACGTTAGGACAAATACTTTCTTTGATGTATATGCTTGTGTATCCACTGGAGCTTGGCTCCCATGATGTCTTCATCACTACATTGTCTCCAGTAAGAGTTTTATGTGATGATCCCCATTTTCTGTAAAGATAAAATTTTTGAATGAATAATGGGAGATATGCTTACATGTTGGTGTTAAGACAAGATTTAAAATGGATGAAGAAATATAAACTTATTCATTTTATCTATTAAATAGTGTGTATTTGACAAATCCTAAAATGCAGAAGAAGCCTGATTAATGGATAAGTTTACTAAATGTATTCATTTATATAATATATATTCAATATAATAAATATTGAATATATATATGTATATATACATATACATATACATATACATATACATATACATATACATATATATATATATATATATATTCCTTGGAGAAGATGACCCATTGTATGAGGAAGTACTTCCCTTCATGGATAACAGCTGGAATTGTGATCTCCATAACCCACAAAAAATCAAATGTCATAGAGAACATCTATGGTCTCAGCATTCCTCCATGAAAGATGAGAAGAAGTAGAATTCTTGAAAGCTTAAAATGTAGTTATCCTATCATTCACAGTGGTGAAGAAGACACCTTGTCTCAAACTAAGGATAAGAAACGTGAAAATGGACACTGAAGAAGTCCTCTGATCATCACGGAGGAAATTACATTTGTATACACATACACACCCTGCACAATTTTATCACATATGCACAGATATAGGCATACATGAAAATATTTATATTCATTTCCATTAATGACTGAAAGATACTAGCAATTGTAATTTATCATCAGTAGAATGAAATTTTAGGGGAAATGTGAGATTAAAAAGTAAATTACAACATTTAAATTTCTTCAACATGATTTAAATACTTAATTGTTACCAGAAATCTGATAATTTTTTCAATTATTAATTAATTTTGAGTACACGAAACTTAACTGGAAACACATTTTATGTCCTATTTTGTCATTAATATAGTTCTGGTTTCTTGAAAATAATCAGACAAATATTTACTCAGAATCTTTACAGAGTACATTTGTACCTGTAGTTGAATTCATTCTTCAGCCACTTTTACTCCCTTTGTCTCCTGTTATTCTTTTGAATACACAGATTTAAAGTAATTCAACAGTTACTGTTACCCTTTAATTCTGAAAATTGTACTGAACCCCTGTGTTTTCCTCTGAACTCACTGCACATACAGAGCTGTGTGTGAAAGCTGCGGAGTTGTTTGATTTTTTTCCCACAATGCCATGTGCCCTAAAATATAAAGTGGCTTATAAAAAAATCACATTGCTATTTTTCATTTCTATATCTCTGAAGGTTTTATTATACTAGTCCCCTGCCAAGGACCCATTCTCAGTCTTGAGTCAGAAGGTGAGGATCATATTCTTATGCTGTAGAATCCATCCTTAAATTTCATAATTTCAATCCAAGTGACTCACACTGTAAATTCAAGGTTGAAAGGCTACACGACAGTTGATATGGATACATCTTAATAAACAGGCGTATTGCTCAGTCTTGGCTTCAATTTGAAGCCACCGATGAAATTCTTCCATTCATGGAAATCAGGATAATTGGGGATTAGGCTGTAGACTGAGCTGTTCAAAGCTCCTCAGCTCTGACATGACACCACAGTGATAACCTCATCTTATTTTGGTGTTTCTGTCTGTTCTATCTTCTTGTCTCACAGATAATTTATTTGTGCCAGCTACAGACAAAATCAAGGAGAAGGAATTAAGATGCTTTTCACAGCCTTGTATTATTTTGGAATTTCCTTGTAAAAATTTATTATATCAAATATATTAAAAACAATGTCTGTCCAGATCAGCTTTATTTGGAAGAAAAGGTTGATGTTCAGAAGTCACAGTCCATACCTTGTGCCATTGCAAGAAGAGTTATTAGCTTGATACAAAAAGAGATCATAGATGAATTATCTTTAATGCAATACGATGCATACAATCCAAAAGCAAAACCTGAACTCATTTTATTCAATAACCTGTAATTTCTTAAAGACCTCCAAAAATAAACGAAAACAATACAAAAAAAAAACCAAAAAAACATTGTATCTTTGGATTAACACTATTTTAGAGTGTCAATCTATAGGATCTCCTGAACTGTATAATTCATGTTCCTTAGCTTTCTTGAGTCTGTTTGTAAACTACCATATGACATAAAAGCACGCCTCTGTGTATTGGCATATTATACACAGCTTTTTGTAGTGAGTAGCTAGAGCTGTTCTATTTCATTTGTCAATTAAGTATTTTTCTTTGAAACATGTACAACAGAGACTAAATATATGGTTGTTATAATTTCAAAAGCTGAAATGTAATAAATACCAAATAGTCCCCAGCTCAAAAATATATTAAAATACCCTTTATCCATTCTTCCCTTCTCCTGAGAGATTTTTCTCTCCAAAATTTAAATAATGTATCCAATTTTAACATTAAGTGAACTGCTTAACTGACCATCAGCTACATCTGTAGGTTCATATAGTTCTTAGAAATGAGTAGTTTGTCATATCTACACTATGACAGAAGCAGCCCAACCATTAATTACCTGAACATAGACAATTAAACCAGGTCATATTTAAGTATTCATAGGATTCTAACTCATTATTTAGTATCTTCATCTTTTTTCATAGTGAGAATATAAATGCATTCAATCACATGTGATAATGACTTATTATAATGACTTATGAATGTATGTTACTCTTATGACATTTGCTTATGTCCTGAATCATTATATACCTATATATATTTGCTTCAAGATCTTGAGTTCCTAAACATTCACAGTGTGGAGTCTTCTCTCATTTTAAATAGTCAAGGATGAAAGTGAGTTAATGACTATTGAAAACCACAAACACGTGCCTCAGAGACTGGTACTCTAGCCTGTAGATGTCAACTGAGACTTGGAGAAGCATAATGCGCCTATCTTCTCATTTGCCAAGGCAGGCTTCATCTCTTTCCATGGGGAGAGTCCTACTGCTATTGCTAATGCCATCTTAAGTACATGTTACTATTCACTGAGAAACAGGTTCCTGTTTCATCTTTTCCCTGAAGATGAAAGCACTTGTTCTAATCTTGTTTATGTAAAAGTTTTGTTGCTGTTTGTGCAATTGTTATAAGATTTAAGTGCCAGTTGATGTATGATTATTTTGCTTTCCTCTCCATAAACTCAAAACTAACATAATATAAATTTGGAACATTTTTTTTATTTTCCATACTTTTATATGTTACCTTTGGTTGAATTCATAAAATATGAATTTCCCAA
This sequence comes from Grammomys surdaster, assembly GCF_004785775.1. Classification (NCBI taxonomy): domain Eukaryota; kingdom Metazoa; phylum Chordata; class Mammalia; order Rodentia; family Muridae; genus Grammomys; species Grammomys surdaster. Next base: position 6,784,130 of record NW_021620932.1, read on the forward strand.
CAAAGGTCTGGTAAGCTAAAAATAGATCAAGACTTGTGATTTTAAAATAAGCCACTGAACCCGAGATTTATAAAACAAAAATCTACATTTTTTCACTATTCCTTTAATGGCAATCTTTATTTTATCTACCTAGTTGTCTTACTTAAAGTATAATTTTGATACAGTAAAATTTATTCTTTTCAGTGTACAATTTAGTTTACAAATAGAAAGTGTCATGTTAACACTACAAAGGCTATTAAAGTGTCTATTATCTCTTACAATTTCCTTCTTTCTTTTACAGTAGAATCCGCCCTTAGTCTTAGCAAGCCTATAATGACTAATGACATCCATCTTTCCAAGTGTGTGTCATTTCTACATATCATAGAAACAGCCCTATGACTTGTAACCTTTAGTTTTACACTTTATTCTTTCCTTTCATAATACTAATATCAGTTTCATTAAATGACTGCATATGAAATCTGAGATAAACATCTGTATTGAATGCAGATGTTAAAGGCTCATTTTTATTATATATATTCAATATTCAATACAATTTTCAGATTTTCAGCTTTATTTTCAATTACCAGATCACTATTCTTATTACTAATGACTGCTCCCGGAATATTCAGTGAGCAGTCACAGTAGATATCCATGCTATGCTTAATGTTCTTCAATTTTTTTAAAAAAATGCTTTTGTTATTTTTTATCTTTAGCCTGACTCCCTACACTCCTCATCACTTTTTCTTAATATATCATATTAATTTTTCCTAAGACATGTCAGTGATTTATGGGGATTTAAATTACTTTAGCTTTGTATACTCTTCTAAAACATTGTGTACTAACTGATAGAGTTTTTTTTAAGAAGCCATGCTTTTTCTAGATGATTTATGATAGGCAATATTGTTTATAGATGCTCATGGTTGTACTGTGAAAGTCAATAGAGTGAAATATATATATATATATATATATATATATATATATATATATATATATATATGCTGTCTATGTGCTTTTAAACATTTGAAAAACAATGTAAAGTTAGGTTTTCATTGTGAGAAACATTTTCGTCATTGTGATTTTTCTTTTGACATTTTATGTTTGTGACTCTTTTCTGATGCACTTTCACCAGTAAAATTCATATATTATTTTGCTTTTAGCATAAAACTGGTTATCACACTGAAATTTTAAAGTACAAACTTGTGCCCTGATTAATTAACCACATTTCTGGGAAAGGTTCCTGCTGAATATAGTACATATCCTTATGTACTGTCACCTTACTTCTGCAAACAATTAGTAGTCTCATGTTATAATCCAGTATGTTTTGATTTTCTTTTGTTATCTCTAATATATATATATATATATATATATATATATATATATATATATATATGTGTGTGTGTGTGTGTGTGTGTGTGTGTGTGTGTGTGTGTATGCAGGCATGTTTGTGTCTGTGGGTATATTCATAAGTGCATTCCTGGTGCACATGAACTACGTGTACATACATGTATATGGAAGCCCGTGGTAAAGTTAAATGTCTTCCTCTCTCAGAGAACCTGAATCTTATCACGTGAACTAGGTAGACTGCAAAGTGAATCCTAGAACTTACTTTGGCTCTCCTCCACCATTGCTGCAATTAAAGCTGTCTGCTACCACCCCTGACATTTTAACATGGGTGCTAGGGAACAAACTCCTGTCTTTATATTTGATAAACAAGCAATGGTATGATTGGGTCAACTTCTGCCAACCTCTCCTTGATTACTCCTCTTGTCTACTATGTTTTTCTCAGGTGTTAATTCAACTGGCCATTTGAACTTAAATTTTATATTGACCAATTTTAATCTATAAAGTCACTAAACAGAAAAGATTAGAATTATTTTTACATTCAGTAATAAAGTGAAAAGTACGAAATTCCTTGTTTAATAAACATAATTTATGAAGATTTGCAATTTTTCAGTCTTTTTCTTCTTTCATGATGTGTTCTAACAATCCCAGAGGGATTGGAGATATGTAGGACAGTGACTGTTACTGTCCCAGGATATTTGTATGTATTATTTAGGCAGTTCACAGTATAATCAATATCTCTGCTTATAACTAAACACAAAAAATTCCAGCTATTTACTCCCTTTGCATTCACCATGCCTTCATAATCTGAAGTAAACTGCCTGTCATGGATGGTACAATCATCCACCTGAAACCAATTTAGAAACAGTATCCTGCTTCACTCTCTTGAGACCTAAGCATCAAGTAACCCTCAGCACTCTATGTTGGAACAATAGTTCCGATTTGAAATTATCCCCTACTTCAACACCACCATTATCCAAATTTCAATCACCATCATTCCAGGCTCAGAACATTGATAGATGATCTGACAGTCTTTGATATTTCTTTTTTTTTTTCTTTTTTTTTAGTTTTCTTCTACGGTGCCTCAAAAGTCAGTCTCTGTGACCTCTCTGAATTCATTTTCTGAGATTCCTTGTGAGTTAATGTAGAGTTAAATCTGAAATAAGTGACCATAAACTTAGGAAGCTAGAAGTTCAAATTAGCATCACAGAGCTGAGAGATCAAGGTCAGACAGAGCGTATTTCACACATTCTCAGGATGAGTCTTGTTTATTTGCATTCTCTTGTTTGATGTATACCTAGCAATGATATGAGTTTCTGGCATTCCTGCCTCGTGCATATTTTCTACAGATAGAATCTCTCTGTCTCCATGTTTGAAATAATCGTGTGATTACAAGTGTACAACTAGGACAGTCTAGGAGAACATGCTCATCTTAGGATTCTTAGCCACATGTAGAAAGTCCACTTTGCCATATAAAACAGCATTCCCATTGTGTAGGCATAAAGACTTGTATGTCATCAAGCATCACAATTCAATTTAATTACTATAAATAGCTATGCTGACACGGAAGTTGTCTCATTAAACAAACCATTTCCGGGTCTAAAATTTTGTTTACTTATCCTACAATATGTCCACTTTGTCATACTTTATGCTTGAAATAGACACCTTGAAAGAAATCTCAGTGCTTGTATTTTAACCAGCTTGCCATCATGACCTCTAGTCTTCAATTTTGTATTGTATCTTTCCTAGCTGCAATATTCTAAGTATATTTTGACATCAAATCAATATATTATTTTAGGTATATATGTAAGTAAACTGACCCACAGTTATTAAGCAAATTGTAAAAGTTTGCAGACAGGGAAGGACTGAGAGTTTGTCTTAGATTCATCTGACCTCAAAGTTCACACTTTTATTTTCTATCCCCCGCCCTCCCCCCAAAATAAAATTCTGTTTCAAGCCAGATCTTTATTGCTGTTCATCTACCTACACAATATACAAGAACACTCACCATTGCATGTGCTCACAGATTCTAGAGAATGAACTTTATGTGGGATGCTAGTTTCCTCTGCTTCCTGGACTCCCATTATCCTATTTTGTAAATCATTGTATAAATACATTGAATCTGAATGAAGAGTGATTGTTCTAAGTCCTTGATAGACATAATTGTACAATGATTCTCAATATCTTTACACCATGCTAAAATGTTTATGGAATATTTGATATCACTTTCCTTTGTGTAGATTTTGTTGATTTCACAGGAAAATCTCTGGTTTTAAACTTAAAATCCATATTCTTATTTTTCATATATTTTTAATTTACTAGTAGTAGTGTTTAAGTGATATCATGAGATCAGTATACAAAAATGTAGAGTATTTTTAATTTGGATGATGTTCTTCTACAATGACATATAGTTTATGTTTTGACAACGATTGTTGTATCAAGCTGTTTGTTGGACAGTCAAAGTTTTGAATCACTGCATTGATGGGGAGCAGTTGCTTGAATGTGTGAGGTGACACATTCATCTCATCATATTGATTTTGTTTTGAAACATGTCGACTTGTCTCAGTTTCTTTTCCATTGTGAATGAGCTAAGCAGATATCCCAACTAAGTTGCATTATGATTTTTATAGTTGTTGTATGTCATTTTATTTAGATGACACTTAACATCTATAAAATAAAATTTTACACCCAGCCATAAATATTAATCTAAAGTGTAAGAATATTATACAACATTTCTAAAGGAACCAAAAATGTCTTGTTTGTTCAATCTGATATTGATTAACAGCCCTAGCAGAACAAGAACATTCTGGAACTATTGTAACTCTTATATTATTAAAACTGGGAAATAGAATTATTTAAAATCAAAAGATGAAGGTGGAATTTCCTTTAAAAAATCATTTCTAAAACTAGAGCTATTAAGTGAGCATGAATGAATTTAACGTTTGTTGAAACTTTAGATAAATCATGTTGTCTTTAAAATTTTAGTTAGTCAAGCATGTGATTCACATCTGCAATCTCAGGACCTAGAGCTGAGGAAAAAGCACTGTGAATTAATTGTCAGTTACCATGGATTACATAGAGAAAAGTGTGTCTCTCAAAACAACAACAACAAGAGCAAGAAGCATATTGTTTAGCAATTTTTATGACTGAGCAAATTCATGTTGATACTGTGGGCTAATCAGCTTTAATGTCAACTTGACAAAGAGGCAGTTTGGAACAAGAGACCTCGAGTGAATAACAATCTCATCACCAGATTGTCTTTGGGCATGATTTAGTTGCATTTTTATGACTGATGATTGGTATGGAAGAATACAGTTCTGGGTGGGCAGTGACATGGTGGGTAATATAAAGCAGCTGGTTGAGAAACCTAGCAGGAGCAATCCAATCGTAGCATTCTTCCATAGCCTCTGCATCAGATATACCTAGAAATTCCTGCCCTGAATTTCTGACCTGACTTCCCTGGATGATGGACCACTGACAAAACCTTTTTCCTGCTCAAGATGCTTTTTGTCATGAGATTTTTTTCACATCAGTAGAAACCCTGATAGACTTTGTAAAAAATTGCAATAGAAACTTTGAATCCAAGCAAGTAGAGTACAGGAAAGTGAAGCTTGTGGGGTTTCATTGTTTTAGTCCTCCTGCTTTCCTAAGTAGAATACTATATAAATTAAGTTCTGAAGAAAAGATGATTGATGTAAAATAAGTTAATCACTTCATTGATTTAAAGCCTTTTGTGATCTAAAACTATATAAACATTTTTTTTAATTGAGCGAGTTCTGTATGCATTATTTAGAATGTTTGAGACAGTTTAGCCAATGCTGAGATGAGACAGTACCTCTAAGGGTAGGACCAGGTTTTAGAAACAACTCAATAACCATTCTGATTTTTCTGAATTATTAAAACTTTATCATTTACAACATATTCAAATATGTATAAAAATGGAGTGTGATGCAATTTGCTGGTTTTAATTGTTTTATTGCAATACTGTGGTCTTGTAAAAGACTCCTTTGTACATTTAGATTTATGGAAATTTAACACAAATATATTTCTACTGTTTCTAGTAATATATAGTAGTAACTTCAACCAAAGCCTTTGATATTTATCATAGTCCCAATCTAGTAGAAAATGAGAGACTATTTCATTTCTTAATGAAAATTTATATTTTCCTAAATGAAGAGACCATTATACACTTATATCAAATTTTTAAACTATCTAAAATGCCTGTTATAAATTAAAAGTTTAGTCTTCCAGAGTAGTATGCTAATCATTGTTTAAGGGTACTTATATGGTAGCACATGTTCATTCACATTATAGAGATTTATTCTTATTTAATAAAATACCTTTTAAATTAATAATTATTAGTCTAAATTAATGGTTTAAATGACTAGAATATTTTAAATTGAGTTGAAAGTATTTTTTTATTATCATGAATTCTGAAACACATGAGAAGTAATATAAGTAACATTTTGTTTGATATGTTTTAAATCACTGAATATTTTGAATTTTTTAAACATGTTCAAGTTAACTTTAACTTAATCAGAGCCTTTAAAAGCAAAGAGTTGATTTCCATTGATATGTATGGACGGCAAAAAATAAAAATATGTTAGACATCTGGGAACTAGGATCTGGAGAAAAAAATGAACATAAAACATTATTTAATCCTATCCTATTTCTATGTAGATAAAAATAGTAACAATTATTTATATGTACAATGTATTTTTGTCCAGGAAACTACTTAGTGCAATGAACCATTAAGCTGAAGTATGCTGAATTATTCTGACATTCTAAAAATGACCGTACAGATTGAAGCACAAAATTCACAAATAAAGCAAAAAGATTAACGTCTCATTGATATTTTCTTCAAAGAATGGTGTGTTGGTATAAAAATTTCATTAAAAAAGGTAAGAAAATTGTGAAAATAAATGTGTAATAAGAATACATAATAAGAATACAAAATTAACTTCTCTCTTAGGTAAATCTTTTAAGCACAGTGCTAATGTCACTCAGTAAAGGTATTCAGTTACACTGGGAAATGAATAAACCACAAAGATACTCAAATGAGCTAGGTCACTCCCACATAACAAGCACAGCAACAAGCACAGTTTCCATTTCTAATTTTGGAAAACAGAGCATCAACATTGTAGAAATGATATAAAGTTAGACTGAGTCCCTGAAAAAAAGGGTTTTATTATTATTTTTTTGCATCATTTACCATTCCAGATTTATTTCTTCCAGAGTATAAATGGTCTGACCCACTCTCTTAAGGATGCCATTTAAAACACTGTCTTTTTCAATGAGAACTAAGCTGTTGTAGAAGATAAGTTGCACCATTGCTCATGAAGCATGGCTCTTAGGAGTCTGCCTTCTGAGAGACTCTCAGAGGGTTATAAAATGGTCTGTTTAGCTTATGTTTATATAAACTCTATTACTCTGTAAGGTTCAAAAGGAATAGCTCCTCTATTTCTGTGATTCAATTTTCCTCTTGTTGCCTATTACTTTCTGATCCTCTGAAGTATCCTCATTTTTCCCCCTAATCCAGAGGTCTAAGAAAGATTCCAGTAGGAAAACATGATTGAACTTATTTATCTAGTGTAAAATACAGCTTTTGGCTGTACATAAAAATGGAGATGAACATGTGTACCTGTAACAGAACTTGGCAAAGAAAATTCTAGGTCACTAGAGATGTAAAAGGTTTGCAGAGTACAAAATATAAACATTTCACACTGAAACATGCTGTTGTATAGCTGAGTATTCAAGGTCACCAGAGATTTTAAAATTTTACAAAGTATAAATAGCTAAAATCATATGTCAATTTTAATTTAGATGTTAATCAGAAGTTGGTATACATAGTTGATTAACAGAGTTAACATTATTAGAGGGAAAATTCTTCTAATACCCAGTGAGTAGGACAGAGGAAATAGTAATGGCTTTTGAAAAAATAAACCTGCAGAGATTAGAGCAGATAAATTCAACCAACTTTCTGCTTTCTCTGGCCATTGTATCTAATGTAGTATGCAGGACAGGTTATGGTTTGTGATTTTATTTTGTATAGCACAGTATGTTACACCCGATAGACCAAATGAATGCTTTTTTTCTAAATATTCAAGGATACTTTGTTGCAATAATAAATACTATTTTTATCATGTATAAATTTATAGTTACTTCAAAATGGATCACATTGACTTCCTTTAGAATAAACAGTAACAGTTAAATGATCTCTTTATTTTAAATTGCTAAGTTTTATTTTCTTATGAACAATCTAAATGCCCTTTCTAATAAGGTACGATACCAGAAAATCAACAACACATTTTAAAGAAAATGATAGTTACTACTCTTTAACTCTTGTGTAGGGCTACTTAGAAGTCTAAGAAGAATTGTTTATAAAATTAAAAACTTTTCACTAAAAGACATTTCTATCTTTCTAATAGTAAGAGTTATGGGTTTACCTTGCCTAGATTATAGAGGGCATATAGGAATATCCAAAGCCTTTCTGAAAGTCTTTTCAAACATATTCATTAGTAAGGAATAATCTAATAAAATGAAAGTGGTTTTTGTTTCTCCCATATCCATGGTTACGGAGAGAAAGAACTGAGAAGCTATTTGTGGCAAGGAAATGAACAAGTCAAGAGTTTTTAACAGGCATCTGCCTTGTGATTTGAGTCCCCCCAAAATATAAAAGCTTAAGCTTCCAGCCTTGTCTGCTAACCTAACGCTAGAATTTTTCAGCCTCTAATCAGTAGATTATACTCACCCCTTATAGTTTTTTCTAAACTCTGGGTGACTGATTCAATTCAGTTGTTCTGGCTCAAACTCCTTTCCATTACCAACTGATTTAAATTCTTCTCTTAGCTACTGACTGAATAGCTCTGCTTAGACAGACTGCCTCTAACTTCAAGAACCTAACTTAGCACAACTGAACTCAACTGAACTGAACTCAATTGATCTTATTTCTCTCACTCATTTTTAAGTAGGCTCTCTTTCCAAGCTGTTCTTCTGAGAGTTTGCTGTATCCTGTGTCTGACTCATTCTGTCAAATCTTTCTCTGATTCATCACATTGTATACCCCTCAATTAGATGCCATTGTTTGAGGTTAAAGGTATATATTCCAACCAGAAGAATTAAATGTGTGTGGCATATCTACATTCCAGCTCCATCATAAGATCATATCTTTGGATATGATCCCTTACCATAGTAGCCATATTGCAGGATTAATATTCTTTTTCACTTTTTATAAAAAAGAAATAAATCAATGTATCCAGACATATTGGTATATGAATCTTTAAATGCAGTACCTTGTATTCAGAAACTTTTTTTAAAAAAATTTTCAATGCCAGCCTTGTTGAAATAGCAATTTTTTCCGACCAACCATAATAAATAAAACACTGTCTCAAAAAAGTCGATGAAAATTGAAATTAAAATAAACAAATTTGTATTAAGAACATGATTTGAATATTTAAAATTAAGATGTCTGGAACAAGAGCTGTCATAATTGTGCAACTCTAAGCCCAGTATTTGGACAATCTAATGCATATATTGAATTTCACTTTCAGCAACAAGTAAAAGAAGTAAATAACAAAAATCAAACAATACTCTAGCTTTGCTAAAAAGGAAGCTAATTATAAAATCCACTGTTATGGATAAGTAATATAATATAAATTTATATATATTTTGACATATTTTCAATTCTGTAAATGCTTTGTCTTACGACCAAGATAGTGAATCAGAAAGTTAAGATAGACTTAATGGTATCCTTATTGTGTAAAGACTCTGCCTGCTGTGGCGAAGCCAGATATCAACAGTGTAGTCTTTAACATGTATGCGAACCTAAAATATCATTAATAAATGAGGACTGTATCATATTGTATACATAGACTTCTATGTATTTTATTTGAATATGCTTACTTCCTTTACAGTAAACTTTCTGCCTGGACCCATTAAACATAATCTTTGCAATCAGTTATTTACCTATACAAAATAAAACGAGTTTAAGAAAACAATGACATGATTATAAAATTACCAATGCATATTTACTAAAATAGAAGAAAATATTTTAAAACTTCAATGATAATTTTATTAATTGAAAACAATTACAAAGTTATGTCTAAATGATCAAATTTATTTTTATTGGGTTAACTGAGGACTCAGCCTTTATGTACTGCTCCAAAACACCCTGGGGAGAGTCACAAAGAATTTAGTCTTTGGAGTGAGGAGTCAGAAGAAAGGAGAGAGAGACAGAGAAGAGGGGGGAGGAGGAAGAGAGGGGAGAGGAAGAAAGGGAGAAAGTAGGAGAGAGAGAGAGAGAGAGAGAGAGAGAGAGAGAGAGAATTTCATTTGCTCGATTTATTTAACTTTTTTCAAATTACTCTTTCCTTGATACAATTTAAAAGGAAGGAGAAGATGCATGGAACACTCATCTTCAAAATCCAAAATGATCTAATTCCATTAATAAGCAAGGGAGACATTACTTACTATATAGCAGCAGAACTTAATGAAGGAAATTGATGTATTTTTAGGATTGAAAATATTTGTGAAAGTACTTTAACTCCTGACACACACACACAAATTAGTATCTCCTTCCAGTTTGTCTGTGCTCTTCATATTTTTGTAGTGATAACTAAATGCTAAAAGCCAGCTTGAAACGTGAAAGTCTATGATGTTTTAAAATATTCTTTTGGTAATAAGATTGGCCATTTCTAATTTATTCTATGAAAATGACAGATGTTGAAATGGAAAGAACAATAATGCTATAAGTAGTGGTGTTTGTTAGAAGTTATTGTGCACTTACTTGATCCAAATCCTGTTGAACTTGGGTGGATTTAGTTTTAGTTTGTTTTTAAAGGATATTGTTATCCAAGTGTCAGATGTGGTGTTCTGGAGAGGTTGCATATTAGTCACAGAAAGATTGCAAAAAATTTCTGCAAAATTCTTATTTTCTTAATAATTCAAAAACGCCTCATACATCTATGGATATTGTTTGACATTGCTCATAGAAAAGTTAGTTACTCTTGGAGAAAGTTCATCTAAATATTACATTTTGTTCTAATTTTTCATCTGAAAAGTTTTGTGTTGATTTAGCAGAAGCTGATTTCCACATTGTTTATTTTAACTTGTGGACACTGTGAGAGACACATATCACTGACATTTCTAACTTTGTGTTAAATTTATTTTTGAGTATTTCTTATGTATATATCGTATTTTCTTTACCTCCTTCTCTGGCTACAAATTACTGTCTCTTATTCATTCTCAAACTCAAGTAGAATATATATATTATGTATATATATATATAATCATATACATAATATGTATTATGTATGGTAACATGATAATATTATATATACAATACACAGTACACATACAATACACAGTACATAGATAAACACATACACACACACACACAATCAAGATCAAGCTAATATCATTTAGTTTTGCTATTATGTGTTAGAGCTGACCTGGCGAGATTGGTTCCTTTTTGGAGAAGATATATTCTCCACCTCCTAGCAGACATCAATTGCCTTTTGTTCCGTTTCTAAGGACGGTGCCGTGTGAGAATTCTCTCATCTATGTTGGCCCTTTCTCATCCATGTTGGCATGCCATTTTTTGATATTATTTTATCTGTTTTTGTTTTGTGCTTTGGATGCTTCAATATGATTGCCTTGATAAATAGAACTGAGCTGCTGGTAGCTTCCTTATCTCCTCTTCCATCTGCTAATATTCTGTAGCATTGTGTTCTTATGATAACATTTATTATTTTAGAACTCAGAATTTTTTTAAAGCAGATTTGTAGCTTATTTAAGAATGTGTTATAGGCTTTGAGCACAAGGCTTCAAAGTCAAACTTCATAGGAAGAAAATAAGACGTAGAGTATGGGTCTGGACATCTTAGATGGGTCAACCTGATTTTATTTACATCATTTCCTAGGCTGCAGGCTAGTTTTGCAACACCATTTGTTAATGCTGTGTGTGATAAAGTACTCACCTTGCTGTCTTTCTAAGAACAATTGAAGAACAATTTGTCATGTGGGAGATCGTAGGAAACACAAAATGTCTACTCTTTTCAAAAATGGGGAAAGGAAAAATTGCCAGCACTATCTATGAAATTAGCAGAGAAATTCCACATTTATCATTCACAAGTATGTATTTTTCAGGTTTTATTTATATATGACAATTAAGTGATTACCTTCACACTGATCATTTCAACTAAAAATTATATGGTAATGAGCTTTTTAAAATGTGTTTAAATGGCAAGGTAAGAATTGGCTTTAATTCGTACCTCTTTTGCACATGGCTAAATCTGATGCTACCTTATCCTTCAATGGGAAAGGCCTTTAAGATCACATTCATGAGGATGCCTTCTGGTGACTATCTTCACCAGCTCCATTGCCTGGAGTAGGCCATTGTAATGAGTTAACACTGAAGGATAAAGTAGATGTTTTTGAAAGACCAGTCTCCACTACCATCACTGTCCTCATTCCTCAATGTTAGTCACTAAGGAAGGAAGCAGTAACTCTCGATGACCATCTCCATTTATGTGTGTGAAGAATTATACTAATGGTCTGCTATAGGAAGAAAAAAAATCTCTAAAGATTCTCACTGAAATTTTAAATAAAAGTGAGATGTGTTACTGCATGGCCGTTACAGATTAAAACAAGGTTTAGGAAAAATGAAATAGAATGAACTGATAAACCTATTCATCATAATTTTTCTGAAATGCTGATTTTGACTCTGTAGGTAAATGGATTGTGTTCATTTAACTCATGAGGTTAGTCTCTTCATGTGCCTTAACCTGGTTGCCTTTCATACTTCTGTTATGATCTGCACCCTTGCTTTATGGCACACATTTGCTCCTTTTCCTTCTAGTAGTATTTTAAATCCCTGGCAGGCTCCATCAGTGCCTTAGGCTATGCAATCAGAATAGAAAATTAGTTGCTCTTGGTCAAATCAGACACATCTTATATGCAAATTATTTCTTACAGGGTATCTTTAGAGGATTTTAATCCAGTGTTTGACATAGTGATTTATCAGTGTCCATAGCATCTCATAAATATAAGATCTCTTCGGGCGTAACAGGATTTAGTAGGGGGTAGGGGAAACTTATGATTGCTCTTTGTTTGGTTTTGTTTCTCCCAAAGCCTAGTATATTACTGGCTTATACATATTTTTATTTACAACATTATGAATTTGTGTGATTTATACTCTCCTGTTACTCAGGTTTTCCTCATTATCAATATGTATTCACAAGAAACTTGAACTTTCATCCTTTTGAGTCTACTTTTTAAGCACCAAGATTTCCGGTGTGATCCTGATTCATAATTTATATCATATACTGATGGAGATCAAACCTAGACATATACTCTTGCCTCGTTTCTTAGAAATATTTGTTTTCGCTTCACGTTTTACATTTTTTCGTATTGTATATACTTTAACGTACTCTTACTTCTGATTTAAAATATTTAAGGGCTGGAGTAGATGACTCAGTAGTTGAAAGCACTGTTGCTGCTGTATAGAGCCCAAGTTAAGTTCAGAGCACACATGTGGTGACTCTTAACTGCAACTCCAGTTGCAGTAGGTCCAATGCCTTTATCTGACCCCCCCAGACAATCACATGGTGTACATAAAAATACATTCATATAAAATAAAATACATAAATTATTTTAAATATAACTAACATACTTATATGTCTCTCATTTTATGATGATATTTTGTGCTGCAAACTTTGTATAAAAGAAAACAGAGGTAGGGGGGTAAAACAGGCCTGGGAGTTGACTGCCAGCATGCAAAAGCACATTCAAGGTAGTAGCTATTATAATTTGATTTAATACTTAAGCTTAAAAAAGCTAGCATTATTATGGGAGCTAAATGACTGCATCCTGTAAAGTATCTTTATTATTTATTTCCCTCGTGGTTACAAAATCTTGACAATAATACACTCGATACTTAGGAAACTGTTTAATATAGGGCTATGGGGGCCTCATTAGCAGGTTTTTCTTTTTTCTTATGTCAATGAATTTTTGTCTTGTGTCAATTAATATTTCTATACAAAATAGCAGGAATATCTCTTTCTATTTAGTTTCCTCTAGTGAATGTAGGACCCCAATGACTCTGAGAATAATTGAAATCAGCATTCATAATATCCATATGTGCACTGTTTTAGCAAATTTTTCCTTCTCTACTGGGGTAAAGAAACTTTTCTTTGCTGAAAAATTTGATCAATAGGAGATGTTTCAAGGGGAAAGGATCTGGCTAATCTATTATGAAGAAAGGAGTTCAGTTTCCCAGAACTACATCAAGTTAGTTGTAACATGTAACTATAGTCCCAGGGTTACTATAATGAGACAGGAGTCAGCACCAAGAGAATCTCCAGATTATCTCATGACATATGTATACCATAGTGAATTAGACAGTCTCAGACATGGTAGAATAACTAAATAACTAATAACTAAAGTATTGACTTCCACATGTGCACATGGTTGCCCACATTTACGTGTGTGAATACACACATATGTATACACTACACATACGTTTGTGTGTGTGTGTGTGTGTAGTTTCATAGTTAATTCAGAACTCAACACCTTATCTGCTAACGAGAGCCTCTCAACCAAACCAGAGCTGACCAATAAGCCCAGAGATGAAAACCAGGTTGCTCAAGGAATCCCTGGTACCTATCACCCAAATGCTGCAGTTGAAAGTGGGCTGCCAATCCCATCAGGCATTGTTGGCATTGGAGGTTGATGATATGATTTCTTTCCACAGAAAGTCAATTAAAAATTGAGCCATAACACTGAGTCAGAAGATGGCCTAATTTAAAACTACTAAGAAACTACATTATATCTCTGATACTCAGCGATGAATTATGATGTATAGTTGACTTGGTAGAGTTTATCATGACATTAGTGAGTTAAGAGTGAAGTGTTAGCTATAATAATTCTCATGATTTATTATTTATGTATTTCAAGAAGGGAGAAAACACTATAAAACAGAATTATGAACTGCTGTAATTTTAAGCAGTGTTACTCATTTCCTTCTTGTAAAATAGAAAATTTTTTCTCCTACTCATTCATGTATGTTGTCAACATTTCAAAATTAAAAGGATCAATGGATAAATGTGTGATGTGCTTAGAAATTGTGCAAAATCATTACGGTTGCTTGTCTCATTAAATATAACACAACGGGAGACATATTATTATCTTAATACTATATATAGAACTTCCAGAAATGAAGTACTTAAGTAAAACTGAAGAGAAGTGGATCTGAGGAAGAGAGGACTTCAGAGGAATGAACTGAGAGGGGTAGAGGACGGGCACACTCCAGTAGGCTTATGAGGTAATAATGCAGTAAATTAGAAAGTGACAAAGACAAAAACAAACAAACTAACTAAATAAATAAATATTAGTTGCATGGCAAGAATTCATATGCAACAAGTTGTATTACAAACCAAGAAACAGAGTTTCTAATTTTTAAATTAGTTATTTAATTATGTTAATAAGTTCAAGCAGGCTGTACGAACTGTGTGTACAGTGGAGAAATAGCTCTTTGCTTCCATAACGACTCTGGCGGAGGTAATTGCTAGCAGCCAAGATTTTACTCATCAAAGTGTTGAACAGATAGGCCTGATCTGAAATAGTCACTAATTGTCTCTTAAGCATTAGATAGTGGTGTGGAAACATGTTTTTAGGAAACAGTGGTTATATAAAACCTCAAAAACCTTACAAGTTTCTCAACCATAGATTATATCACCAAAGTTATTTTAGTTATAACTAGAGTTCTAAATTTCTGGGAAAATTGAACTGCTTACTGTAGTAAACATTATAAAGAAAGATAAATTAAGAAAATCAAGTTATATCTGAGAGTTAAGATAAATTTTAACACACACACACATATGTATATATATATATGTTTATACATGTAAATATATAATACATAAATTTAAACATATATATATACATACATGTATGTATGTATGTATGTATGTATCTATCAATCATCTATCTATCTATCTATCTATCTATCTTCTACACATAATATATATAATCTGTTCACAAAAACATATAAAATATTCTACTATTTGAAATTTCCTTCCTAGGCTTGACCTATTAAAATATGCTTCTGTGCATAAAAGACATGCTGTCTGCAGCAAGAGACACATTTGGCAACCCATTGAAGAAGTCGTGTTTTTTCTAGAATTGATTGATGGTTTGCTGAGGAAAAGAACAGTGGGTTTGGGGGAAAATGTCATAAAACAGAAAATAAATATGAACTACTGTGGTATTTGGCAACCTTTTATCAACTCTGCTAAGCCAAAAGGGCAGCCTGCCAAACCTCAAATGCAATTGCATTGTATCCAGACTGGGTAAAAATACTGCTGCAAACAAGCAGGCAAGAAGGCAACAGTATCATCCCAATGTGAAGAAAGTATGGGTTAGTTAGAGCATTTGTACTTGTACTGAAAAATCTGTTGAGTTAAAAATCTGTTATAAAAAGCAAAGTAGGGAGGGTGGTCAGGTTCTAATCCCAGCAGGAAGTAGCTGGTTGGGTGACTTTGTGTCTATTATTTAACTTCAGTGAACCAGGTGTCCATTCTGTGAAACATAAGGAGATTATGGTCCATGGCCACTCGCCTCTACCCAGGAGTGAAATCCTTATTTCTGATTTTATAAACCATCACACAATTTTAGCTTTGCCTATTTTAAAAGTTCTATCTTTGCAGGCAACAGACTTTCTGCCTCTGGATTCCCAAGAATATATTAAACCCCCGAATGTTGTCTTTGGACCTCACTACTGTGCATCTTGACTAAGTCTGAATGCAGAATTAATTCCCTTGTTTGGCAATTAGGGCAGAAGCATATTCTCCAGAGATTTGCTACATATCCTGGAGGATTTCTATAATATGTATACTTTAGGAAACACAGCGAAATCAAGTTTTACAAAGTCAGAACAATTTATTTGGAACTGTACAAAGTTTGTGCTGCATAGCTCCAGCCAATGAATCATTCAAAATCCTGAGGAACATTGTAAACAATGCTTAAAGAGTGCTTGGTTATCTGCTATGAGAACATGAGCGGATAGAACACTATGAATTCTTACATTGCCTCCAAATTATTCCTCTGAAGGCCTTTGGGTTACTAAGTATAGGCAATGTCATGTAAATTTGAAAACTATGGTAAGTAGGTAAGGTTGACCATGTCCCAGCTTACCCAGTAACAGTCTGGCAAGCTTTGTATCATGATTAATAATACTATTTTCAATTTCAATGTGTCTGGAATGCTTTGTTATCCTTAAAATATCAAGTATGAGAAGTGACCATATCATGAAAAGTGGTTGAATTTTAAGTCTTTGTAATTCTTCATATGCCCATAAAAGCTCAGAATATGTTCCTTATATCCCTAAAGTTCCTGGCAAGGAGATGATAATTTTTATATAAGAAATTTCTGTGTATTGATAAGGGCTTGAATTTTAGAAGGGTAATTTCATGTTGGTAATGCCATGTCTTTGAGCATTAATTAGGAGGGGACTTCACATTTGATTATTTCACATACTTATTTTGTGGTATAATTCCACAGGTCAAGTAGAAAGAGATTTTACAAATGTCATAGGTTGCCTGTAAGATTGTTCCATTTTACAAACTTCAGTTCCACCCACGTGTGCAAATTTGTCTTAAATAATTAATTTGTTTTATTTTTAAAGATAAGTGATTTCCTAATAATGAAATATACATCTATCTCTTTTGTTTATTACAAATAACTGCTTCCTTCACTTTTTATATATGTGATGACTCTCAAAAAGCATTCTCATCATTTAATTATTGGTAATGTTTAGTAAAATAATATACAAAAAACAAACAAACAAACAAGCAAAAAACAAACTCCCTTAACCCAGAGAACAGTTTTACAGCTGAAATATTTCACTGTTTATTTAGAATACAATGTAGCAAACTGTGACATCCTGCTAGGGGGAGAAAAAGAGCAAATTAAATGACACAAGTAAATTAGATAGCCATTGATAGCAAGGGGCTCTCACACCCAAATGCTACTATTACAACAGACTCTCATTGATTTTTTTTTAAACTAGGCAAATGGCTTTTTATAGCATAATCATGTTGTGGTCACTCAGCAGTCTCTGTCAAACTCAAGGCTGATTTGTTGAAGCAGCCTTTGGCACCCAGAGAGCCAGCGACTCCTGGTTATTACACCAAGCAAATCACACAGATCACCTAGCAGCATGTCTGCCTCAGCCAGTTGGAAATCACCTTGGTATTTTGTGGATTATTCTGCAAGCCAGCACTGTTATGCCACACATGTTTCTTGATACTATTTAAAATGCTTAACTAGGCAAAGAAACATAAATGACAGTTCCTTCTCATGGGTCAAATTATCTGTAACATTTTCCACATATTTTTAGACACCATGCTGTTTAAGTCTGTTTGCAACATGCATATGAAATGAGTCACTATTGTGATGTAATTCAAAACCCTAGAACTGTGGTTCGTAACTAAGGGGTTAAGACCCTCTTGGAGTTGTCTAATGACCCCTTCGCTGGGTTCGTCTAAGACCATCAGAAAGCATAGATGTTTTCATTATGATTCATAAAAGTTGCACAATTACAGTTATGAAGTAGCATCAAAATAATTTTATGGTGGGGAGTGACCCCAACATGAGCAAGTATATTAAAGGGTGCCAAGCAGCCAGCATCAGGAAGGCTGAGAGTAATGTAGAGTTAAGTAAACTAAAGATAGCCATAGGAACAGGAATTCTACAGTGAGCAAGCAGTTTGGTTTCTTAACAGAAGGTCTCTGGGAGCCCTGGCGATGTGACCAGTGTGGAGCTGGCAAGCTTTCCCTGATCTCACTGTGCACACTAACAGTGATGGTCCTCGATTTTGGTTCTCATGAGTATTAGTAATTCTTATGTGATTGGAAATAAATTCTCAAGTTTTCTTTAGCTCATGTATGTTACATTTTGTTTTTCATGTATGTTACCTTAACACACTGATTCCTTGATACCTCCAGTAGCATGTGGTAAAAAGTACTACATTTCATAGCTTTTTAATCAGGATTTACTTAAATTTTTTTTGTATAAGGAAGTGCTGTTTTTGTAAAAATAAATAAATAGAAAATGAGTCCTTGTTTATAGTGTAGGATAGAACCTGCATAAATTAGTATTTGCTCTCTAGGGATAGGAAAATGTCCCCTAGAGAGGCTGACATCATAATTAATTACACTTACTTGTTACATAGGAAGGAAATTAAATCTTTTCTTTTACTGTGTGTGTGGAGTCAATACCGTTTGTAAATCTGTGCCATTCAGATTAATAACTCCAGTGCGAAAAACTGGTGGTTAGATTAGTGAATTCTTCTCCGTAATATCTGGATTACTTCTAGATCCTAACAGAGTTAGGATCTAGAAGAAACTGGTTGAATTTGAAAAAGGAAAGAAAATCAGTCTCTATAACTCTTTAGTGTTTTAGGAGGTTGCTTTTCACACTCCTACCCTACCTAATTACCTCAAACATGGAAATA
This sequence comes from Grammomys surdaster, assembly GCF_004785775.1. Lineage (NCBI taxonomy): Eukaryota > Metazoa > Chordata > Mammalia > Rodentia > Muridae > Grammomys > Grammomys surdaster. The sequence goes on from NW_021620932.1 coordinate 6,802,961, forward strand.
ACTGGGAAATCATAAAATTCAAAAGGAAACATAAAATACCGCTACATACTCTATTTTATCAAATGTGCTTTCTATTGCTCTGCATGGTACTAGAAAGAAATTGTATTTTAAGTTATATAACAGTGTATATTTGTTATTTAGGTGGAAATTTTAAGGTTCTATAAACCCTATTAATGAAAAACAAATATCCTTAATCGTCATAATAATTTTAAATGGACATTCTTTATCCTAGATTAAGTAATCAACAAAATAATACAGAAACTATTTTCATATAAAGTTCTCAAATACATACACAGACACACACACACATATGTGTATATATGTAAACTGTAGTCAGTATAAAGAATGAAATTATGGATGGTAGTATAGATGTATCTTTATTCTGGTTAGTTTTTGTTCAATTTGTCATGAGCTAGAGTCACTTGGGAAGAGGAAAACTCAATGTAGAATTACCTTCTTCATATATGCCTGTGTTCCCTCTATCATTAGTTTCTTGCTTAATGATTGATTTATGTGGGAGTGCTCAGCCAACTGTGCACAATGACACCACAGAGCAGTTGGTCTGGGCTGCATGAGAAAAAAAACTAAATGAGCCATTTGAGAGCAAGTCAGGAACCAGCATTTCTCCATGGCCTCTGATCCAGTTCCTGCTTTCTGACTTCTGCCTCCAGTTCCTGCCTTCACTTTCCTTGATGACACACTTAAATATGGACATCTAAGCCAAAAAACCTCTTCTTCCTTGGGTTGGTTTTGATCATGGTGTTTATCACAGCATCGGAAAGTAAACTAAAACATGTCCCTGAATTTGTAGGTGGATATTATTAAATTGTATTTAGTAAGAGTATGCATAGTTACCTCATTATTCAGTCTCTTAAATATTCTTTATGACTTAATAGCCTCAAAAAATAGTTTAAAAATCATATGATACCAGTTCACAGTACATATTATAGTGAAGTTGTAAGAACTTAAAAATTAACTCATTTTTTTTCTGAATAGTTATCCAAAAAAGTTAGGTCAATTTCTAATTTTTAAGTCTCTTATTATAAAGTTTTTTTTTGAAATTTTGATTAACAAAAATAAATCCTCATAGATTAAAAGAAAGAATAGCTACAGAAAGGGCAATTACTAAGTAGTGAAATCTGTGCATAATTTACCTGTGAGGAAGCTGGATTTATGTCATGTTATATTTCCTTTCAGAGTGAGTTTAAAAAAAAAGTTTTAAAAATATTTGAAGAATGTTTTAAAGTTAATACTCTCACATGCCATAAAAACTAGGGATTTTGTATGTTAGTCAGTATACTCTTATTATCTTGATTTGTAATCTGGTGAATTCTTTACAAATGTACTATATATGTAATCTATTTTATTCGCTCAAAAGTTCAAGCTTTATTTTATACAGTATAGAGACAGGAATAATATGGACTTTTGGAAATAAAATAAAAACATTCTAAAATCTTTTCAAAACCTTTAGCTTGCCTTTGTTAACTAGACAATATAATCTGAGACTTCATTTGCAGACACGTGTGTGTTTCTGTGACCAGCATACTCTCTTGATATTAAATGTATTATATTGAAGATAGTATGTTTTTGACAGCATACACATTAATATTTTAAACAAATAACCAAGAAATACATTAACTCCTAAAACTTAGGAATTTTGTAATATCTTCTATCTTGTATTCATATTACTTTGTAAAGAGCTCTGATTTTAAAAGCATTTCCCCCAATCCTCAACTAAATAAAATGATAAATTCTGACACTCTGCTGATTAGCATAACAATTGGCCACAAAGAGTAATTCATTAATATTCAATGAAGTTCTAATTTGCACAATGCCTGAAGCAATATGTAAACTTCATTTTGCTTTAAGATGGAAATTTGTTACATTGCAAATATCAGTAAGTATAATTTTATTACCCAGTGTAAAAGAGCATTTGAATCTGTGACCTTGAGGATGTCTTTAGTTTTGTCCTAGGACACAAAGGAAAAAGAAAACTATTCTTGCTATTTCTTTCTCCTGTCCACTAATATTTTAAATTCAATCTAGTATACTACAGGGCAAAGAAACATTATTATTCAAAAGAAAACCATTTTTATTCTTTACTATTCTCAAAAAATCAAGTTTATTTTCAGTTAATCTTATTAATTCTATCTACGAGTATTTACTAAACATTTATTATTTTCAAATAATCTGTGAGGTTTTGGGGAAACATATACAGATCTGTTAAATCTCTAAACAATTTCACAGTATACGTTTAGAATTAAGAGACATGTGTTGAAGCAAGGCATTTGGAGGATACATGATGTTTGGATTCCACAAAGTGACAGAGAGGGAGAGAGAGAAAAGGAGAGAGAGAAAGGGAGAGAGAGAAAGGGAGAGGAAGCAGGAGCGGGAGTTGGGGAGGGGGAGGGGAGAGGGGGAGGAGAGGAGGAGGGGGAGGGGGAGGTTAAGAGAGAGAGGGTGGGGGAGAAGAAGAGGGAGAAGGAGAGGGAGAGGGAGAGAGAGAGGGGAGGGGTAAGGGGAGAAGGAGAGGGAGAGGGAGAGGGAGAGGGGAGTGGGGGAGGGGAGGCGGAGGGAGAGAGGGAGAGGGAGAGAGGGAGAGGGAGAGAGGGAGAGGGAGAGTGCTGGTACAGCTAGCTGTGAAACATTTGTGGGTTTTGCACCTTTACTGAGCTTCTTTTCCCTGAGAGAGGCACAGCAAAGAACTTTTCTTGGTTTCCCTCTGGGTCACTCCTGCTGATTTGAGCTGAGGCTGAGGCCTGGCTATCTTTGCTAGGTGACATCACCACTGTTGCTACCTCGACTCTAGCAAGCTGGACTGCTGGTGTATCCATGAAGTGTTTGTGAGCAGATCCAGCTGCCACTGCTAACCTGTGAACTGAACTGCCAAGTTCTAGACAACACAGAGGGGAGTTTTCTAAACTTTTCTAAACAGGTCCGCCTCCCTCATATCCTTTCTTTTCTACTACCTCTGGTGGGTGGTGGGCTACAGGGGAAATTAAAGCATTTAAGAAGCATCATTAAAAATAGGATTTGAAATAAAGTTACCCAGTTCCATCTTCAGGCACCATCACAATCTTTAATAATTCAATATAGAAAGATTAGAGGAGGTCCTATAAGAAATTTACAAGAAAACAGCTTTTGACAAAGTATATTGACTCATTCATTTTGTTTCAGTTCTGGTTGTCTGTGGTGGCCAAAGGAAGATGTTACCATAGTCATCACAAAAGAGGAGCAATCTAGTTTCCAAAACAGATTTGATTGTATAACAACAAGAGGTGACATTTATTTTGTTCTTAGTGATGGCCTTGAATTCAACCTCCTTTTTCCAGAAATTGCTATCATTTGTAGCGTGGTGTGTTTGTGCAGGCTCCAAAATTCTTATCCTTAGTTCCTGGAATTCAAGGTGATCCCAGGTTTTGGAAACACCAGGTGAGGGATAAGCTGACCTTAAACTCACAGAGAACCACTGACCTCTGCCTCTTGAATGCAGGTATTGAAGGCCTACATCATCAAGCCTGGCAAGAAAGTAAATGCATGTTCACAAAAGCAATTTCTAAGTGCTTGTTTTAAAACCAAGGGAGAATTTTGTTTCTAATATAAGACTAAGTGTCACCATAAGAAACAGTAAGGAAGCTGCTAGGGGATCAGAGAGACAAATGAGGAAATTTCTGTTCCTATGTGGATCGGATACTCTTTGTATATTACAGGAGGTTAGACATGGATACATCTCATAAATATATGAGTAAGTAGAAGTTTGCCTAGATAGAATTTTATACTATTAATGAGTTTCCTCAAAGTTCACATTAAAATAGATATATAACATGTCTTTATTTGCTTTCTGCAGATTTTGGCAAAATCTTTCAGGAGATGATATTAAAAGTTACTGATAGTTTCCCTCTGTGCTGTCTGGTTTTGTGTGTCAATGTGATACAAGTTAATGTCTTGAGAGAAGAAGGAGCCTCAGTTGAGAAAATACATACATGATACTCAGCTGTAAGGCATTTTTCAATTAGTGTTAAATGTGGGAGGGCCCAGTCTATGGTGAGTAGTGCCATCCTTAGGCTGGTAGTCCTTGGTTCTATAAGAAAGAAGTATGAGCAAGCCATGGGAAGCAAGCCAGTGAGCATCTCTCCTCCATGGCTTCTCCATCATCTCCTGCATTCAGGTTCCAGTCCCACTTGAGTTCCTGTCTTGATTTCCTTCAGCAAAGAGCAGCTATATGGAAGTGTAAGTTCAATAAACCCTTTCGTCCTCAACTTGCTAAGAGTCTCCCTGTAATTTAGTAGTACCTTTTTAAATTTACTATACAATAATATAAGTCACATTAAAGGCTGGTAGAAGTAGATCATATGTAGGATTCTTTATTTTCTGTAGAAATATGAATGAAAGCATCAATGATTGCTATATTTCTTGTTTAACAACATGATATACTGCTATGTATTCAGAGAGTATGTTTTTTCAAAATTGGAAATTTTGCTCACAAATTTTAGTTATTATTAAGAAAACTATGACTATTATTTACTGAGGTAGTTACTCTAAAACATTATGACATTTTTGCTTTGTAAACATACGAACAAACAACAACAACAAAACCCCTAAGACGGCTTTTCCTTTGTAATCCATAGCCCAGGCTGGTGTTGAACTCATCCAACACTCATTCCTCAGCACCTCAAATGTCTCTACCATGACAACTAATACAACACCAATATTGACACTTGTATTCATCCAGCACTGATCAGAAAATTTACATGTATAATGATTAACGTTTCCTGGCAACCTGATTATCTTTCTATGTTTTTTTTTTACTTTCTTCATCATTAGTCTGTATAATCTACAATCTTTTCCAATATTGGACAGCATAATTCATGACATTAAATCACAAAAATTTTTGGATAAGACTTTAAAACAGCAATAGAAGTTTGTGAAATGTGCAGGATACTTTGATAAAATTGCCTCTATAAAAGGCAGAACAGCATTAAAGAATACAAAATACACATATTCAGTAATTTTACTGAGCCTTTTAACTTGCTCTATTTGGTAAGACAGTATTGAGAATGTGCCTACTATTGAAAAAATCATCCTGTTATTTAGCTTTTCTCTGTCAAAAATTATGGCCAAAATCAACTCAGGAAAAGGAAAGTACCTCTACTCTCAGAGAGTTCATGATGGTGAGCAAGCTATGCTGGCAGAAACTGTGTAGTCCACACCAATGGGAACAGTAAATGCCTAGTCAAGTCATGGCAAATATCAAGGAAACAAAACTCTGACAGAAAATTCGTAGAGATAAAGACTCATCCCAAAAGACCTACATTAATCAGCTATTTGAGTTATCATTGTCCACAAATTTTCCAACATTTAAATTGGGTAATACTTATCAAGATTTTCAACAAAATGCAGAAGTAACATACTAGAAGTCTTGGAATAGTAAAGTGATGCTTACCTCTGTAGGGAACTTCCTAACAAGGTCCTATGTAACCATAGAGACAGAGCCTTATTTTGCTTGGCATACAATTTCACTTTAATGTTTCTATGTCTTCTTAACTCTTTCAAATGTATACAGCCCATGTATACTAGATCTTTCAACATTTTAAAAAATCCCTAGTCTGTTGTATTATTTCACTGCTTTGCATTTATTTGTTTATTGTATTCTTTGCACAGAATTTTTCTCCGTTCCACTACCATCCATTTCTTAAAATCTTCTACAACAAAGGTGAAAGTTGTGATCCTTCTATAGTCTTAAACTGCTTTCTCTTGCTTCTACTGTGCTCCATGTTAATAATTTCTTGTCAAATAATAATGCATTGTCCTGGATAGTTTGTTTTACTAAAATAACATAGTATGATTCAGGGTTTCCATGTCTGTCTCTCCTAAACTTTGTGCTCTTTGAAGGCAAAAATTTTTAGTTTCATTATTTTTTACAATGTATGGTAGAAGTTCAATAAATATTTGTTGAGTAAATTAATTTCTAAGGACTAGAAATTATTCTATTCTGAATAATTCTGAAAATATTTAATAAATACACAATTTCTTACAGAAAGCCTTAGATTGTGTTTACCTCTCCTCAGTGTCCTATGGAACTAAAATGTGATCATTTTTATTTAATTTTTCACCGAACAGATGTTAACTAGTTTAGAGAAGCTATCATCACCTGCAATAGGTTGAGTCCTACTTGAGTAATTTATCCTAATTGAAGAAGAGATTTCCTTTTTTTGATTTTAAGCATAACTACTATCATATTCTCCAACACGATATTCCATAGAATGCTTGTAAATTTGTCTTATATTAAGGATCTATGTTATTTTTCTCCCCTTGTTCCATAAACACTGCAAAAATGCCATATATATATATATATATATGTAAAGCTGCCTGAAGAAATAAGCTTCCTTGAAGCATCTTCAATTGGATCCGGAATGGGCATGTTATAAAAGTGCTAGCAGTCTGCAGATGAAAGAAAGAAGTGCCTCCACATACCAAGGGCTAGAGAAAACTGCAAAAAAAACCTCCCTCCAAACCATGATAATTTTCATGGAAATGCAAAATTAGTGCGAATGCTTGAACTACTTGTTTTGTTGAATAAACACCGATTAACCTGTTAATATTGTTTAGTAGATGGAGCGCTGTGTATGCATCTATGCTAGTATATTACTGGGCAGCGCTTACTGCTTCCCAGAGGAGAGAGGAGGTAAATCCTTCCAAAAGCAGCAAGCAGACACACAAACAAATCAGTGGGGAAAGCAAAAGGAAACAGCAGATTTCTATGTTTGTTGTAACAAAGGGATGCTGTTTTATAGCCACAGTAAAAAGTTCAGTTGCAAAACTAAGTGAATCCAAACATTCCTTCTGTAATGAGCTGCTTTATTTAAATTGACAGCATTATCATGTTTCACCATCTCTGTACAAAAATGTTTTTATTTGTTTGATTTGCAAGAAGTATATAGAGTCCACTTCCTTGACTTTATATGGCAGATTTAGGAGAAGGATTTTACAAATATGATGAAACTCCAAAAATAAAGGGGACATGATCACCCCATTCCTAATTAGAAAACTTCAAATAATAAAGAACTGCTTAATGTAAGAAGAGAGTATGTTACATTTTCCTGTTTCCCTCTTCTTCTGCAATGGCTGGATATAACAGTTTACAGATTTTCTAAATTTATTAATATAAAATTGTTAGTGATAGTTTTGTTAATCAGCTTATGCTATATTTGTGTACGATAATATTCATTTGATATTAAAAATTCTAAATGATACAATATCAAAGGCTTTCCTGAGAAACTTTAATGTTCAATATTGATAAGGATTTAAGATTTAACTTTTAAATTTCTTCTTTTGTTTTCCTGTTTGTTTTGTTGATGTGAGGCTTTGTCTCCATAGACCAGGCTATCTCAGTTAGTCACTCTGTAACTGAGCCTGCTCTTGGAGCAGTCCTCTAAATGTCTGTGATTACAGGCATGATCCACCAAATTTAGCTTCCCTTTCACTTACAATTTTAAGTGTGTGTAAGTGCGTGTGTGTGCATGTGTGTGTGTGTGTGTGCTTGTGTGAACATCATTTAGTTCCATGTGCAAAGTTTATGAGTGATCCTACATAATAAATTTAATTAGGATTCTATCAGTTTAGGTTTAACTGTGACCCTACAAGTTAAATCTAATAAAGAGTCTTGTTGATTTTAAATCTGAGGTGAGGTAAGGCAACCATGATCCAACTAAATTATATGAAATAAATTATTTTTACTAAAAAAAAGAAAAAGTGAAGCAAGCTTTGAGTGATTTATTAAGCTACGAATGATGGAAGAACAAATCATGCTAATAACATGCTGATAAAAACATGTTAATGACAGTGCATAGGCTCATAAGCGGTTCAATAGCTTAGTGAAAAATTTTACAGTATGGTAGACACATGGCGCGAAAACCTGTTAGCAAGCCGCAATGCAGCATCGACAGCACGACTGTTAAGGTCAAGCAGAGTTGAGCAGTAAGATTATTGCCAGCCATTCTTCCTTGTAGATCGGAACTTTAATCCACGGAGATTGTTAAAGCCTCAGGTGGAGGTTGGGTGATAATGGTGGCTGTTATCCTAAGGAACAGATGGCAGAGTGAGTGACACCTATAAACTTGCAGGCTGTGTTGCTTCAGTGACAAGATGCTAAACCCTTCTGGCACTGGAGTAAAAAAGACAGGTGTCTTGACACAAAAAGGAGTATCAAAAGTCTGCCTCTAACCATGTATAACAGTGGAGGAAATTCCTCAACTTAAGGGACTAAAAATATAAATTGGGATGAACTGATATGGCTGATTAACTCGTGGATTTCCTTTTTGGTTCCTTCTATCCTCTGTCCATCAAATCATCCCTCCTCCCCTCTTTATCTGTTTTCCTTTCACCATGTAATTTATATAATTCTTCGTGTCACAGCAACACAAACTTCTCATGCTACTGGGTTCAAGAATTCATGTGAATATAACTTACAGCTTTTTTTTTTGATAGAGTTAAATGTGATAGTGAAATTTCAGTTACATTTATGTGTGAAATTGGTGTAGTGTGAACCCAGTGATCTCCAATCTCCCCTTACTTTCACATGCACGTGTGTGTGTGTGTTGGGGGGTGTGGGTGTAATGCGTCCCTGGAACTAGAGAGATTACACAGTGGCAATGAATAATAACAATATACATATATGTGTATATGATTTATTATCATTGTAATTATCATGTAAAGTATAGAGATTCATTTGGTCAACAGAGAAAAGACAATAGCACAAAAACCAATTTAACAAATGTACTTAAAATTCCATTATCACTTCAACAGATTACTCCTTTTAAAAGATATTAAAGCTAATAACATTTAGTTTACTTGCTTGAATGTAACAGAATTTCTCCGAAGCTAATGAAAATAAAGCTTCAATAATCAAGTACAGCAACTGTTCATGTTTTAGGTCCAATACCTTCAGAAAATATGGTCTCATAGTGGACTCTCTGTATACCATTTTTATTGGTATAATCAAACACCTTTCCAGAAAGAGTGATAAATATGCTGAAATAATAAACTATGTTATCCCAATTAAATCTTCTGATTCTTGTAAGGAATAAATAAAAAATCTTCATAAATCTTGAAATAGACCAGAAAGGATGCTTGGGCATATTTTGGTGCCATGGTAATGTGAATGAGTGGCTTTATCATAGACAAGGCAGTGCAAATATTTAGAGCTAATTAAGCTTTGAGCTTGTATCACTACTTCTATGAAATCAGCAACATATCCAATACTAACACTAAGTTCTGTCTAGCTTTATTGTTTGAAATTCTCCCCCTTTAGTTCCTACAGAGCAAAGGGAGTTCACTCACTGCTACAATAAATCTAACTTCAGACTAATCATTGCAGTCTTTCTGTGGTATGTGTACAATTAGGATTAAATAACAGTGAGATCCCAAGCTCTCTATACACAAACCTGTGATGCCTGGATTATATTTCTAGATTAAATGTCAGTTCATGCTCCTGGTATTCTGATTGCCTTTGGCTATGCAATACACTAACCTATCCTGGGCTTGGAAAATGCCTCAGTCATCAAAATGTGTTATCCAAGAGCATGAATCCAAACCTAGGTACATGATACTTGTCAGTAATCACAATAGGAAGGGTACAGATAAACGTAGCTGCCTGGGGCTCATTGGCAAGCCAACCTTTCTGAATCAGAGAGACCTCCTATTCAACTATAGACTCAGAAAGCAAAGTCCAGAATGAGCAAGAAAGATACCTAATATAGCTATTAAATTCTGGTTCCCATACATGCAGGTTCATTATCTTGCTTTGATAAAACACCATGGTCAAGGCAAACTATAGAAGAGGGTCTTTATTTTGCCAGAGAACTGGAATAGAGAGCCTGGCTTTGAAACCACAAAATCTACACTGAGTGACATCCTTTCTCCAGCAAGAACAGCCCTACCAACTGCAGACCAACTATTCAATGAAAGAGCTAGTGGGGAACATTCTTCTTTTTAAAAAATGATTTATTTATTTATTTTATGTATATAAGTACACATTGCTCTCTTCAAACACAACAGAAGAGGACATCAGACTCTATTGCAGATGGTTGTGAGCCACCATGTGATTACTGGGAATTGAACTCAGGACCTCTGAAAGAACAGTCAGTGCTCTTAACCACTGAGCCATCTCTCCAGCCTTGGTGGGAACATTCTTAATCAAACCATCACAACATATATGTACAGCATGATAAACATGTACATGCATATACACTATTTTGCTGATGTTACAGATTATGCATTATTTGAAAAAAGTAAATCGTTAACAAAAGACCATTTAATTCATCTTGTTAACCTGTTTTATCTTACAAAGGATTCTAACAAAATGAAATCCAATCAAGTAAAGAGGAATTATTTTATTATTGGACTCACTACAAAAAGTAACTGAATTATTTCAGCAATTTTATTTAACGTTTTAAGTTCAATACATTGCTTGAACTTATAATTTTCCTCTTTTTTTTGCAATACTGCCATAAGTCCCAATACCTATATATAAGAGTGCACTTGTATGTGTATTCGTGCAATCTTTTGAATTGTCAAAAATTTTAAGTTAATTTATATTAGTACCATAAATTATCCCAAATTTGTGAATTAATAAGGCCAAAGTTATACCCAGGTTCTATGTCTATTGAAACTTAAATATTATTTTCACATTATTTTCAACTGTGTTTTTTAAAAGTGTTTTATCTCAAAGCATCCATTAATATTGAGTGTTCCCTGCTCTTGTGGAATTCTTTATGTATCCTTGGAATATGTCCTAGGAGACAGATGCACCAACAAGAACTTAGTTTCAGTGGCTGCATTATGTATAACCAAATGCATGTGCTTTAATAGACCCTCAGAGTTTTGTGAAGTAAAATTTGTAAACCACTCTGGTGAAGCAAAGTAAGCATTCTAAATAGGATATTATTGATTTCCATTGTAAAATTCATAACTCAGGTCTTTAAAAGTCTTGAAATAAGTATCTATTGACTTTGGGTCAGTAAAACAAAGATTTTTGGTGCATAATTTAATATGTTTGGGTGGTAATTGATACACTATAATAATTGTATTGTAGAAAAGTCCACATGATAGGGCAGCCTCTAGAGAGTGCAGTTCATACATTTATAAAAAGATTGCAACAGAATATTATTGTATTATATATAGGAATCTGAAAACATTTACAGCCTTATATTTTGTCATTCTAACAATAGGACAAAATTGAAATTTATGTTATTGAATGGTTTACCAATAGAATGTATTAATGACTTGTGTTTTTCACATGAATTAAATATTTTTATATAATACTGTACAATTATACCATGCTGTACATTTTATCGCTTTCTCAAATCAAAAAGTAGCTGTCAAACATTAAATTTTCTGTTTCTTACCACTCACAAAGCATGATTTTGTTTTAGTTATACAAACGGCATTAATTTCTTTACATATTTAATTGCAAAAGATCAGCTTTGTATTATTATAAAGATTTGTAGTGGAATAATAGAAACAAATTTCTCCATCTACACATGCACTAATGCCAGTGCATGGCGTCCGATGATAGCTAGTCTCACACAACAGCTTTCTCCTTGCTAAAGCCTAGTAGGATTCACAAAGGGATGCAAACAGCCTATATAGAAATGGTCTTACATTTGTGTATTAACTCCTCTACTTTGACTGATTACTGAACTTTAACTCCCACAGGGAGTCTACAATGACTCACTAACACAACAAAAATAATTTTGCAAACAGGTGATTGGCTCCCTTTGTGTCAGGAGATTTGTTTTTGAATCATGTATATGGTTTTATAGATTACGTTGTATTTAAACATTTTTATCCCCAAAGACAAATATTGTATATGAAGCTGTGTACTTGAAGAGAAATAGAGAAGCTAGGGATGAGAAAATTGGTATTTATAATCATTACATAGATATAGAACTTTCTCTAAGTATTGGTAAGAAAGACAGTATTTAAATAGGGATGCTGCTTCATACTGTATATAAAATAGGCTAAAATATGAGATAGAGAAGATAAAAATATTTTTAAATAGATTACATTGGAACATATCTTCATGTAACAGAATTTTATAAAACACATAAAGTCATAAAGTATATAGAGAAAATTAACATATCTGACTATATAATGTGAATGGAATTCATGGTGATACTTGTCTATGATCCTAGCATTTTGGAAGCCATAGTTGGAAAATATCAGTTCAAGACCAAGATGGGCTAAATAATGAGATACTGGCTCAACAACTACAAAAATACTCTATCAACAAGAAATAAAGATAACCTCATATTACGAAATGTCACCAACAGAGAATGAAAGTTAAAAGCAGAATATTTGCCGTTGTTTGATTTGTGAAGGCTTACTATTCAAAATACTTCATGCATTCCTATGCAAAAATATGAAAAAAAACAGTTATCATTTGAAAAATATGGCAAAATATTTTCTCGGGCACAAGATGTTCCTCACCAGCAGAGCATTTCCTTAGCATGCTCAAGGTCTTAGATTCAAAACAGAAAAAATAAAACAGGATTAGAGAAGAAAAGTATTACTCTAGGAAATGTTATCCTGTCTTGTTATCATGAGAAACCAAGTAAAGCCACCTTGAAACAATTCCTCACACATACCAGATTGTGCTGAATAATTGGAGGTCTGGCCATGCAAAGAGTCTGTGTGTGGATTTATTGAAATTTGTATTACTTATAGATAGAACAGTTCAAAACAATCTAAAAAGAACTCAGTATAAACATGAAGAACCCCATGCCACCAACAATTTCTACGAATAGATGAGTGTCTAGATATCTTGGCAGATAGCAGCATGGGTAATATTAGTTTTATCCAGATGGACATATCTGTTAATATTTAGATTGGAATGGAGATCTAGACACCGTTTATAACTAGAAGTTGAGAAGGAAGAAGCAGGCATCACCAACAAAATTCTGTCCTCCTAGAGCTTGCATTATGTGAGAGACCTGAAGTAAAGGACACAAATGAGTTGTTTATACATTACCTAACAGATAATATTGACAACAAGATCAATAGAACACATAAGACTGGCATAGACACTGAGAAGAAGTGGCAATCTCAAGTTTGGCTTTGCTCACAGAGAAAGAAAGCACACAGAGCCTATACTGGACAGCAAGAGTGGCTTCAGTAGCTAAGTACAACCTAAGTTCCAAGTCAACAAACATATCTGTAACATGAACAAACAACAATGAAAAGAGAAAAGAAATCACTGTGGATGGATTAGGCTCATGCTGGTTAAAAATGCTTATGAGATGTAATTTTAAGTTGGCTTGGCCATGAAGAAAAACAACTCACTTCAATATGGCCCAGGATAGACAATTTAAAACAGAAAAAATTTCAGTATCAGTAGTCTGACTGATATAAACTAAAAACCTCTGAGGATATTGCCTTGAGGTAGATGGGTACTTGGCTATGAAGTCAAAAAGACATTTACAGGCATCTCAATGTTGCCAGTTTCTATCAAGCTGAATACGAGCCAGATCCTCAGAGACTGAACTACCCATTATCCACAAGAATTTTCTGAGGATTGAAGAGGATGGCATCTGTAAAAACCTCAGGCCAGATGCCGACACATGCAATGCACTGTAAATTGAGGAGACAAACCATTGTTGTTGTTTTTTAGGGGCCCAGGAGAGCTGAGCCTTCTTGAAGGAAAAAGAAAAAACGAACGACAGAAGCATTAAAAAAATAGAAAAGAAAAGAAAAGTGCCGGGCGGTGGTGGCGCACACCTTTAATCCCAGCACTTGAGAGGCAGAGGCAGGCAGATTTCTGAGTTCGAGGCCAGCCTGGTCTACAAAATGAGTTCCAGGACAGCCAGGGCTACACAGAGAAACCCTGTCTTGAAAAGAAAAAAAAAAGTAGAGATTTTGAGATGGCAAGGAGTTTGGGCAATTTCAATCAGACTATAGACTAAGTGGGAAACTGCCACGTTCTTGAATTGACAGGAAGGAAGAAAACTAAATAGAAAAGAGAGAGGTACTGGACACCATTTTTGTGCAATAACTCTGCTGGAAGGATGTACAGAGTGTTTAGTTCACTGAGACTGGTTTGTTGTGTTTTATTTTTCCCTGGAGCATTTAAGATACTATCTTAGAGACCAGTAAAAGACAGAAAATGATTTTTCTTTGTGTCTAGAGAGATGCTAGAGCAAAAATTCAACTAGAAATTTAGAGAGTTCGGTGAGTCAGAAGCAACTGTAAAAGGTCATGTGTGAATTATAGGGACATGGTGGGCATAACAAACAACATGGCAAATAGTTTTACAAATATATAGTGCTTAGCAATTCAATTTGTATGACATGCTATGAAATATATATATATATATATATATATATATATATATATTCCATACAACAGATACTAATGGGGACAGTGATGCAAATTATAAATTTACCCAAAGATTATGGGGAGATATCTCTACAGTTAAGAGCATTTGCTTTTCATGCAGATGACCCAGAGATGGTTCTCAAGACCCATTCAGTATTTACAACCAAATCAAAATCTCACTACTCTTATTAAATTTTTTTAATTTTAAAGCTTTATCTCTCTATATTGTGCCATCTTGTCCCTTTCTTTTCCATATATTCTTCTCATGGTTATATAGATACAGGTGATAGTATAAGCTCCTTTCTTCAAATGTACATGCTGTCCATAAAGCACACCTTTTGGCATAAGACTCTTCTTTAGTACAGTAGGGAGAGTTTATAGAACATAGGCAAATATAGACAAAGCAACTTAAACTGATACCACCTTCTTTGAAGTTGATGCCCTTAACATACACATACCGAATAATAGTATTGTGGATATTCAGGGAAATTAACCCTGGGGCCAATTGGCTGTAAAGCCAAAGAACCTCAAAGAAACCTTATATCTAAGCAAATATAAATTGTAATTTTTTGAAAATAGGACTTTAAAAATGAAGTGAAATATTTTAGCATGGAGCAACTCTTTAATTCCTGTGCCTAGGCACATAGTCAATATTGTTATTTGATTGTATTATAATGGCATCATCTTAATGTTTCCAAGCTTTAAGTTCCGTAGCTCTCTCTCCACAAATAAATGAAGGTCAACCTCATGCAGTGAACTTCATGGCGGGGGGCAGGAATCACAAAACCTTAGCAATAAACAGTGAGTGAACATCAAGATCCAGTGTGACCCATGTATGGCCTATTGAATGATGTTCCTCTATTAAGGAAAATGGCAAAACAGTCAGTGAGTTAATACTCTCATTTTGTCAATAGCTTTCTATTGAATTACAGAATAAGAGGAGGTAGATCCGAATGATAGACATGCAGAAATTTCTCTTTAGTGTTGTTGATATCCTGTGATTTATCAGTAGAATTAAATTTTCAGAAGCAGACTTTTAAAATAATGACATTCTATTTCCCCTAATAGATATATTATCACTCAGGTAAATGCTTCTATAATAAATCAAGTTCTTTTATATTAAGATAAAGGAATTTTTAATCACATCAATGCAAGTTAAACAAGATTACTAGTTTCTATAATTCAGGGAGGATGAAGGCAATGATAAGATGATATAATTTTAGAATATATCACTTTAAAGCTTTCTATCACTTGTAAGAACTCTCACTTCTGACAGAAAATTCAACTCAGCAACTTTAACTTTATAAAGGCATAATCATCATGGATTATGTTTATTGGTTACCATACCTTATAATGAAGAGTTAGGAAACATCCTATGACATCCAAAGATATTGTTTAGCAATTTAGTTAAACTATTAATTATCATTCTTAACTTTTTAATTGATTATTTTTTAATCGTGCACATAGTGTTGTTGTTTTGATTATTTTTAATAGACAGTGCAACTACCATCACATCAAGTAGATAAAGCAATATAAATATGTGGTTGATATCTTCCTTCAATATAAAATATATTAGAATATCTTATAGGAAACATTTATAACTTTTAATGATAATGAAACCATTTAAGATTTTCAAAAAATGAGAAAAGAGAAACATTGTAAAGCAAAAGCGCTTTAGAAATGTAGAGAAAACTATTAACAGATATCTATTTAGGAGTAGCTAATGTTTTAGGGAACTGTGGGCCAAAGAACAATGTACAATTTCTGTTTTGAAACAGCAGTAAGCTGCATTACTTTCTGTAATACCTTTTAAAGTTGTACTTATATGAGAATACTATTTGTAGTCTATTTTTTATATATATTTTAAAATTACATGCTCAAGTGAATGGAAATGCTTTCTCTGTTCACACAGAAACCTATAGAATCATTTTATATCAATGGTTCTTTGGAAGAAATGCTTATGTGAATAAAAGTAATAACTTTGATGTAACATTAGAAAAGTCCATCAATGAGGATTGAATTCGGCTGCATAGCATAAATGCAAAGTATTAGTCACTTAAAACACCTCAACATTAGCCTGGGGACATAGTTTAATAACAGAGGACTTGTATAGCATTCAGGAGTTCTCACACTCATTTCAATTCTCAGAACCATTAAAATAAATCAGCAAAAAAATGAAATAAAAGCCATATAAGGCTTCAGTACTGATTTATCAGGATATGAGTTTTACCTGTTTATGAGTAGTGTTGGGTCTCTGGATTTCTTTCCAGTATGCATAGAAACTTCTTTAACAGCCTGAAACATAGCCGTTATTTGAAATCTCACCACAAATCCTAGAAACCTTTAAAGTCCTAAACTGCATTGCTTTCTTCCAGATATAGCAAGATTTACTAAATAAGAAATAGAAGTGAAACAATCCTCTTATAAACAGAACTTTCCGTTACATTTCACATTTCTTCTGATAGCACATTGGTCAAATTTTAAGGATTTGGAAATAATTAGATGTAAAACATAATGATGTCTCATCTTTTATGTCTGTGCCAAGTCCTGGGCAACAGTGTATGTTGAGTTCCAGTGACCAAACAAAGAACTCATGTGGGGCTAGGCAAAGAGCAGTCCCTGCAAATACACTATTCCATCTCAAATGTAGATGACCATGATATAGCTATCCTTTCCTTGAGAAAAATTGTGTTTACTCTAACCTGCTTCTGAAATTTTTCTCAATCATGTAATCAAATTTTGCCATTTGGACATTTGAGATTTATTCTGTTAATATTTCAATACTTAGAGAAAATTAAATCATACACAGTGCTACAATAACCCTTAAAATGAATTTTAAGGGAATGGATGTGTGATCTTGCATAGGGTTAGATAATACTGAAGATATTTCAATACTTCTGTCTTGTACCATAATCAAATTAGACAATGCATAATTAGAAAAAGAGAAATGCTGTTTAGAGGAAACTGTGAGTATTGTGTCAAATAAAAGCATTATTTTTGCTGAGAGAGTGGAAGAATTATATGACTCTCACTCCATATCATTTACGACTTTTATGTTTTGTAAATATAGATAAACTCAACATTAATAACAATTTAAAACTCTGCATATCATTAGTGAACATAAAAGTTTATGATTTAATTAGGAGATATTATGTATTCATCTCAATTTTTCTGCATTTCTTCTATTGTTACAGACATTGTCCATTATATACTAGCATTTACATGACAGCTGTTTTTAGGAAAATCTCTCCTTTCTACCATCTAGTTGTCTAATATCTGACCTAGGTGGTGTCCTTGTCCCTGTACTGGTTCAGCATAAAGCATTAGCAGTCATAGATGAGCTATGACAAAGCTTGAGGATAAAGCTTGAGAGAGCAGCTTACTGCTTGAGAAAAAAAATCAGATTGCCTCTTTAGAATGCTTGACGTGAAATAGTATAGAAACAGCTGAGGGCCCAGGAAGGTAAAGCAAACAAACTAAAACAACACATTTAAAATGTCGTAGTCAGTTCTCTTAGGTTACATAATGCCAAAATAAAAGAGAATAAAGAAAAGGCAGGAAGAAGAGAGAGGGGGGTAAGAGAAAGAGAGAGGGAGAGGGAGAGGGAGGAGAAGAAGGAGAAGGAGAAGTAGAAGAAGAAGAAGAAAAAGAAGAAGAAGAAGAAGAAGAAGAAGAAGAAGAAGAAGAAGAAGAAGAAGAAGAAGAAGAAATCTTGAGCAATCAATGTCACACAGTTTATCCCCTCCTCCAGCTAAATAACTCAGGAGTTACTTTGATCAGATACCAGAACTGCCTTGTTATACAGTGAGTGCCTGAATTTCTTTACTGGGAAAAACTAAACCACATGAATGTGCAATTGTTTAATATATGTTAAATGAGTCATAACTGCACAGAGAGTCATTAATTTACAAATGTTAATAAAGCTCATCATTGTATGACAGAGAAAGAAGCCTATTCACTTGAGTGAAGTCATATGTAATTACAAATTATAAGACACACATTGCAATATTTGAGATACTCCTGAGTAAATTCTAGATCTTTGCTGTCCAGTGAAATTGTATAAGAAATTTAATTCTATTTGTCTAAAGTATTGCTTGACTGGTAGATAACTATGAAGATATTAATGACCTATTTTAGTTTTCTTAGAAATGTATGTTTTTCATTTAGAATACGTCTTAACGTAGACTTCAACACTTCACCTGCTCAAAAGCATACATGATCACTGCCAACAGAGCTGGAAGACTTGCAAATTGCTACAATTAGTATCTCAGTTATAAATTTGACTGCATGCCGAGAGTCATGTCTCTTAGACTTTCCTTAGCATTTGCTGCTCCTTTATTAAAACAGAAAGAAATTGATGTTGATTATTTATTGAACAAAATATATATTATATTAAGCATTGCTTCCTCTGTAATTAAATTTCTTCTGAACCATAACTTTCAGAAGGTAAACAAATAATTTGATAAATTAAATAAATGTAAAATCACCTCAATTGAGGCTGCTCATTGTCATAATGGTGACAGGAAAAGTGCAAAGAAAGCTAAGAAAGTAGGATAAATAAAGTAAAATAGCAAAATGGATATGCTACTACTTTAATATGTTGATACTTACACAAAATAAAAAATATTTTATTTTATTCTTTTTTCCAACAAAGAAAGTAACCTTATAGCAATTATCAACTACTATTGTTCAATTGTTTTAGAAAATGATCTTATTGCTGTTTATTACTTAAGCTGTATTTTCATTCATTTCATCCAAAACTGATTGATATTTCTTTTTTAATGAAAAAAAAGCTTAGTATGTATGTTAACTACATAGCTAGAATAAATGCCACTTTCTTAATCAAAATACTATTTAGTTTTATCGAAACAGCTTATTCTCTCACACAATACATCTTTACCTCAGCTTACCCTGTTTCTACTCTTCTCAGTCTCCTTTTCCAATCTCCCCATATCCAACTCCCTCCATTTCCCTTAGAAAAGGGCCGACTTGCAGCACAAAACAAGATAGAGTAAAACAAGAAGGAAACCCTCATATTGATGCTGGAAAAGGCAACACTACAGTAGCAGAACTGTCCCAAGAGCTGACAAAGCGTCAAAGACCCACCTTCTCCCACAGTTAGGAGACTCATGACAACACAAAGCTAACAGACATAATACATGTTGCAGAGTAAGTGGTGAAGTCAAATTCAGGTCGCATGTTCTCATGCCACATCTGTGTCTGTGAACCCATATTAGCATTGTTTAGTTGATTCAAGTGAGCAATGTTCTCCTGGTGTCTGCCATTCCTTTTGATTCTTACAATCTCTCCAAGTGCTCTTCTGCATGGTTCCCCTCTCTCCAATGAAGGGACAGCATGGAGATCTCTAATTTAGCATTTATCTCTCTCTGTATAATGTTTGCTTGTGGTTTTTGTACCTATTCCTATCTGCTGCCAGAGGAAGCCTCTCTAAGATTGGGCAAGACACCTTTTTATGATTATAGCAACATATTATTAGGAATCATTTCATTGATTCGTTTGTTTTATTTTGCCAGTAGTGTTTGGTTCTACCGCAATCCTGGGTTCTACCCAGTCTCTAATTAGGAACCATCCAGCTACTTTAAGTCTTAGACTTTCTCTCCTGGCCTGGGCCTCAAGCTAACCAAACATTGATTAGCCACTCCACGATTTCCCCAGCACATCTTGCAGGCAGGACAGATTGTAGGTAGAGAGGTTTGTGGTTGGCTTGGTGTCCGGGTTTCTCTTTCTGTAGCATAGCGTTTTACACCTGAGATACTAGAATGTATGGGTGAAATTTCTCAGAAATGATAACATATATAAAAACTCCCTATATACCAATCACTTTTGAAACATGTAAACCCACACATTTAAAAAGTTTATCAGGCTATCCAAGCTATTAAGTCTGGCCCTGGCCAGTAGAATATTTCACGTAAACCCCAAGCTAATGTATACTTAAAAATTTACTTCTTCCAAATGTTTTCTTTTGGTGCCAAGGACAAAATACATGCGGTTAGCTAATAAACTCTTCGGAGACCAGGCCCCTACTAATTATAATTTCCTATGCTGATTTCTAATTTCTTTGTAATATCAGTAACAGTTTTAACACCTTGTCAAGCATTCAGGAACCTCCATCTGTGCAATATGGTGTATTCGTGAAATAAACCCATCTGTACAGCTGATTAAAAATTGGATTAAGTCCATGTTTTGACTTTTCCCTACACGAGGTGAACCCTAGTACAGTTGTTGGCTTTCAGGGAAGATTCTGGATTGACTTACAGTCAGGGAGGTAACAGACTAAACATTTTTTTTTATTTGAATGTTTGCTATTCAACTTTAATTCAAACTTACTTTAGATAAAAATCACATATTATTAAAATTAGATGTAGCCAATTAGCCCATTTAGAAACAGGATATCTGTTTTAATTGTTTATTATCATGTGTGAATGTGTGCTTATGTGTACATATGTATACCACACCGAGCAGGTGAGGTCAGAAAACAAGAACGTATACCTTCTCCCTGGACTTAAGCGGTCCTCCTTGTAGGTTCTGTGAATGGAACAATACTCTTCTGCAATGCCAGTAGCACACTTCATTGTGTAGCCATTTCTCCTGCCTCAAGAAATAGAAGATCATTTTATGACTGTTTTATATTTAAAAACATGTTTTATCAAATTTACCTTTTTTTTTTTGCTATTAACTAGAATTCATGGCAAACCATTTGTCAGAAATTTGATAAACCTCCTTGTGGCACCAAGCCTCCTTAAGCTTACTGTTATTGGTATTGGATTTAGACCAAAATTGTTGTTTGTGTTACTACTTTAGTGAAGGCGTTAATAAACTTCATGTAGACTTTTCAAACTTCATGCAGAATAGCAAAATGAGAAAAGAAACAAAAGCTACAGTCATTTCCTCTGTCATAAATTGAGAGTGTATCAAATATTGAATATTGTTCTGGACACTGTTGATAAAGATAAAGAAATGCATTGGTTTTTTTTAGTGTTCTTTTTAAAGATTTATTTATTTAAGTTGTTTATATGAGTACACTGTAGCTGTCTTCAGACACACCAGATCTCATTACAGATGGTTGTGAGCCACCATGTGCTTTCTAGGAATTGAACTCAGGACCTCTGGAAGAGCAGTCAGTGTTCTTAACTGCTGAGAAATCTCTCTAGCCCCCTTTCTTAATGTTTTTATTTGGAGAATAGATGGGGAAAAACCCTTCAGAAAACTCGATATGTGTTACAAAGTATTATACTGTAATCAAATTCAAATAGAGCACCAAAGGGTCTAGTTTATAGTAGAGTGGTCTTGTCATTGAAAAAATAGTGGTCTGGTGAAAAACCAGAGGATACCTAGAAGCTTGTAATTTTAGCATGGAATATAGGGTGCTTTGGGAACTAAGTCTTCTTCTAGGTTAGAGGACAATTCTGGTAGACGTCAACAATGGTAGCTGCAGAGTCATGTGTTCAGGACTTTCTCCCATGCTTACTGTAGTTGTCTGAAATCTTCAGAACTTTGTATTGGTTTAGGTTTTCACTCTCTCCACAGTGGGATTCAGATACTCTTTATGAATTACAAAACACTGCGTTACAAGATAGGAACCCAGATATAAAATTAGAAAGACTTGATCTTGGGGCCAAAGTTTTAAAATTAAATATTATTTATAGAGAATAGAAGAAATAAAATATTGTCATTTTACTAAACAATTATGAATGGTCTCCATGAGATAAAGACTAGGGAATAGTGACTGAAATAAAAAATTATAAAGGCAGAATTCTAGGATCATGTCATACTTCTTAGACATAAAATTTAACAGGATGAGTATAAAAAGAAGGAAACATAAATGTGGAACTATTTAATTCTTAACAACAGTGACTTTAAGCTTCAGATCCTGACTATGCTCTGGTATATGGTAAAGGCATGAAAGTAAGATAGTTTATTTGATCTCAGTTGCCATTATGAGGAGAGTGAACAAAAATCAAAGTCTTTCTATAGGAAGATGCTTAGTGTTGTTAGAAGAGAATATGTGGAATCCTGATTCAGTTGGTGTCATAAAGAGACAATAAAATAAATAAGTAATGGGTCAGAGCAATGTTTGGACACAAATTTCACTTGTTTGTAGAATGGCTTTTTCAACCTAGGAACAGAGTTTAGGATTTCAATTTTATCTGTTTGTTCACATCATTGACTCAAGTCTTACTATGTAGCTCAGAATGAACTCTATTTACGATGATTCTCCTCTCTCTACACACACACACACACACACACACACACACACACACACACACACTCACACACACATATGAACTCTTTTGAGATCCCTTCATCATAATGAATTCAAGCATGGGAAAAAGTACGCTCCTCAGTCATAAAGGACTGACTTTGACATAATTATCTCCATTGTGAAAAGACATTTATTGGCTAATATGACAGTTAAAATGGATAATACACTTTAGAATCAAAGGAAATATTTTCACCAGGGTTGTTGAAGCATTGAAGAGTACATTCAGGAGACAATTTTATGTAAATAGTAGCCCAAAGCACAAAGATGTTTCTGAAATGGGGTTTGGCAAAACATTTCAAAAAGCATGATGAAAAGAGCAATGTGATAAATATGACCTTCTGGATAAAGAGATTATTCCAATAGACTTTATATAAAATTGCTCTGATTCCTCATGCTAGTATTTAAACCATGCAGAAGGCTGAAGGAAGAAAAACTAGACAGGGCACTATAGTGAATTCCAACTCAGCTGGGGCCAACATGTGAGACCTCATACCGAAAAAAAAAAAAGTGTTTTTGATAGAAGTAGAAATGAATTGTAGAAATGTCAAGCTAAAGGTATAGCGTCCATCAACTCAGGCTGCTTCTTTTACTCTTAAAAGATTTCCTTATATAATTTGAGACATGCCCAGCCAGTCATCACACAGAGAGACCTTAGAATACAAAGTCCTTAATGGGATGTCTCCACCATATCCCTCCCCCTCAGAAGTCAGTGAAACCTGCCAAAGAGAATACAGAAAGAGTATATAGGATCCAGAGGTAATGGAGGACACTGAAAAATAAGGCCCTCTAAATCAAAGAAGCAAAGCTCCTGTGAACTCATAGATACTGAAGCAGTAAGCACTGTGCTGACGAAGGTTAACTGAGTCTTTGGTGTATAAATTATAAATTTCAGCTTAGTATTTTCATGGGATTCCTGAATGTATGAATGAGTGGGTCTCTGATTCTCATCCCTTCTCTTGGGCTCTTTTGCCATATTGAGTTGCCTTGTCCAAGTTCAAGCTGAAGGTTTTGCTTTATTATATTGTTTTGTCATGTTTTGTTATATCTTGAAAACCTGCTCTTTTCTAAAGAGAGATAGAGAAGGAGTTAGACCCAGAGAGGAGAGTAGGTAAGGAGAAACTGGGAGCTTAGAGCAGGGGGAACTTTAATCAGGGTGTATTTATGAGAAAGAATATCTATTTTCAATAAAAGTAGAAAAATGAAAAGAAAAAGTTCTTCATGGGGGCACTTCACCCCAGTCTGAAAGCAACATCAGAAACTTAAAAAAACATAAAGATGAGATTTTATTTCCCTACATGTATGCTTCGCTTCCTGAGATACTAATGAATCATCTCATTTTGGTTCTTCAAAATCGAATCTTTTAAAATACCAAACAAATGCTGAGTTTTTATTTTTTTCTTTTAAAGAAACAATGTCCTAGATCATGATTCATAAATCAAAGCTACTCAGGTAAAAGGTTCTTGCTTTTGTAAGGCTTTAATAGTAATCAGCATGAAAAAAACAGAAGCTTAATCATCATGCAGATAGAAGATGATAATTATAAAGGATTTCAATGTCAGCCACTTAGAAAAATAATATCCAAATTAAATCAACTAAGAAAAAGTAACAAGCCAGTGGGTGCTATGTAATATGGAATGAGAATTCCCTGGGTACCAAACATCCAAACTTGAGCAGATAAAAAAGCACACGTGACTCAAGGTAGTACATATAAAGAGTGGGTAAAGTTTGAGGGATATGCTAGCTGTAATTATACACAATAGAATTAGTGCCCACTGAGTCTTGATTTTTTACTTGAGTGGAGTCCATCTTAATGTTTTGATGATAATAACAGTACGTCATTCAGGGTGTTATAAATCACCTCAAGGGATTTATATGAAAACTCCAGGGCTGAGCAATACCCAGGTGTTGGTACCTTGATGAAGCGAGACAAATACATAAGGTTCTTTTATAGAACAAGCAGGACGAAAATATAACCTCTGAGCACGTTGCTTGGCAAAGCTCCTCCTGTTCGTTTTACATGTTCGGAAACTATGTTAAATATCTTGTAAATTATGCTGACAAGGTCCCCCCTAGAGTAAAAAGTAGGGAAAGAGAAGGAAATAAAGAGCGATGCCACCATTTTTCTCCTCTTCTTCAGCACAGCGATAAGCCATCTGTTTGGGAGCTGCTTTCTCCCATTTACCATAGAAGCAGACAGTGATTTGCTTAGGGACAATGTGAGCACATTAGGTTTGCAAGGTGGCTTTTTATTCCACCAGGCAAAGAGCAGGTGAGTCAGACACAAGTGCTCATAATAGCAAGTCAGTCTCCTGTGACCTTCAGTCTCCTGTGAATAAGACTAAAGAGACTCAGGAAGAGTCTTATTCTGCTTCTTGAAGCAGAATGTTTCGAATATGTTTGGACACCATTATCTTGTTGCTCAATGCAAATGTTAATGGCAGAAAAAAATAAAAACACTCGAAGAATGGGCAGGGGTATCATTGCATATAGGTACACTTCTGTCCAGTCTATGAAATAGGAAATACATGTTGCTGTTTTTATTTAAGTGAAATTGAATTAAGCTTAAAATCCAGTTCCTTATGATGGCAGACATTTGAAGTGTTTAGTAGCGACACATATCTAGAAACATTGTAATGTAGTGCTCAGACACAGAAACCCCCAATGCCTAAAAAAAAAACCTATTAGAAACTACATACCCAGCAGACTGTTTTCTTTATTGTCTGATATGTGATACATTCATCCATGGAAGAAAGCAGGTGTGGTAAATTACTATATAGCTTAATAAATCCTTGACATTACTATAAAAGGTGAAGTTTTATGTATTTCAATATTTTAGTCAGACTCATATTTAATCAAGCTGAACTTAAGAGCTTTGTTCACATTTTTTGTAATCAGGCTAAAATTAAATAACTGAAACTATTTTTGTAAGACATTGTCCTGGTTTACAAATGAAGGTTTACACACACACACACATCTATCTATCTATCTATCTATCTATCTATCTATCTATCTATCTATCTATCATCTACCATCTACCATCTATCTTTAATGATTGATATCTCTATCATTTATGACTATGCATCTATCTATTCATCTACTTCTATGTTCTAAAGCTAAAATTGACTTTACTATTCTTGTTATGACATAAACCTAGGACATGTGTCTGCTTTGTTGTATTGTGCCAACAATGTACACATTTGATATTTCCAAGTAAGCAAACAAAAAGGCACTTCCGATTGATGTGATTGGTTGTGAAATTTTGTTGATTTGTGTTTTTTGGAATTTTATTGCAGTAAATGTTCGCTGAAATCAAGATTGATTAGTATATGAAACATTTAGGATATCAGTATGCAAGATCAGTATACACAGTGCTATACATCATTTATATTTAAATTCACATTGACTAGTATTCCCTTTAAATGAAATAACATTTCTGAAGAATGTTTTTTTCAGAAGGGAAACATAAATGCTTGAATACTAAAGTTCTTATTAACCTGCATTTTACTACATATTACCAGTATTAACTACATATTACTAGACATAAAACATAACCAAACATATTTCTGATAAATGCAGGATGAATAGATGGGAAGTGGAAAACATTCCTGTAAATAAGTTATATGGCTAACACGAGTGCCTGACCTAACCTTGTATTATGAATTAATGCCAAATGAAACAATACAGATGGAGCTCTAAGAACGTATGGAAGCATGGTTTTGTTTCTCATTCCAGGTGTCTTGAAACACGAAGGGTGAAGCCTAAAGCTATATTTTTGAAGCTGATAATTTTTTTCTCAATTCCGCATGGCTGAGTATCAGATACCTTATGTTTTACACATAGAATTCTGTAATCTCTGGGCTATAAGAATATTCAAATATCATCTATTTAAATTCCAACTGCCTTCTAAAACTAGAAATAAATCTTTTTCTATTCTTTTGCTCTTTCCTTTCTTGCAAACCTACACATAGTTATATATATATATATATCTTCCATTCTGGGAATATTATCATGTAACCTCAAAACATTACTGGTGTTTATTTTAAAATTTTATGTAATTTTTATGTAGTAATTTTAATAAGTCCATATAGTAAACCAGGAAAGTCATTATAAAATGAGATACTGAAAACTAAGAATCAATCAATTGGCCTACTGGCCACGGATAGCAGAAGTCAGAGTCCATAACATGAATCCAATATGAACTCAATATACAAGCCATATTCATTAAGAAAATTGCAAACTGCTTTTTATCACTTCAAGCAGTCATTGTACCTGTCAGTTTCTTTTCTAGATTCTTACATTAATGCAGAAAAGATAGTTTAGGGCCTTGATTTTTTTATTATTTACATTAAAAATTATTAAATTATTATCATTAGAATTAGTAATTTAATATTGTCTTCCATTTCACAATTTAATGCCTAAGACTGCGATAATTATGGTACACATTGCTAAATATAATTAATAGAAAAGATGGAAAAGAACTACACAAGCTAAAGGTATAAAAAAACAAGTTAAAGGATATGATCATACACAGTATTAAAATCAAGATGCATCCAGTTAAAATGTATACATATTTAATTTGCATCAACAATAGAACATATCTTGTGATCTGAATTCTGAATGACAAACAGGAGTAAATCAAACTGACACTTGAGTAATGGAAGTCGCCAAACCTTTTGTTAGGTTAATACAGTAATATTATGGTCAAATGCCCCTTAGGTTAGTTAATATTATGGTCAAATGTTTGCATAGGTGCAGCGAGTAGGTCTCCTTGTGTTTCTATGTGAGTATATACCATACTTGCACAGTTTTCTGTGGAGTTTTGGAGGGAACAGGATCTTCTGGAGCTGGAGTTATAGTCAGTTGTGAGTCAGCACAACATTGTAGCTGAAAATTAAACTCAAGTCCTTGAGAAAAGCTGGAGGTGCTCTTATGTTCTGAGCCATGTTTCCAACCCTAATATTGAAATAATATGTTTTGAGGAGACGATTTGTGGATTTATGAATGAAAGGCCAAAGGAGAAAGAGTAATTCAGAATAGCGGAAAGAGTTATTGTTATAAAAGTAAAAATGGATTTGCTGAGGTAATTCAGTCAGTGAAGTATTTTGGCATGAGGACCCGAGTACCAATCCTAGCACCCATAAAGGATGTGGAGAACAATGAACTACAAAATCAGTATTTGAGTGCTAGGACAGAAGATTAGGGCAAGAGACAGGAAAGTCGCTGAAGGAAGATTATTGGTCTCCCAGCGTAACTTAGACAATGGAATCCGTATTCAGGGAGCTCTATCTGTATTCTCAAAATGTGGTGGATAGAGTGAAGGAGATACCTGAAACTGACTTTTCACATGGTTTACAACATCTATGAGTTTGAATATATATAAATAAGAATATTATAAATATATGTTTGCATTTATATGTGTATATACATTTACACTATGAGCTTGCACATGTAAGCTAACATACAAATAAGGGGATCATTCTGGTACAGACAGCATATTTTGTTTCTCTAGGGAAAGAATGATTTGATAATGATTGAACCTTGAGTTTCAGTAACTACATGTGTATTTCTGTCCATCATAATATTTGAGGCTGGTATCATACTGGCTGAACGTAAAGGAAAAGGCAGAAGAATTTCTTTATAAGAAATAACATAGTTGACCCAAAGCAATAGGAAAGGGATTAGTTTTCATATTTTGTGGATTAATCCACCCAAGAGATGATAGCAATGTATTCTAAGTATCTGGGTCATATTACTAAAATAAAAAGATTCTAGATGCTGTAAAACAAAATATTTAAATGAGATATTTTTAAAAAAAATAAATAAATACTGTGTATCCTGTATGTTGTAAGAATTGAGCATTCATTTTCTTTTTGTTATTTAAAACAACAAAATGCACACTGCACACTCCATCCTATTTTCAATGTAATATGCAATATTTCCTAATTGTCACCTGGACAGCATTCCTTTCCATAACTATTTCTTTTTCAAATACTATATGTATATATATATATTTCTATCTATCTATATTCATAAAAACAGTTTCACTTAACTTTTTCAAGGTAAAATACATTTACTTTTGCAGTAAAACCAGGTCACACACATTTCCTACATCAAAAAAAAAAAAAGAATAGTCCATGCTTCTTTTAGACCTTTTATCCATTTTTCACCCTTCAACTGCAAGGTTGGGGAGTTTGACCACATGAACAATCAATGAAGTTCCCTGAAGTTCTAAAATCCTGTGGTTTTATTTCTTGGAAAACCATCTAGTTGAAAGCCAATGTTTGTAGCAAAGACCATTTGAAGAGACTATCTTCAAAAAAAAAAAAAAATACAGCAGCACATTTCAGCTTCAATCACAGGATGTTAAGATCTTGTTGAATTTCTAATTGAAAATCAGCTCCTGTGTTCTGCAGGTCAACTTTAATAGCATGAGTCTATTTTGGTTTATAGAATTACAACCACATTGTTATCAACGTGGCTCCAAGAAATTCTTTTTTTTTTTTTTTAAAAAAAAGAGCATATTTTCAAAGAAAGAAGCATATTGCTATTAATGATACCAGGGAACTTCAGGAGCTTGCTCACCAAATATTAATTTTCTATATTATTCCTACTCTCATTGTAGTGTTATACCCAATTAAAGCATCAAGCACTTAACCTATACTTGTGAAAAAAGCAGTTTATGATGGCTGTAATCATACTCCCATAGGCCCAATTATCTCCGTTGGCTTCCAATTAATCCATAGAGTTTTTAGGGCCTTCTTTTAATTAGATCTCTGCTTCTGAAAGAACAATCTTTCTTTTTTTTCATATTTCACTTTATTATTTCCTTTCCTGGAACCCTGCAGGGTGGGAATACTACTTTGAAATGTACTTGTCGGTTTGATGGCTGGAAGAGATTAATAATGATGATATTTTTAACTGGCAACTGCTTCTGAGTATAGTTAAAAATGGTAGCTTTTCCCAATGAAAACTAAAAGCAAGTATGTACAAACCGAGAAAAGACATAGCTTCTATTACTCTGTTAAATATGTTTCTCTTGAAAACCCATTGATATTTTGTGATATACCTCTGAATATGAATATTATAGCCATTTCATGTCTATGCAAATTATGTTAGCCTTATTACCTTTAGGAAAATTAATATATGTCTTCAATTAATATGTAATAAAGTGAGCTGTAGGTGGAAATTATTTGTTCTTAGTGAAATTTTGCCTGTCGTACCTCCTATTGGCCACAGATAAAGCACCAAGGATAAACTATTTCTTAGCAAATGCCCTTCAGTATATTTGTGTTTAGATAGTTGGTCAACTTGTGAATTATTTTTTAGAGTTCCTGAAGAAAACTCTTTGAAACTGTAGGCTGAAATCTCAAGCTGTGTCATTCTCTGCAGCCAACCTTCAAAACTGTTAGCAACTATTGTCTTATGTGAGAATGGAATGTTCTATTTACTTCAGAATTTATACAATTTTGCCAGAAGATTCCCTTTGTCACAGTTGGTATACCTGCTGTTCCCATGTCAAGGGGTGCTTTTGGCTGAAGAGGGAGGGATCCAGTTGTTTCTTTTTTAAATTGTTTGCTATTGCAGGTATTTTGAGAGTTAGAGGTTATAGGAGTTAAATTAGAGTAAAAAGTGTTGTATTATCTGGAAAATGTGGCCAATCAAATGACATATACAAATAGTTCCACCACTTCAGTGCTTCATACTTTTACTGATATATGCTACTGTACAATCATCATGGGGTATAATTTGCATAT
The DNA here is from genome assembly GCF_004785775.1 of Grammomys surdaster. Taxonomy (NCBI): domain Eukaryota; kingdom Metazoa; phylum Chordata; class Mammalia; order Rodentia; family Muridae; genus Grammomys; species Grammomys surdaster. The sequence continues at coordinate 6,833,372 of NW_021620932.1, forward strand.
TTAATGAATCCATAAATTCACAGGATGTCAACTAATAGTGAAAGTCACAAGACTGCAATATAAAAACAGTCCTGTGGTTATTAACAATCCAGCTACAATATCCATACAAATCAGCAAAAATAATAAACTGAGATTTAACTCTGGTAATGGTTAATGCTCCTTTTCTCAGAGCAGCAATCACATGTTACCACTACAAATTTTGAAATTTGTTCCCTGTACTAGTCTTGAATAATCTGGACTCAGCCTCTGGAATTTCTTCAACGGTTCTAGCTGTTTGCAAACTGCTTGGGATATTTACAAGGCTTTCATCAAATGTTTACGGAAGGAAAAGCGAGGAGAAAATAAACTCAAAGGATTATTCTTAATCTTCGCTCAGTGAGAACGCTTCATATCTCAGTAGACATGACTGACTATTATGACATGCTTTTAGTACCACAGGGAAAATAGAGAAAAAGGTATATTGAACAGAGTTCAGCATAATTCAATATATCCTCAATCTCAAACCTCAGGGAGGATTAGTGGAAAGGAATTGCAGAGGATCTGGGCTTTCACTGTCAAGCTGTCCTTTCTTAACTTTCTGAAGATTCCTATCGTGCAGTTTGAGTAGAGGTCTAAGAGAAATAGGAATAAAATGTTATAAGTGTGAGTCAGTTTTTTTTTTCTTTAGAGGACATTATCTTATAAAATGTGAATAAACACTAGACCCTAATTACAAACGTTTTAATGAAAATAGAAGTCTGAATAAAGACTAAATCAAGCACTATTTAGATAGTCCTTCCTTCTGTTTTAATGTGGAGAATTAAATGAAGAGTAAATTGTCAGGTTGTTATATGGTCAGTAAAGAACTGTAAAAGTGGGTTCTGCTTAATGCAATTAGGCTAAATAATGTCTGAAACATAAAGCATCTTCTTTTTCCATAAAGGAGTTATCTTTTATTCTTATAGAAGAACATGTCCCTAATAGGTCCTGGACTTAACTGCCATTATGTCTGTACTGTTCCTTTACCTCTGTGCTATGACAGTTAACACATCTGGAAGTTGATAACAGTTTTCACACCAGAATATTTCTTTATCTTATTCTTTTCTTGTCTTCCTACTCATCTTCTCTTTCTCCTCTTTTCCTTATTTTGCAATTGGAGCTGCTGAAGTTCAAATCCAGGTCTACATATATTCCCGACAATTCTTCTTAACTGAGCTGTGTCCTTATCCTTTCCCACAGGTTTCTTTCCACTTTGATTAACCTTGAAACTCTGCAGCGTGCCTGAGACAGTGTCCACATAGGCGTTTGAAATGCTTGCATGCAAATCATTAAGCAGCAGTCAAATGACTTTACTTAGTTGACAGTAAAGTTACTCTAGTTTGCTGCTGTTGTTTTGGCAATAGGATTCTCGTATATCTTTAAATGACATTATTAGAAGCGCTAAACCTTCAAGAAAAAAAACCATCATGTGGTACCATAATACCACATTTCATTACTTGACTTCACTTGGTTCCCAAGAGACCAAGATCCCAACTAATATTCTAATATTTGGGTTGTTGCTTATGTAGAAAGTCCCAGTCCATTCTGAACTGTGGATGCCTGGCTCAGGTCTGCCAACTGAATTATTTTTACACAGGCATTAGTTATTACCAGATCTAAAGACATTCTTGATGTCCAGTGATATGATTTTAGTATTTTCTCTCCCTCATTCCTTTTCTCTCATTTCTCTTTTGTTCTCTCTGCCCCTTCCTTCTTATTTTTCTTTTTATTATTTTCAAACATTAGACACTTTACAGACTTAGATTTCTAGACTGTGATGGTTTGAATCATAACACAGTTGTCTGCATCCATTCCAAACTAAAATATCTGTGAGGTTCAGGCTTTGAAATGTTCACAGATGGACCCTGGGTTGTATTTCTCTCCCCTTGAGCACTTATTTTTGTTTGGAATAAACAATAAAATAGACCTTTTATTAGTGAACCAATAACTCCAGGGGATATCTTGCTATCTCTCTTTTTGCTGGGCAATGACTTCTTCTACCTTAGCAAGATCATGTCTTGTAAATGAATCTTCATTCTTCCCTCCCCACCCCTCAAGAACTGAGACTGTTGCTATCCAGTTCTGACATTCCTCGGTGCACAGAGCCAGAGTCTCCCATCACTCATAAGCATGCCCGACTTTCCTTAACTCATTTGTTTTCATTTATTTCTCTCGTCCTCTCTTACACTCTAACCTCCTTGCCCTTTCCTCTCTTAACATTCTTATACTGTTTTGTGTCTTTCCTTGGTACTCTATTTACCGGATAGCTTCTTCACTTTCGTCCAACTTCCCCACTGTGATACATCTAAATGATTGCACTTAACTTCTGTACAATCTTCTGTAGAGCAGCGATCATTCCATTTACTTCAGGAAAACATAGCTGAGTGAAAGTGAGGTGAAGCATACAAATTGGCTCCAAAAGAGCTCTGAAATGTGTTTTTGAATACTTTTCTTCCAAATACACCTACTACCTTCCTCTGTCAAAGATACCTTATTTTAAATTATTTATATTGCATTATATTACGTATAATGTGAAACAGAATATTTACAAAGAATACCATCTATGAAATGAGTGTATCGATCATGTTTGTTTTCTTAATACTGGGCATACGGTTGAAAATAAGAACTTTTGAAATAAAATAATACCATACTGAAAATTACTAAGGATGAGTATGATGCCATGTATTTTTCTCAGCACCAGACTCTTATGAATATTTAACAATTAGTAGTAAACATAAAATCCATATAAACAATAAATAATTTTTAATTTAAAGACATTATTATTTTTACCTTAATGAATTGATTTCTACCACAAATTATTGGTGAATGAATATACTCTAGGTAGCTGTTGAGAAAATATTTCTCCAATAATCTTGTAATTTATAATGTTATTTTAGATTGCTGGTGACAAATTTTAAACATGTGTATCAGTCACCCTGTGCTTTTTTAAAAAAATTAATATTTATTCTTGTTGTTGTTGTTGAAGTATTAGAGACAGTCCTTGCTACTTAACACTGACAGGCCTGGAATCTTCCATGTTGACCAGAATGACCTCAAACTACTGTCTCTAAGTTCTGGAAAAATCACTGTGAATATCTACTAAAATACTGCAAAACTGTAAAAGTATCTTTGGCTACTTTTACTAAATTATTGATGGTTACTTCTTTGCTTGCTCTAAAACTACCAGATCTATGTTACTTTGTCACTGATGTGATAAAGTTTCTGATATTAACAATTTAAGAGAGGAAATTTGATTGTGAGGAATGGCTTCAGGAATTTACACTTTAAGCCATTTGGCTCCTATACGTGGAGAGACATTCCATCACAGCAGGCTGCATGTGTAAGAGATAAGTGGCTCACCTTATGGTAAACAGGATACAAAAAGAATGCCAAGTAAATTAACCTAGGAACATGACAACAGTTCCAAAAAAATGTATTCTGTAACCTATATCTTCTAACTATATTTCAATTTAAAGTATCACATGCTGTACTAATTATAAAGCCAGGAATCTAAGTTATAGACCACATGGTCCAATGAATGTCTAAATGGAACATCATCAGCTCACAAAAATCTTGGTAATACAAGTCTGCATTCTTTTTATTCATACGACAGTATTGGTTTTGTTCTCTTCTGGGAATGCAGAGGTGCCTGTATATGACTGCTAACTCCATGCTACCTGCTAGTAACACCTCCATGTTGTTCACATGCTAGTGCATAGAATAATAATAGTTTTCCATTCTATAATACATTTTCATTTATCCTTGAAAAACAGACATTTTAAACAAATTAAAAATTTATGAGCACTGCCTACTCTCATGGAAGATCTGAGTTTGACTTTCAAATCTGATAATGTGGCTTACAACACCTATAACTCCAGTTTCACAAGATCTAACTTACTCTTTAAACATCTGGAGGAACCAGGCAAGTAAATGGTATACACACATTCGTTTAGGAAAAACACACAAACACATAAAAAATAAAATAAATCTTTAAAAAAATATGTTGATGGAATTTCTGTCACCTTGTTCAAATATGTGACCTATAGTTTTTCAGCAGTATAAAGTAATGATCTATGATTGTTTCAAGGTCTGACATTGGAACTTCTGCCACAACCTATATAGATATCTTTAATGAGAATGTTAATGGCTCTGACCTAAATAAGCTAAAGTCACATAATTCATTTTACTGAGTCACAACTTCCCTATTGTCTGGCCAGTTTTTTTTTTAATTTGTTTCAACTTTATTTAAAGCATAATTTTTTCATGAAATTGCAACAGAATAAAAAATCAAAGGTCTTCTTTTTAGAAACACACATAAATGTGTTAGTTTATGAAATCAATCGCTATATAATGTTGAAAATAAAAATCTTCCCTATCTTCTACTTTATAAAGCATATAATATAGATAATCCAATATGTGATTATCCAATTTTATATTTTGAATATTTTGAATTACCAAAACATGCTAATAAAAACTCATAACCTTTGTAATCTTTGATTAAGAATTCTTGGAGACTGAATGAGTCCCTAGACTGAATGATTTGACTTTCACTGTAGTCAATATTGGTGTCATCATCCTACTCCTGCTATTTCCTCTCATTTATTAATAAAAAGATGGCTTGCACCCATTCTGTTATGTGTCCCTGCCAACTGTTGAATAATTCCTTTTGGATAATTTTTACCTCTAATAATCAGATTTCCCTGTTGCCAGGATACATTAATATTTTATTCCATATGTTTTATCTGAGACTTATATTTGTATTAGATTTTAATTTTAGGCAATATGGTGTTTAACATACACTCTCTCTATTTCAATTGCTACCATTTTGTTAATATATATTTCCACTACTATAAAATTAATTGATTTGCGGTCTATACTAACATAGACTTAAAGATTATTTAGGGACTCAGAATTAAAATGGAATTTCAAATTAATTAAAACCTGATATTTTCTTAGTTGTATTAGAAAATGTTTGTTGAAATCTTTGGGCTGTAAGGTTAATTGCAGAAATGAATTTACTTCTTTCCTGGCTCTGATGGAGCCATGTAATCACATAATTTCTATAACAGATATAGCTCTATTTAAATAACACGGGCAATACTGCCTTAAAAAAAAATTAGAGAAGATATTACTAAGTTGATGTCCTTGATACTCAGTGCAATTCTCAAAGAGAATGTGAAGTCAATGTTATTAATTACAGCTAAATTTGAGTTTAGAACGTTTACTTCCTGCATGTGCTTTCTTGACACTGTTTCTGTGGACTAGTTTATTCTTAAGCAAAATAATATTTGCCCTTTTCCACATTATTAACAAACTATGCTATTATTTATCTGTGAGAACTCAGTACTTTTGAGTTTTCAGACACTATACACATCACTTACTTTTATATGTGTTTTTTTTAAATAATAGAGATTAGATCAGAGTGATGAGACACAAATGATATAGGTTAGATGTAGGTTAGAAGTGTAGAATGCAACATGATGCTCTTATCACCTTATATCTCCTGTCAATGTCGTCGCCCGAGTAGACACTTTTAATTGGATATAAGAGTCAAAAGGTTTAATACATTTATATGGAATAACTACTGAAGTTTTGTAAGAATGCATACATAAAAAAACTGTTCTTAAAATGGTCATAGAATAAGATTTATTTCAATTGATGAGCAGAATGAAAAAAAAACAGAAAAGTTTCTCTTTTTCAGAAATTTGTATGTCTTGTTTTCAACATTTATTTTATTTCTGTTGATGTATATCTGTGTCTGCTTATGAGTAGATGTATGTGTGGATCCTGGCGAGGGCCGGCAGAAGGAGGTAGAGCTCTGAAGCTCTTCCTACAGGAACTTGTGAGCCTCTCTGGATGGATGCTGCGAAGCGAACTCAAACTAAACACAAAACAGTGAAGTTATAGATAATAAATAAAAGCATAAAAAATTCTCTATATTATATTGGAACATTTTTGCCATAAAGTTAAACATACTCAACACTTGTATTGCTCTTGGTTGGCAGACATAGGCACTGCTGAAATTTTACCTTTTGACTAGTTCTTTCTCTGTTCCTCTACTCCAGCCATTTGTTTCTGTCAGTTTTGTGGAAAACTGAGTATAATTAAGATTTGCTTTTATACCATTTTAATTACATGAAAGTATTGAAGGTCAGTTCTAGGTTGAGGAACTAGCAATACAATAGATGCAAATAGTCAAGGAACAAGCAAGACAATAAACAAAATTCTGTGAACACTCTTTTGATCACTGTTTCTAAGGGCTTATCAGGATGACCAAAATATCTGAGCCTACTTCCCTGTCCTAGCCCAAAGTCATTTTCATGTCTGAAGCCTATTTTATTTCTCTAGCCTAAGATTTAGATTACTACCTGAAATTACTTCTTTGTTCTAGCCTAAGATTTAGATTCCTGCCTGAAATAGGAGTGAGGATAGAATAGAGGTGTTCTAGGGATGGGAAATGGGGAAAGGGGATGGCATCTGAAATGTAAATAAATAAAAATCCATTAAAAATAATTAAAAAATGATTTGCATCTACTACTTTGTAGCTACAAAAAGTGTTCCTTGAGCAATTTGTGCTTGAAAGTTTCTACATCTCATGTGCTTTTGGTTGTCTTCTTTTTAGGATCACTTTATATCATTCATTGGTTTTCATAAATGCTACTTTCCACTCAGTTTTTCCTTTCATTTTGTCATGGTTCAGAGTCTCTGCTCAAAACCACAAGTACTCTGATACCAGTGTACTCTTCACTTATGGCTACACACCTGTCAGACTATCAGAACACAACTAGAACTGAGCTGGTGAATGTGGTAGACAACCCATGAATGTGCATACATTGTTTATTTTTAATTAAATAAAATTGGAGTAAATATTGTTAGTTATGGTTGCCATATTTCATCTTCCTAGTAAGAACTTGGGACTCTGAGCTACAAGGAAAAATTCAGACATGTCCACACTAAAGTGCGAAAGAGAACTTCTTTGAAATGAGTAAGATGTCAATGCTCTGTGTTTGAAAGATTACCATATCATTCTGCAAAGACACAAGAAAATTAACATAAGAAAGGGTCATATGAATCAGATGCTATCCGCACAGAAGGATCTTGAAATTCTTTTTCTTAGACAAGGGCAGAGAAGTATTAACAGAAGGTGGTATCCAACATTGCTATTAGTTTTGCTGGCTTTTGTTTATAGTTTTTTTTTAAATCATGTTTTATTATTTTATCTCCTGACATTAAAGAACATAGATTTATATATTATAAACTTTGGTCAATTCTCCCAGAGAAATCATATCTTTGAAGTCATTGGGAGGTCCATAAAGAAAAGAAAAAAGAATTGAGCCAGAGGGCAAATATCCTTCTTTTTCATGTATCTATAAAATGAAAAATAAAATATATCTGATGAGTTGCAGCCTATTTGCTCTGCAGCAGAACTTACAAGGTATCTATGTCACTATGAAATATAGATGCCCAGTAAGTCTCAAGTCCCTGAAGTGGGGCTGGGAATGTGGAAAGGCAGAGGGGAAATACCAGACAAGGGATCAATAGAAAGGATGAAGATGTCTGAGTCCATCTCTTAGCTGTTTGCTATAAGGCACTGTTTTATAGAATTAAAATACTGCTATGTTTTTTATACTCCATGTCTCAGAATGTGTACTCACTAAATCTTAAACAAATGCTACACATTATTCATCTGTGTTTAAATGAAACATCATCTTACCTCAGGAGATTTCAGTACTAGTTTAATGTGGATGGAATTGCTGCTGCATTCACTTGCCAGATTTTCATGAATGTAGCTATGCTCATTTTTCTTTTCATGTGTATTCTGAACATTTGTTTTTAAACTTCTTTGTGTTTATTTTAGGAGAAATATTTTTAGACTGAAAAACGCAGTGCAATGCATTTATATGTTAATTGAAGGGGTTAATTTAAGTAGTTATAATGTCACATTCTTGTAGGAGTTAAAGTTTGCCTTTCATTTGGCATTCTAATATACCCCTTTATAACTTATCTTTTATTATTCTTTTGAAGTAAGTGCTTTGGGGGTTGAGGACATTAGCTCTCTATTGAAACAGAAAGAACACCGTTTTAGACAAGCAGAAATTTCGTTTTTAATTTTGGATCATTTTTGTACAATTAAGAGAGATCTTAAACATGTTCACAGGTACTTTTATTGGGATGGAAGTGCTACTCTCCACTTCTTACTTAGTCTCAGTTTACTGGAATTTATGGCCACATATCAAGAAAGATCCACTTTGAGTCCAATAGCACAAGTGTCAGAACACACTCCCCAGCTCTGCTCCTGCTGTCTGCACCCACATAAATAAGCAGCTAGACTCTGTATTTCAAAGGCTGTCTCATTCCCCTAGAAGGCAATGGGGCCACCCTTGATTGAAAAAGAGAAGTACTTTGTCTTTCCTTTTGGCCTCAGAAAAAGAAATAGACAGGGTTATGTCTCAGGTGGGCTGGCACGTGTCAAACTTCTCCACAAGGCTGAAATAAGTTTCCCACCCAGTTTGTATAACCTCTGCCAGACACATAATCTACAATGACAAGATGCAGAAGAGATGGAATGAGGAGATTCCTCTGCCAAGGCCCCACTGAGCCAGGAATCCAAACCCTAGGCTGAGAGATAAAGGGTACACAATATGAGCTCCAACCTGGTGGACTCAAGGAACTGTGAAGGCTTTTCTTTAATAGATTAGTCATGGAAGGGAGTTCTGATTGTCATTACTGAGTAGAGGCAAAGCTTGTTATCAAAGATGAAACAAGCATGAATAGAAGAATCACACATATTCCCAGAAGTGATTCATCTCTTACTTATCTCACTTTATTCAATAGGAAATTTGTTTAAAATTTTAGTTGATTAACATTTATCAGCATTGGTTTTCATTGTCTCTCTTTATTCCAACAGAATAGTGAACTATTCTGAGGGATTGTTTCCTCTCATATACAGACAAGACAGGAGGGCACTGTGTGTTTTAATGCTTTGCAATTGGCAATCAAGAAAGTCTTAGCAAATGGACCAAGGGCTCAGTCTTTCATTGGGACCCACATATTATGAGGCTATGCTGATTAATTTCATCCAGAGTGAGATTTGCCAGATTTGTCTTCATTATGTCTCTAATTTCTTCCCTTTGCACAACTTCTACTTTCCAGCAGGAATCAAGATTTGTCTATTTGATTCTTAAATATTTCGTAAAATCTTTTCTCCTCATTTCTAGCATCTATTCTCCATTTCTTGAAAACATTATCTCTTACGTGCTTCACTGTAGTACTCTCAGGGCCCTTTTTGTTCTTCTCTGTAATTAAGCTTTCACACTGCTAAGAATCATCATTTCAAAATAGAGGATCAAGTTTGCCAGTTGTCTAAGTGGTTATTACTCATGACAAACCACTTTTGTAAAATTGCTATACCACATTTGTTACCTGAGTGCATTTGTTTTGTACATGTAACATGCTGCTTTATGGTTTGCTAATTAACACATTTAAAAATGTGCTGGTTCTATTAAACATCTAACATTCATTTTCAAGTACAATGATATGATTCTCCTGTATCTAATGTTTACTGAGACCCATGCTTCAGAACAAATATATGCTAGCACCAATGAGATAGCAATTTGTGTATTTTTTTCTGCTAATGTCAGAATACAGCCAATAATGTAGAGTCTGAGATTGTACAGATATGTTATTCTTAAAACTGTTCAAGGAACTTTCCTGTTATAAATACTGGTTAAGATTCACATCTGAGATGAGTAAAACCAAAGAATTGGGCCAGTGTCAAGTACATGTGTTTTTTCTCACTTGAAATTCTATCTCACTCTCTTTCTTTTTTTTTTTTCATATTCTTTTTTTTATTGGATATTTTATTTACATTTCATATGTTGTCCCCTTACCCCATCCCCCACCCACCCGGGAACCCCCTATCCCCTTACCCCTCCTCCTTCTTCTCTGTGGATGTAACCCCTATCTACTCCCCCACTCCCACTTTCCCACCCTCAAAATTCCCACCCCCTGGGGCTTCCAGGCTTCATGAGGTCAAGGATCTCATCTTCCATGCCCAGCAGGGCCCTCCACTCTTACATATTCAGCTGAAGCCCTGGATCCCCCCCTAAGTGCTCCCAGGCTGGTAGTTTAGACCTTGGGAGCTGTGGTTGGTTGGTATTGTTGCTCTCCTCATGGTGCCATAAACCCTTTCAGCTCCTTCAGTCCTCACTCTAACTCCTCCATTGAGAACCCCATGATCAGTTCAATGGCTAGTTATGAGCATCTGCCTCTGAATATGTCAGACTCTTGAAGGCCTCTGAGGAGACATCCATATCAGACTCTTATAAGCAAATGCGATGTGCAGAAAACTAAGATCCATAGTCATGAGAGGTAAGAACCAATGATGGTATGAATAAAAGCGAGCCCTATAGACTCATATATTTGAATTATTGGTTCCCAGTTGATGTAACATGGTGGGAAGAATTAGTAACTGGTTTTGTAAAAGTGTGTGTCATCAGGTGTCTTTGAAGTACCCAAAGACTCTAGAAAGTCCAAGAACACTCTCTCTCTATCTCTCTCTCTCTCTCTCTCTCCCTTACTTATTGATTTTAGCTCTTACCTGTTCTTACCACAAGGCATAGTTCTGACCTCATGGACAAAGCCTTCTAAAACTATTAGCCCCAAATTGTACTCTTTATTTTATATGTTGTCATGGTCAAGGTGTCTTATCACATTAAAAGAAAAGTAACCAACACAGATTATATCTTCTAGCATAGACACAACCTGTGTTGAGACATACATTTTTGCCTTGCAATATGTTAGTAGAAATTTAAAGTTCTGTTTCTGAGCTACTAGTCGAAATTGGAAAAATAAAGCCATTCTACCTCAGTAAGATATATGCTTGGCATTCACTTGAATTCTGATCAAACACATTCCATTTCAGGCAATTATGTTTTTAGGCACTAAACAAATGTCCTCATGCATGGAAATAACTCATAGTACTTTGGTTATAAAATTAATCTTAGGATAAAATATACAATTACATGCTATGTGATGGCACATGTTCCCCTTTTTTGTTCCTCTAACCAAGCGTTAAGGGATGGTTGGCCATGGCAAACATGTGTTTTTTTCCAGTGCCCCTCAGTAGCTCCTTGTACAGGGCAAATTAATTTAATTATCTTCTAGCTATGAGATGATTTTCCAGAACGCTGGTGGAATTTCGACTTGGTGAAGGCACCATATACATTTCAGAAATAGTGTTGTGTCTCTGCATTCACATGGTTTTACTATTAGATGCAGGGATGGACACAGAAACATCTCACAGTGCAAAAGGGTCAGCAACTAGAGTGTTTCATGGGTGTTTTATAATTTATAGATATCGTGTTCTCAGAGTGATGACTCTAAATAGGTGCACAGTTTTCAAAAATAATAGTACATACTTACAGCTAAATTCCTTTACTGAGCATAGAAACAACTTTCAGTGAGCTGCAATTTGGCACACCCTATGCCTGTTAGAGCAAATAGAGGCAGATATATAGGTGTGAAGGTAAATAAGATCAGATAAAATTCATTTGGTAACACTTGACTTATTCTAGAAGAAATTCTTAGAGATTCGTGAGTGATAAGGAAATTCAGAATGGAAATAATTCAGAACCCTCTTTTTCTAATCCCAATATTTACAATCTTCTGTCTCTATACTTTTCCTTCATGAGTCCTAGTATTGAAAATTTCTTAATGATGCAAGTATTAAATGAAAACCTCCTCATTAAAATTGCCCCAGTAGTACCAAAATATATATCTTAAAAGCATATACTTAGAACAAAGCATTATATTTGGTTTGTATTTCTATACTTCTTAAAAGTATTTGTGTATTTTCTATATTACCCAAAAATCTCTTACATTTGTAGCATGCTTTGGGACATATCCTCAATTCACATTTTTTCTGCTTGAATGTACACTTTAATATTATTAAACTAAAAATATGAAGGTTTAATGAACTGGCTTTAATGTTTTATTTTTTTACTTCCTTAAATGTCTTTGTTTTAATTGGTTGTACCACACTGTACCCTGAACTACAGACAAAAGTTCACAACATTGGTGCTAATGGTCTCTTTCTAATTACTGCATTATGAACAAGGTCTGACAATGCAGTTTTAGAGGTTAGACACTACAATTAGTAACCATCTTCTTCTTTCTAAGGAGCAGTAAGCTTAAGGCCATAATAACAATGTGAAAATTATATAAACATATGTGTAATTTTACATATATATTTGAATATATTTCAATTTTGCATCGATGGGCAATATGTTTTATTTTAGTATACACACACATGTATATGAGTATATATTACATGCACTTATGTGAATTCACAGACACAAATGCATATACACTGTAGAAAACATTGCATGATAATTACATTCTCAATTTATTTGGCAAAAATTTCATGCCTAAGTTAAGATAATCCTTCACAGATTATTTTAACACATATACTTTCCTATAGTATATTGTCTGTTAGAATAAATATTCCAGCAAGCCACCATTAAAGTTCTGTATTTAAAAGTTAAAAATACAGTGTGTATTCAAAACATGTGTTAATATTTTGAGAATATAAATAAAACTTACTTTGTGACGTATAGCAAAAGAGTTAAGTCATATATTTCATATCATGTGAGTTGGAGAACTAAGTCAGGAATTTTTACATTTTTCAAGAACTTACATAACATGGAGTCTTTTCTTACCGAGAATTTTAGAGAAACTCCACCTGCTTAAAGCGATCTGCTGAAATCTGATTTAAAGAGAGAATATAATGCATACTTATATTCCTTGACTGAAAGGTTTTGAAAAAAATTAACTTTTTAAAAGATGTTTAACTTTTGGAGATACTTTATTTAAGTTACATTTTCCCCTCCTCCTCTTTGGATCCTTAATTTCCTTACTTATTTCTTTATGATCATTCCATCATAAAGTCTGCCTGGATGACGTAATATAAAAAGTGTTCTACAATTTCCTCAGTAATATTACTTGATATATTGTTCCATGCTTGATTTGCTTACACTCTTGCTCTGAAACTTTTCACTTTGAAATCAAATTACTCTTCATAATTTTTCATGTGCGTTCTCCTTGATAAGTATTCTTAAAATTCATCTTAGTTAAAACATATTTTCTTTTGGGGACATCTTATTGGATACAGGGGAGGAGGTCTAGGATGTAGAACAGTCAGAGGGCAGACCAGGATGGGAATAAAGACTGGACTATAAAAAATGATTAAAGAATAATATAAAAAGTTTTCTCATTATTTTTACTAGATCATTATTATTTTAGATGTTGGGTAATATAAATAATATAATTATAATATAATCTCAAAAAATAAAAGTGTTAATATTTTAAAACCCAGAAATCTGGTCTTATAATTTTTTTACAATCTAAAGTTATGAAAAGGAAAAAGGATAAACAAAATGATATTTGACCACAGACAGACAATGCAATGAATGGAGATGGAATGAAGAAAAACTTCCAATTGATATATTTTATCAACATGTTTGAGAGGAAGTAATTAGAAATTAATTGGCCAGTTTCATTTCTGGGATGTGAGAGTTAAATGCAGTTAGAAGAAATATTTAAATATTACACAGGAGGCTATTGGGAGGCAGAGAAAGGATGTAAGCTGGTAATAATAGATTCAATTAAGGTAAAAATGTTCATCATGCTGGCAAAAAGTAATCATTTCTTACTGTGATAATTAATCAGGCAGCTAAATACTAGCCACTCATTTCCTATAAAACCTAAATTTTACCTTATGTGCAAAATAAACTACTATTTCATGTTTACATTAAAAATATACATATACCAATTCCTTTATAAGAGGGAAGGTTGGTTGATGGTGGTTTGACAGAAATAATTGTTAACAATTTAAGTTTAGGCTAGTATGAACAGACCATTAACATCCCTGTTCTATCTAAACACAGAAACAGAGAGGCATTGGGATACAGTGTGTTTGTGGAACCCCTCCCACTGCTTCTCACAGCTGCTGAAATCACAAACATTTTAATCTTATTAATTCACCCTGAAGGAATCATTAGCATTGTACTGAGGCTTTGGAACCTGTGTATTTTCTGCCTGTAGCTTGCTCAAGTAAAATAAGCAAATCTCTTGATCAGGAGTAATTTAGCATTTGTTGAAATAAACATAGTATGCTGGTCACACTGGAGATAACATCCTCCCTGTTTGCTTTAGCATCATTGTCGAACCAAACTCAAGAATGAAATTACACATTGGGGTTTGGATCACAGAGCTTTTCTGATGTTTATGAATCACTTTGTACAAGTTATTTAAAATAAAATATTTTAACAGAATAAGAGATCATCATCATCATTTCATCATCTTCATCATGGCCACTATCATCACCATCATCATCAATGTTTACATTTGGTTCCTACCAAATAACAGGATTGTTCTAATTGCAAGAATTAAAATTACTCAATTAACCATTTTAATTTCCATATGAGTTTGGTAATTTATCTCTTTTAATAGATAAGGTATATGAATAATTATTTTTTCATAAATCTTATAGCTACTTAGTGATGCAGACTAAGTTTGATACAGACATTCTGACTCTAGAATTTATGATCATTTTTATACATGAATGTGCAAATGTACACGAGATTTAAAGAAAAAAAAGGAGAATGAATCCAAAACTTTTGCTCTGAGATATTTACCAGCAATCTGATTTTATTCCTGGAGTTCGGGAAATAGTCAGTAAATGCCAGAAGTAATATAAATTTGAGGTGTCAGATTTATGAAAGTCAATTTGCCAGTGGATCCAGCAGAGACCAGAAGCCATATTTTCTTTGAGTCAAAATGCTGTCTGAATTTACCTTAGGAGAATAACATACTGAGCATAGTACAGTTTTTAAGCATCTATATTTCTTTGTGTGTTAGTATAATAATAGGGGTAGGGGAAATATATGCTCGCTGTATCATATTGCATTTTCTTAATACATAATAACATTTCTCTCTGTCTGTACATTTAAGTAAACACACTTTGTGGTATATACACTTTGGTGTGCTGATATATGAAATATAATATTAGCGCAATATTTACTATTAGAAGATGTCTCAGAAAACCAGGGTTTGTTCAAAAGAGTCCACACAGAAGAAAGTGGGGTGTGGGAGAGGGTTATTGTTATCTCAGTACTGGGGAATTAGAGACACTCATTCATGAGGCTCCATGAGCAGCCTCCCTTGCCCTCTTGTATTCCCTAGTCCAGAGGAAGAACCTGCCTTAAAATTATTATTAAAGACAACTGAGAGATACAGCCAAGGTTGTCTTTTAGCTTCTCTGCACCCATCTGTACACAAATATGCATCTGACATAACCAAACCTATTTAAATGTAAATGTATGACTCTTGCTTGAAAAATCTCAGAAACCTTCCCAACAGTTTACTGACAGGCCCAATGATTGTGTTTCCAAAGTCTCAATCAATCGATCGGCATAGTTTAAGCTGATGACCCAGGTACGTGTATGATTCACTCCAGGAGCAGAAGGAGAATGGCTGCTATGTTGGGCCTTTTAATAGACTACAAAATATCTTTATCTTAGCAAATATAAATCAAATAATGTGAAGCAAATAGATTTCAGGAACATTATATTTGTGTGAAGGAGCTTTCAAGCATAGGACGTGTAGAAAAAGTTCAATATTACCTTATCTGTATGTTCAGGACACTATTTTCTGACATAGTATTAGGAGAGGATTTCAAATGACACATAAGTCATGCCAGTAATTGTTTTGTACTTCACATGTGTGCTTTTTGTTGTGTGTGTTTTCCTTTTTGCATTTTCTGTTAATGTGGTGTGTGTGTGTGTTTGTGTGTGTGTGTGTGTGTGTGTAAGTGTGTGGTTTTGGTAGATAAGTGTTTTCTAACAATATTTTATCCCAGTTTAGGAATAGGCATTGTAATTTACGCATCATTTTAAGATGCCTCATGATCTTCTAGAATGTTTTTTTGAAGACTTTCAAAAATGTTTACTTGCATTTTTACTTTTAAATATGCTTTAATTTGACAAACATGTTTACTTTGTGACTTACACATTTATGCTTTGAAATATGTTTCCGTTATCTAATAACTAAGTCAAGATGATATGTTTATTACTTCTCATATTTGTTCCTTCTGATAAATGAGTTTAAAACTCACTTTCAGCAATTTTCAAATATATACCCCATCACACTATATGTCAGATACAATATAAGCTTCTTGAAGTTAGACTCATTACTGAAGATTTGTTACTTTTGATGAAATTTCTAATTTTAAATTTAATTATTTAGGTAACATAAAGTATTAGTTTGCTATATGCAGTGAAAGGAAACACATTTAATTCCATTCACATGTATGATTATTGTAAACTTATGGGTGTTAATTCAAATTATTCCTAAAACATCATTAGGGTTTGTGCAGGACTTCACTCTGTCTTGTACTCTAGGATGAGAATATTTATGGTAATGCTTATTGACGTGTCTTAGAATCTGTTAAATTTGAAATTGATTTTAGAGACATGTGCATCTCTACGTTAGGACAGAATATTGAGCCTTTTCATTGGTTTATGAAAAAGGCAGATGTTTCAGAAACCACAAGGGTGTTAGTATGTAATGAACAACTGTGTGTAAGCTATATTAATCACTTTCCTCTATGGGCTATGGGTTAGCAAGAAATCAGATAAAATCAAATATAGAAAACTATGGATTTCACATGGAGCATAGGAATAATGGGGTATATGCAAACTACAGAATCCTTCTTTTTTGTGGAGTTTGTTAGTGTCTTTATGAGAGGTGGGATTCAGAGGTGTGGAAAGGAAATGGATTTCTAAACTGAAATTCTGCACCACACATGCAATTGAGACTATGATAATTATCTTGTAGATACAAAGACCTTCATTTTCCATTTGTATTACGTGTTCTGTTTAGTGGTCTTGTGCACAATTTATATGCATGATTAATGAACAAGTATTAGTACTATACATTGACCAGAATTTTACAATCTATTTGTAATTTATTTTATTAAAAGGCTCTATTACAACAAAATACCATTATAAAATTTATTCATAGAACCACATGTTATAAAATACCAAAAGTTTATTTATTTCAGTGTCTGCAACTAGAAATCCAAATTGATACAGGAGTATGTTTGGTTCTGATGAAGCTTGTAAGTGGATTAATTTACTGTGTCATTACATGGTCTATTGTGTGTGTGTGTGTGTGTGTGTATGTTTAAACACAGTTCTAATGCTAATCTGTATATTCAAATTGCACTGGTTCAAAATGACTCCTGATATTATATGGGTTGTGTTAGTTTTTATTGCTGTGATAGATACTATGACCAAGACAATGCATAGGAAAAAGGATTATTTGGTCTTATAATTATAGCTTGAACAGAGTCTTTCATGGTAGGGAAGATACAAGTATGGAGCTGGAAGTTGAAGAAAGTTCAGAGTAGAGAGAGGAGACCAGAGGTGATGGAGTCTTCAAGTTCTCAATACCAGCACCAGAAACTTAATCCACCTAGAACACTACATCTCCTAAGCCTCCCAAAGAGACTTATTGACCAAGTTTCAAAAGTGTCAAAGACAGTGGGGAACATCTTATTCAAGCCATCACAGGTCCCACTTTTAGAGAAATTTTAAAAAAATGCTATCTCTTTTTAAGTCGTATATTCAAATATAGTTACATTCCAAGTTAATTCAATTTTGGCCTTCAGTAACCAGTTCCTGAAGAAATATAATTCAACTTATAAGACAGTCCATAGTTAAATCATGAGACATCTCATGCTTTTAATATATTAAACCATCATAGTAGGCCATATTTAATTTTAGATGATGTAAAATATATGAATCAATGTTTAATTTTACTTAAATAAATTTATTCAAAGAGCATAATGCCATAGTATACATTCTAAATATTTTTGTGTATTATCTCTCATTTTAGCATTAAAATGACTGCATGACTACATTTGTGCAAGACTACATATAGTGAATATATAAAATATACTCAGTCAGATTTTACTCTAATTTAATTGTTTTATCTACTGTTGTTCTCTTAACACACAACATATTCTCTCTACATTCCTACAATTTAAATTACTATTCTCTTGATTTACTATGCTGAAGTTCTAAATTTTCCATACAAAATCAGAAACTTGAATAGCTAATATATACGTATGTTTATATTATATATTATATTTGTATTTGTGTACAATATATTTTGTCTTAAGTTTGTGAGATAGTCTATTTCCTAACACATTAATTATTTTTGAAATATCTGAAGATTCTTATTTTAATACACTGAGATTTAGTTTTTACACGTCTTTGCCAGTGTTTGCTAGTTAAAATTTATATTAAACTTTGGGGTATCTTCATAGCATGTTACATCAAATAAAGTAGTAGAATATGTGTAGGATGTCTCAGCTACCCTAATTAGGTAACACCCAGTTGACTTCCCGAAGTCAATAGCAAATATGTCATAGATAAAATAGTGCAGTGTACAAGTATCTGAAATTTTCGGATCATAAAACTTACCCTATGCCATGTTCACATGCTAAACAAGATATTCCTTATGGTTTAGATAATTGAATTAATCAAAATTTGCATACTGCTTTATGCTTAGGTTCTTTCAAAATTAATCAGTTCAGCCTTAAAGTAGAATCGAGAGCTATGTTGACATAAAGAGGCCTATTTGGTCATAGTTTTAAGTAGGTTGTTTATAATAGCATTGATTTTGAAGTATTGGTTTGATTATACATGGATATATACCTAAAATAGTTATTGATTTCACATCACTTTTGAAAAAGGAATTTTTTTTCAATGAGCTGGTAGGATAGCCTAACATAGGATTAGAAATTAATGTAGAAAACCAGAAATCCTGCTTTTTTATTTACCAGACACACATTTTTATTATACAATCAAATATGTACCTAAGCACAAAAAGTTTCTCGAACAGAATCTTAACATCCCAGTTGATTAACAGCCCTGTACCGACAAGACTTAGTAAAGCTTAAAATTTGAAGCCATAGTCTTCAACATTATCATTGCTTCTAAAGTCAATTACACCTTTTAGCCATACATAAAACTAGTTTCTGATGCAATAATATACCAGGTAGACTTCATGAAATCAATGTTAATAAACATTATAGTTACTCATTGTTCACAATAATCACATACTCTGATTACAGCCACAGAAGAACATGAATGAGAAAAAATCTAAGAAGGTTCTTACCTAAATGAATCCATTTTCAAAATTGATAGCATGAGTGTTTAGTGAAATACAAGCTCTTTACAAACAGGGAAGCTCATTGAAGCTTAAGAAATGTATGAAGACTTTTTAGTCTTTATTTATTAGTGCTATTTATCAATCATATTTGAGTCAGTATTTAAATGCACATCTAGGTCAAAAATTAACTGTTGTTATATAACCCACAGATTATATCCTAATGGTATAAATAGAGTTAATGGTTTTTTTGTTTGTTTTTATTGAAATGATAACAAATTTGGCAATTAACAAAGTAATAGACAGTAAATGTATACACATTAAATATTACTTTCTTTAAAATACAAAAAAGACATGAAGAGTAGGTGTTAGAATTAAATACACTGACAGGATGATTTTCAGTCAATTTATTTCAGAACCATTTTTCTATGTCACTTTTAAATACACTCTTTTGTATCATTTTTCAGTATAAAATATATATTAATCTCAAAACTGCCATTAACTTATAAAAGTTAGAATACCATATACCTACGTTCATTTTCTACCTTGATATTTAGTTTATAGCCTGAGAATAAACTCAGTAGCTCCTACCAGCTAATTGAGGAAATGATTTCATGCCACGAGGCTTATAATTTTTTCATTTTTTGGCTATAGAATTAATGAAGCTGTACATCAAAAGTGATTAATGTTGAAGAAGGTGATCTAAATAACTGAAGATGACTGACTAACACTTTTGAATTTTAAAATGCGAAAAGAATAATTTGTGGATATGGTTAATAAAACTACAAGGAGAAGGTCTAATTTTCTATGGTATTGATGTCACAATTAAAGGGACATTGAGCGAGATGGAACTCTCTTCAAGAGGACAATTATGCAAATAAGAGTACTCCCTGATGGCTAAGTTTTTTTTAAATTGTATGCAGAGGATTTTCAAGGTTAGTTTCAAAGCCACTGAGCCAGATCACCACCAACAGAGCCATCCCAGTCTCTAACGTGGCCAATGACATCATTTGTTTCTCAGATAATATCTATGGATGGTAAAGTATTCAATTTAATAAAATACAAGATCTTATGTTCAAATTAAAAGTTTCAATCTTTATATAAGAAATCTCAATGTCACACTTGTGGATAAGTGAGTTTTCTGTGCAAGTTTATGTTCTTTATAAGTGAAAGGAGCTACAAGAATTTGAAGATAATATTCCAACCAACAATACTTATCAGTGTATTTTTCTCAAAGTTCACAATTTTTGAGAGTCTTTGAAGGTGTTTAACAATTATTCAGAATACGAAGGGTGTATTTCTCATGTTTTTGTATCCAGTAAAAATGTCAGTTTTCAAATATGTCTATAGTTGTCTTAATGATTCACTGAGTAAAATATAAAACTACTTTACAGACTTAGGAAATTCTGAAGATCCAAGTTGGATAAAAAAGAAAAAAATTCAATTAATTGCTTGCATATATCCACTTTCGATTTTTCTTGTTCTTACTACATATACTGACAACAGCAACCTAAGGGAGAAGAGATTCATTTAACTCACAATTCCATATTACAATCATCACAGTGTAGTCACAATGCAGAAGTGTAAGACATTAGTTCACATCTAAAGTTGAGAGCAAGAGTGAACACATGTATGTTTGCTTACTACTTAGCTAGTTTTCTCTTTCTCTAAACAGTTGAGAGTCACAAACCATGGAATTTTGTCTACATTAGATTTGTTTTCCTGCATTTACTAAAGCAAGCAAAACTCTATGACAAACATGCCCAAAGCCAACATGATATGAAACTCCCTTTTTGAGAGTCTGTTTCCTAGGCTATTACAGATTGTGTCAGGTTGAAAATTTGAACTATCACAGGGAGATGCTTAAGGTATAATGGTCTCATTTAAAAGACTTTGTAATATGATTTTAATATCAAAGTGCAATATAAATGAAAAAAAGAGAATGAGAAAAATTCAATTGAATTTTTTATTTTTCAATGAAGATGAGTGGTTTTCTCTAATGTTCCACAAGTAGTAATATTCTTCTCATCTAAAACATATTAAAACAATATCAGATACTTTAAAAAATATAACTGAATATTTATAATGATATAATATATGTAATTGTGTTAAATTATGATATGGAATACTTAAGTTGTGTTTTAAACAAAGTTATGAAAGAAAAATCTGTTGATAAATTGGATGTCTAATTTGATATTATAGTAATGCTATATTTATGTGAGATATCGCATCCATAATATATATTCCTTCACTTGTTTTGGGAATTACTGCTTGTGAATTATTGAAACTTGATTCAATTCTGAGATATGTTTATCTCAATTCAGTTCAAAGTAAATTTCCTCTTTCTTTCTATTGAATACTCATACGTGTGTTCATTAGGACAATAATTCATCATGCTGTTGCTTGGGGGACCTATTTATAAACACAATATTGTACAGACAAGCTTCATTTGTGTTGCATAGGAAACACAAGTTTTATTTTATTAGGCTAATGACATTGCATAGAGTTTCAATAGGCTATGATACGAAACTATATAATCGTGAGTAAAATAATAACAATTCAAAATCTAAAGGCTAAAATTATCCCTTAAACACCCTTTTATTTTCTCTAGAACACTATTCAGATATAAAGTAGATATAAACTGTCTGGCTACAATAGAATTCAGATATATAACCATGACATCTGTAATGGGGCAATGACACAAGCCACTTTGGCAGGCTTTTTCAATATTTCAACCTTTCTACATGGAACTAAATTCAACTTCTCATTGGACTTTATCCCTCTGATTGTGACCACTAGATTTTGTAGAGTATGGAGAAAATCCTTGTCATTATTTGTAATGAATATTTTGTAAACCTAAAACTTTTTCAAAAATATCATTGAACTATTCCTGAACTATTCCTCTGTAGACTTAAGTTTATATAGTCAGTGAACAAAGTAATATATATTTCCTGCAATTTTTGGTCTCTGTATGATATATATATATATATATATATGCATATGTATATATGTATGTATACATATATATGCATATACATATATGTATATTCATGGGGGATAGATAAAATAGACATTCTCCGTGCCCTATGATGGTCAAGTTTAGTCAAGGTAATAGCATAAAACATTGGCTGTAATAACTGAAGATATGCTTTTCTCGATAGTATATTTGCTTAGTATTTGCAAGTGTAAAGTATGTGTGCATGTGTTTGGGGGGTGTACAGAGAAAAATTTGATATGGAGACTTTTCATTGACTTTTCCCTAATTTATTTATTGAGCAGAATGTCCTTCTAAGCCTGAAACTCAGCAGCTTCAGCTAGCTTGCCCTTTTGTCCTGGATATTACTTGACTGTGAGGGTTACATACATGTAGCTAACTTGTGTCACTGGCTTTTACGTGGGTTCTAAGGATTTAAATTCAGCTACTCATGCTTGCACAGAAAGCACGTTAGTACACTGAACTGCACCACCAGTCATTTAGGAGCTTGAGTGAAGATTATAAATGGGGAAGTTCAGTAGATCAAAAGAAGAGCATAATCATTCCATGATTGGTAATAAAAATATCCATATGTATTACTTTTGTAAGAAGAGGCTTGAAATAACAATTAGATTTCATTAAAATATTTGTACATGTGCTTCTAAATTCTTTAGATATCAGTCAGTTAAATTACTAAATAATATAGTTTTGTATTATTTTTAAATAAAGATTCTAGACTATATAAATGATAAATGCATATATATGGTATATTTTTAAAATTGAGGTGACTTGAATCAATATCCAGAAAATAGTTTCTATGAACATACTGCTATAGAGCAGTAGTCCACTATAAATGGGGAGATGCATTAGAAAATGAGAATATAAAATAATGTCATAACAAACATTCAAAACGTTTTCTTGAATGTTCACCTTATTTTAATAGTCGAATAAAATTTTCCAGTCGACAAGCATATTGGAGGAAAGATAACTGTAATATTTGTGCTTCCATTTTTGATTTTGCTGGGGATGTAGAACATTGAAGGGATCTGGAGGAGAACTGGTAAAAAAATCATTTCCTGAAAATTATCTTTACCTGGTAGGACAATGACGGAAGAGATTTTAGTTTGATGTCCTAACTGTAGTATATGGCTTAAGTTTTTATTATAATGTATGAGCTATCCTTTGTTCCTTTTCATATTTAATTTCTCTGAATTTATAAAATTATTATGAGCATCAAAGTAGATAAAAATATAAAGTTGGATGCTAGGGAAATTAATCAATAAAATGCCTGTCACAGAAATATAAAGTTCTATGTTTCCATCCTCAATAGCCACAACAAAATTGGGCTTGCTACATGTTTCTAACTATAGTGGAGGATGTGGGCTAGTGGATATCCAGTCAAGCTAGTTAGCGATCTCTGTACTAAATGAGATATCCTTTCCCAAAGAATAAGATGAAGAACAACCGGGAAGACATCCTAATACAAAGCTCTGTGCCTCGATGTGGGGGCACACACATCCACGTGCACCAGAGCACACACCATGTGCTGCATTCACACACACAGAGACATACAATCACAGAAAAAGTAGATTTATACAAAATCCAACACAAAGCTACTCATGATTACATTTGAGTAAGAAAGGGAATGAGCTGTTTTCCTGCCTGCAATGATGGATTTGTACAGCTTCCAAAGTTTTTATCTGATCTGAGCAAAACATGGCTAGAGATCATTTAAATACAGTTGAGTTGTTTAAAAGGTACTTAATGGGGACACCAGTCCAAGGAGCTGTATACAGAACTCAAGTATTAGAATATCGTGGATTAATGTCATGCCTAATCAATATTCAAGGTCATTTGTAAATATCCTAGACATCTTTATAATTGAAATGTAGGTGTTATTATTTCTTCTGATTTGTCTTCTTTTATTACATTCGGTTGTCATGGATTTTAGTCTAAATCAAGTGGCTTCTTTTACAGAATAACTTGCAGTTAATAAAAAAACATAAGCTTCAATTCTTTTTCCTTTTTTTATTGTATATTTTATTTTTTTTACATTTCAATTGTTATCTCCTTTCCTGGTTTTCCATCCGCACACCCTTTACCCCATCCCTCTTCCCCCTGCTTCTCTGAATGTGCTCTAGGTCCTGTGAAGGATGATGCACCAGTGTAGGGAAAGTTCTACATTTTAAAGGTCCCTCCTTGGAATGAGGCTTCCCAGCTTTCTGACCGCTGCTACTCTTAAAGCTGCCCTACACTTCATGGTTTTTCCTTTGCACTTTCTTGCTATGGTCTCCCTGCCGCAGCTTTTCACTGGGATGCTGAGCACGTGGCTTCCTTTGGCAAGTCTCTCTCTCTTTTATTCCTGTGCCCTTCCTTTTACCTCCTTCTCCTTGGCTTCTGCCTGCATCTTTTGTTACCCAGCGTCTTTTACCCACTTTCACTTCCTTCTGTGTCCTCTTTGTCTTCTTCTCTTATGATTTATGATTTTGCCTTCTCCTTCTTTTCTTCACGCCATCTGCTTCCAAGTGAACTCCTTACCTTAAGCCAGAACCAGTACATTGACTATTTGACTCTCTTTGCAAGTGAATGTTTAAAAAGCCAGAAATAACTCTCATTTATAGTAAATTTAAACATATGCAAAACCTTTAGTATAACTTGCTTTGACAACTTCTGTGAATTTATAAAACAGAGTGCTATGCCCTTTTTTGAGTTTTCATTCTCAAGATTTAATTTAAATGATTGTGCATTTCTTCCGTGATGAAAGTTTTTTCTCCTTGTAATAGAACCCCTTTTAAAAGTCTATATGGATTCTTTCACTTTTCATTTACTTTCTTTCTCTCTCTTTTTTTTTAATCATAATATGTTCCTGGAGAATTACACCCAGAGAAATAAGGCATGTGTGATCTAGAGCAAAGGGGAAGAACCAAGGATCCTTAGAGTCCTGTGAAATGTACAGAACCAAAACAAAAGAAATTATAACTAAACCAGGACGCCCTCAAAAAGTTGGAGGAACTTACTGTGACAATTTGTGAAAACATCATATAGATGTTATTATTTTATAGGTCAGAACTCAGCTACAGTTGTTTAAAATCCTATGTATTTCTTTTTTACTTATCTGACTCCTCAGGAAGGAAAATGGCCTCCCCTACTAAAGACATATTTGAAAGGTTAGATGCTTTTAGAAGACAAACCCCTTTCACAGCAAAATATTTTTCTAGGAGCCGGGTGATGGAACCAATCTACTATTCATAAGTCAAAACGGAGATGGAAATGTACACCACTTAACTTGACTTCCACAGATATTGTCCTCCAATACTTTGTAATTGTTTATTTTAACACAAACAGAAAATATCTTTTTGAAGTTTAGATCTTTCTGCTTTAAAAATGGGAATAATCATATTAAGTGTCCAATAAGTGCTCTTTTAGTGTCAAAATAAAACCACATTTTTATTCAAATTGTGTGATGATTGTGGAAGGGTTCTAATTTGGTATACTCACTTGCATAGCATCTAGTGTGATATTTTGGGTCACATACACTAAAGAAGGCCAACAAATTTGGCCTTTAATATCACCAGGCCATTCACACCAGGATGGCAGAATTGGCAAACATCCATAATTATCTAGGTCACCCTAAGTGCTACAGAAAGTGGGGGAGGGCATTACATCTTACTTAGAGCCAGTGCATTTGTATAATGGCTGAAGATAAATTACAACCAATAGGAGAAAACCGATTACAATGCACCTTTGGGGTCTGTATTCCTAAATTTATTCCTGCTGAGAATGATCAGAAACTACAGTAAGGTTATAAATCAGAGGTTCATGTCTTCAGAGGTTGAGGGAGATAAGAAGTCTTTCTAGTACTTCAGAGTATTCATCCTGCTGAAACAAAAAGACTGAAAATATATAAAGAAATATTGTATCTTCAGGAAAATTATTGGATTTAGTTACTGATAATATGAGTATGGTTTTGTCTGTGAGTCCTGCAGCAACTGTGTGAGGGTTTCTGATTTAAAAGCAGGATGGCACTCTTAACCCTGAAGGAGATCATTGATAGGCTAAATGATATATATTTTATATATTTATGAGTATATAAATTGCTCTCTAATTTCAGGTGTTTCTATCTGAAAAAGGACGTGATTATGTAGTAAGACAGCAGAATCTCCAAAACCTAATAAAAAAATACTCAGGAAATCTTTATGATTAGAGTCATATCTCCGAGAAGATATACAAAGTCCATAAATGTTGAGAGGCAGAACAATATGAGGTTATTCAGTGAGTCAAGAGTTGGAATTCAATCTCTAGTTCCTACACTGGTGATGGAAGGAAAACTCTAGTCTTCAAATATGATACTCTTACTTTTGCCTGCACAAAATGATGTGACACTTACAGGTATATGTAAATGTGTACATGTCAAAAAGTACACATTTGCATATGTGTAAAAATCATTAAAGATTATAAAATAAAACATCTGAGAATATATTATGTGCTAAATTTTAAAGATGATACTGATGTAGCAGCCCTGTCCAATTAGCCCTTCCCTCATGAGACTTAGATTTCAGACATCACAACCAGAACCATAATTTCATAATGTTGGGTTTTTCATATTACATTAACTATTCCCAAATTAGCAAAATAAAATTACCTCAGCAGTACAGCAGGATACTTTCATACATACTTCATTAAAAGCACTTGAAACTCCAGTGGAGCAATATTTTGTATTAAATTAATGTTAATGGTCATAAACAAATAACATCAGGGACCATGTGTATAATTGAGTCATAGTTACCTACATGACAGTGATTGTTACAATATGATAAAGTTGCATTCTGCATAGAAGTTCAGGCTTTATGGGATAACACTTCTAAACACTTCTATTTTCTCTACATATAGATAATTCCATTTCTGCTTTAGATTAGCCTTGATAATGTTCTTGTGTTTTTCTGTACCAACTGCTCTGTTAATAATATTACATTATATAATTTTTATATACATCATTTTTAATCATTATTTTATTAAGTGCCTTGAGCTATTGTCTTAACATTTGATTGGCAGAAAAAAATTTAGCAATGTACCATTGCTAAATCTATCATTATAGGATACATGTATGATATTTGACATCATATCAGGTCTACCTTCTAAAGCATTTTTTCTATTTCTCTGTGTGTATGTGTATGTGGTTGTGTGTGTGCATGTGCGTGTGCTTACACAAGCATACAAGTGTGCTTTCATGCATGTGAGAGTGCAGAGACACATGTACATGCATTAAGAGACTAGAACAGGATAGCTGGTATCATCCTTTATATCTCTGTCTTACTATTTTGACACATGTTCTTCATTTAAATGTAAGTTCATCTTCTCAGTTCAAGTGCTTGGCCAAATTTCCCTTGGAAGCTCTTCAGTCTCCTCCCCAGTACTGGGCTTAAGGCATATTCAGCCACAGCTAACTTTCTACATGGGTGCTCTGAATTTGAAGTTAGGTCACCTAACTTGTGGAACACATAATCTTACACACTGAAACATCTCCCTCTCATCTGTCACCTGAAACTCATAAACTCTCAATCTATAACTGAAGTTTGTTTGAAATACATTAGATTTAAATACACTTCTAGCAGTCCTTAATAGAAAATATATTTCAACAAAAATAAAAACCATGTTATTCTACAATTTATTGTTTTCTTTACTGTGCTGTCTATTATATGTCCTTTATTTAAATTGGAATCTGGTAAGTGGTTCCAAATGAAAACATTTAGCAAAAGTTTTTTGTTTTTTCTCAGTACTGCATTCTTCTCCTGCATGCTCAAAGATAGCTAATGATTAAATGAGCAGCAAGCTATATATTTGAAAGGCCCAGTATTAAGAATACTAAGTTACCAATGTCAGCTGGCATATACTTATTTCTTCTGAAGAAGCAATACCTTTGATTATATTTTTAGCATATCAATACTTTCATCCATCAATGTCGCAATCCTCTGTGGAATTATATTATTTGATGACTAATTTTCCTACAGACTATAATGGAAGGAGCTCAAATAAGTTTCAAGTTCATAGATTTGGATGATGAAGGAATTCTCTCTGTTTTCTTTTTTAAAAAAGTTTTAGAACATCCTTCAACTATTATCCAAACAAATATGATCACCTGCCTCATTATATTCACCACCTTACACTGAACATTTCATATCTTACTTGTTCATATTTAGCATGGTCTGTTTAGAATATAGCAAAAAACAGAGAACCTTCAAAAATAACGGAAAGTAATTTCTCAAATTACTAAAGGTTGTGAATTATCCATTGAAGCTCTCAGGAGATGTATTGTCTGGTATAGGCTTGCTGTGTATTCTACAATGATACCTTCATGTTCTCACATTTTTCTGGCTCAGTTTTCTAGTGCTCTCTGGGATAAATAATCTTATTCATAGGGACAAAACCCTGTTGACCTATTTGGGCAAAGATATTACCACCTAACTTTATAACAAAGAGGAATAGACTTGGGTGAATTTTGGAAATAATGGTATTTCATAGACTATATTACTGTTTTAAAAAAAGCATGAGAAAATAGATTAACCGAGATGGTAATTCCTGTCTCAGTCTGTCTTGTTACAAAGTAGCAGAGCTGGCATTGATTCTTAAACATGATTATTTTCATGATTAAAGTGTCATCTATCAAACTGTTGTTGTTCTCACAATTCTGATTTTAAAGTTTAAGGCTTGCACGTACACTATAAAATTAAATCTGAAGATAAGAAACATGAGGCAAGCTTAACTACATTTTTCATATTATATACAAGCAAATGTTATAACTAGAAAACTGGTTTAACAGTCTTTATCATCTCCCATCCGAAATCTAGAGTTGTCTGAGTTTGTTCTGTGCTGGTACTTGAAACCTTCTTGACCCTATAATTCTGAGGAATTTGTCTATGATTGCAACATACTCTTAAGGATGTTGAATGGTAAACAGAGACATCCTGGGAAATGTTATAATAGAAACTCTCCTTTCAGAAGCCATGCCTCAATTCCTTTCTTTTGTGATTACGGACCATGATTACATATCTGATATTGACTTTGGAAACCAACTTTCTTCTGGTGCTTTTGTCTCTTGATGAACTTTGTTGCCTCAAAACTGTTTGTGGTTGTTCACTCTTTGATCTGCATGTAATTCACATGGAAGATTTATACTAAGATTCCCAGAGATTTTTCTTTACTAATGATTTTATACTTCGTTTTGCCTTGAGTACTTAGTGATTTGAAGACAGGTGATAATGGAAAAATAGTTTGTAATATCATTTTGTAGTTTGAGGACTATATATAAGGATGTTTTCATTTATCCAGAATTATATTATAGAAGAGTGGACAGTAGAATCAAATTCAATTGCATCATATTATTGAGGTGTAAATAAGTCCTTAGCAGATTAGTAAAGCACAAGTGTTTTAAAATAATACATCCTTCCCGAATTTTTGAATTTATACACAAGTAAATCCTTGACAGAATAGCATTTGGGGCAGTATAAATTATAAATCATATATGAAAATGCAATCAAAATGTTAAAGTATTATATATAGCAATTTATCTCTCAGTTTTAATAGGTCTCAGCATAAGATAAATATCCCTGATGTTATCCATATATATACCATATATATACATATATATATGTATATATATGGTATAACTGACACATTCAAGATTTGGGTTAGCAGAAGATTATATTGTGGAGGCTAAAAGCTTCTAGGCCTAGGGCTATGGATTGATATTCATAGAACAAAGAAAGAAACACTCAGGACATATGTATATATGTATGTATCTTTTTCTCTCATCTTTTCATCTTTCAGTTCTTAGACCTAGGCTAGGAAGCTTATAAGGAATGTATTCTAGTACTAAGAAGGTAGAGAGTGAATATTGCTGGCTACTAGAGGAAGTTTAATTGAGCAACATGGCTGCTCATGCAAAGGATCACATTCAAAGACATATGTTTACTAAGAAACACATTGCTTATATGTTCCAGCTGAGGTGCAGACATGCCATTATTACACAGCTTTTAATCCCGGACAATGAAAGTAATGTTAGTTTGTTCAAGCAAGTAGCCACGTTTGAAAGTAATGTCTAATTTAGGGGCAGGCAAAGTGATGAATTAGAGAAAAGCTGGACAAATAAGTCAGAGATAGAATACACCCAACTCTCACAAGTGTAGCATAGGAAAGAGAGGCTACTTAAGGCAGTAAGGGAGAACAAGCTGGTAAGATTTGTGACAGTTTTATGGTGACAGTTTTACACAGACAGGCTGTAGAGAGAACAAGCAAGACATAGGTGAAGATGGTGATCCAGCGAACGAGAAGCAGCCAGAAGGCTAGAACCTATTCTCACAGTTACTATGAGGCCAAGCAGAGCAATTCAATGAGAATCAAAGCAAAGGCAGTTTGAATCAGTCAGCTAGGAGAGGAGTTTCTGCAAGAACAGCAGTGTTGAGTCAGCAAACAAGAGTTCTCAAAGAGTTACACAATATACATTTATTCAATAATAAGTCTCTGAGGCTGAAACCCTCTAAGTCTAGGAGAGCAGGAGTCTAGAAGCTTCTAGGACTAGGCCTAAGGATCGCTGGAACAGAGAAAAAAACACTCAGGGCTCAGCCTTATCCCTGTTTTAACACAGCTTGCATCCAAATCTCTCGTCTCATGATGTCATTTGAGAAAATAATAGCAACACTTGCATACCTGTCTAGCATAATCAGTGAGCTCTAGGCCAATATGCTATGACATGTTTCTTGGGTTGAATTGCTGCATTTCCCCATTAAATAAAGTAAATTCATGTTATCAGCTTCCTGAAAATTTTTCTAACTTAGAAGTCTTCTCTTAGAAATATGCATTCTACTTGTAAGGAAACATCACATTGCAGCTGCTCCATTTAGACATTCCGTACATATTAGAAGGGACTTTCTCAAGCAGACAGATTAAGCTTCATAATTTCTAGACCATTCTCCTCATGAGAATAATAGATTCAATAAGTGGTCATATGTGAATTATGGTGTCAAAAATAACAAAAGATGCCATCCATAACACTTTGTAATAAAAGAGGACCTGGTATGTAAATATTGACATTTGTCTGCTTGAGCAGAGAAGAATCAAAGAATACAAATTTGAGAAGTTGTTTGTTTGTTTGTTTTTCCAAAATGATTCTTTTACTAGGAAACTAATCTATCTGGATATTGAAGAACTTTACAAATAATCAATGCCTTATTTCTAATGCCAGCGTTGGATTCCTCTACACTCAGGGTTTGTTTCTCCCACATTTGTTCAAGTCTGACCCTCCATGATATGCTCACGTGAAGGAAGGAACTGGTAGAATGGATCAACCACCTTGAACCTCCTCTGCTTTATATTTTCATTTAATGAGCAGGCCTGACAACAACACATTTTATCCAAGCCTGAGAATTACTTAATTATCTGTTTGTAGATGTTTGGAAGATGCTACATATATTGAGAAGAGGAACAAGAACTTAAGATTTCATTTGACACATATGACCATTTCCTCCTCTGCTATTTATATTATTAGAGCTTTTATTAACATAATCTCCTAAATAAGAATAAAATACTTTTTCTAAATTAAGAGATCCTGGTGTTAACTTCAAAATGTAGAAAGCACGTGGAATCAGAGGCCTGGCTTTCCTTGGGATTTTACAGCCACCGTCATGAGTTCCTCTGATAGGATCAAGCATACCATTTATTAACCCCATCTTACACAATTCATAGTGGCTTCAAATCTTGAAGCAGTTTCCATAAATATTTCAGATAAGAACATCCCTATCTTTATTTTTGTTTATAAAATATTTTTAGGATTCTAAGTGCTTCTTCATGTTAATATATCTTTGAAAGCAGAAGTTGGAAGGAGAAAAAAACAAGACATGCTCTGAAATAGTTTTTCTTTAAGTTAAATCACCTCTGAAAATACAGACACTAATGCAAACACGTATTGATCTATTTGTTTTTGTTGTCTGTTTATTGTTACATTTATTTGTCTTTGTGTTATTTATTGACATGAATGTACACAGAGGAACCAGGTAAAGACTAGACTTTCGATTATGTGGATGCTAACCATAGAAGATTATATTCATAGTTATACAAAATGATGAATTATATATTTATATCATCTGTACTAAAACATCTGACAGCACTGTTTAAATTATGGAGTTATATAGAGTCAAAACACAATTACAGACTACATATGGATCTAGAATACTATAAATACAACATACTGATGACTAAATTATTCAATGCCTTCTTCTCCACTGCACGGAATCCTACTTATCACCCACTGTTCTTATTAATCATCTCAACTTTAAGTCATGTATCTGTTAGATCCAAGCAACCACATGATTAATATTAGTGAAAACCCACATAACCTATAACTTTGAGGAAATATTGATTACTTCGCTAAGGCAGTTTTAGAGTTGTAATTTAAAAGAAAATTACATTTACCGTGGGAGGAAATATACATAGTATATGCTTTATTAGTGGATTCTTAAACATACTTCACATTCTTGAACTCTTTGGCCTGAGTGGTTAATATTAAATCCCAGTTAAGATGTAAAAATAGGCATACAAATTAAACTTTACATATAAAATTATTATATACTACTAATAAATCTTACAACATTTGGTTTAAAAACAATCCCTTTGGTATACATATAATTTCATCATTTATAAATAAGCAAGAAATGTTTATACTAATAAGATGCATTTTCTTTTTTTCAGATTTGATCAATATTTTGATTTTATGAACACCAATGTTGATAAATATACTATGGAAAAAAACATATTTAGAGGTATTGCAGAAATTTTGTCTGTCTTTAAAATCTGGCAGCACCAATTAACCTTAAGGAAGAAGGCCTTATTATAGAATTCTTGCGAAAATGTACTACATTTTCATTTCTGTATGTCTAGAAAATATACATTTTACATATAAACTAATAAAAAATTCTAGAACATTGTGTAAAACATGGATGGAATTTTAGCAGATATTCTGAAAATTATCTCATCAAATTTAAGCTAATTAGTAAGTAAACAATATTCCTTTGTTTCTATTCTTGAGTATCAGTTGTGACAAATAGAATAATTTTTCATTTTATATAAATGGAAAAAATACATTATATCACATCATGTTGACTATATATGCCAATTGTGAAATTCCTATGTGTACAATTAATCCTTAATTTGAATTAAATTTGATGCACATAGCCAGGGAACTATAATTTCATTACAAACACTACTACAGTTTTTATTTCTATCCACAGCTATTTATAAATCTCTATAAAATTTACATTCTGAAATCCATATTTTCACGATATTCTTAATCTTTAGCGCATGACTAGGCAGAAACACACAAAGGAGACTTCATGAGCTGTAAAATGGGCTTATACAATGTGAAAACCTGGGAGCCCAGAACCAGACCACAGTATAGCTGTTGTTGGTGTGTCTGACACAAATCTTAGCAGGATGACCCCACAGTACAGGGTTGGTCACAGGTTAAAGATAAGTGATTATAGTGGAAAAATCACATTTATAATCATTGTTAATATCACTTCGATTATTTTTGTAGTTACGTACATATTTCTGTGTTTATTGTTGCTGAGTGTTATAATTCCCTATACAATATGTTTACATATTAGAGATCAACTTCTATTCATGTAAGAACTACTTAAAATATTCTATGTATTTGTCATTTCATAATGCTCTAAGTAATGCTAAAGCTTAAAACTGTCTATGAGACTAACAACAGTAAGCTATATCACTCAGGCAACTATTCATCACTCATATTTATTTCTTTATTGCATTCAAGTATTTCTCCCTAAAAAGTATACAGATCTGTGGCTTATTAATCAATAGAATCTATAAGCTCAGCCATTTATTTGCGAGCATTGTGGGTTTTCATTTCATGTATTTGTAATCATATTTCTATCTTTAAATGTTATTATCTTTGTAGAAGAAGTGTAGCACAGCCATATATATAATATACACACATATATAAATAGGGTTATTATTGTTTTTCTTTTTAATTTAATGTGAGTAAAATTAACTGTATACATATTTGGCATATATATGTATATATATATATACATATATATATATATGTGTGTGTGTGTCTGTGTCTGTGTGTGTGTGTGTGTATGTGTATGTGTGTGTATACGCACACACACAAACACATGTATACATATATATGCTCTTAATATTACTGCTCTTAAAGAGTCTCATGTTTTACAGGAACAATGTGCTCTCAGAAATCAATTAAATTTAGAAATTGAAAATATGAAGTGTAATCTCCAGGTTTATATTTTGCAGCGGGAAAATAAATAGATTAGGACTGTCGATAGGGAAGATTGGTAAATAAGATATAATCTTTCAGATGTTTAATATCGAAATTAGATCCTGGGAAGCAAAGAATATAGAAAGCAGGCAGCCTTGGAATAAATGAGACAGCCAACCATACTTATCTTGAGAAATTAGGAGACATATCACCTTTTAAACAATTTGGATAGGAATCCATCCAGAACTGTCTAACTCCTGACATACTGTCATGTAATATATTAAACTTAGGTTTATGAACAAATTTGTAGTGACTGTTCACATAGTGACTTTACAAACCTAGCATGTTTTGCTTACACTGTTATTGCTGTGGTTCCTCATTAATAAGAGTATAGTCCTGAAATTAAAAAAAATAAAACAATATTTCACATGTTTCATGAATGGCTTTGAGATCCAGTCAGAAAGCATGTTCCTTAGTGAAAAGCTAATATCATACAGGGCAAAGGCATTCGTTCCTTGCTTCTTTATGATTTTTTTCTTTAAAGGTTTAAGGATTAGCTATTATTATTCATAGTACCATGATAATGCATTATATTTTTATATACATCATATTTTTATATTTTGTTTTCTTTGAATGTTCAAACAAGTATGAAGTTATTGTTACACCACAGCAGTAAATTAAGAAGACATAATTGTCATAGTAAACTGGACAAAGAATGTCACACGCTATCGTTCAGTAAAAACGTAGAGCATTCTAGTCAATATTACGTGTTCAATTGTATATACCTCTTGTCTTCTTTCCTTTCTAAAATGCATCTCACATTTATAACTCTCACGTTATTTCTTCTACATTCACTAGTCCACCAATCTTTCCTCTTATGTTTGACCCCTCAGAAGTCTCTTGAATGACTAAATTAAGAGCTGGCAGTGATTTTTAACATATGATCCCCATAGTAAAACTACAGTTATTTGAACACTATATGTAACACTCACAGTCCTATCTCAAAACAATGCATTTTACTGTGACAATCTAAGGCTAAAAAAGAGGAAATGGTGTTTGTCTTCTTGCTTTTGTTTTATTGATAAGGCTTCTTGCTGTAGGACAGTGGTCAAACCATAACCTTCTGTTTTTAGTATCTGTTAATCCATATATTCAGCTATATAATGCAGCTTTAAATTTGTCTTAGATAATATGACTAAATCTCTTCAAATAGCCATTGTATAACAACACTTCCTTCTGATAGACTCAAACAGGGAACATAAACAAATGAATGTATCAGTCCACTTAATTTTATCTGATAAAAGTTTGTTTAATTAATATAGAGCCTAGGAAATATATTTCCAAACTGTAGTATAAAATGTGTTCAGAGGCAAGACTTGTTTTTAGAAGAAAACCATCACTTTCAGTCTGAATATCTAGCCCTTTTCTGTTCACAGAGCCATCGCTCCCTACATGTATAAATTAGATGTTAATAGTAGCAGTATAAAAATCTCTATGTTATTTTGCAGTGGATTGAAGAAAACCTTCTTCCAGGAAGTTGTTCGGTAAATCAATTGTCAAGTCGTGTTTTCTACCGGCACATCTCACTGTATACTATAAATGAAAAGGCTGACTGGCTGATGGCTAAAGCTTTCAATCTCTATTCTGATCTTGTCCCTGGACTGAAGTCTTCCTTAGAAATGCTATGTTTTCCAAAGATATATCAAAGAATAGCATAAGTGCCGTGGCAGTTTATGGTGGTGTAATCATCTCCACGTTCCAAATGTTTGAGACTCTGTTTGGGGGCAGAATGAACAGCCTCTCTCTAAGCATCAGCGGGAGTAGCACCGACTTTTCCCTTGGTATGGCTTTTTCTTCTCAGAATTGTTTGTCACACATTCCTGTTTTGAACTGCAGGGCTGGAGATTTAATTGCAAATCAGATTCTCTGGTCAATGAAAACAGGGCACAAGATTTGAATCTCATATTTACGCTGGGGAAGCTTTGGATTTTCAACAGTTCCGTGCTACTCATGTGGAAAATGACTCCTTCATATTATATTATAATTGCTGGGTTTTCATCCCAATGTTTTACTGCTTCAGCCTCCTTACTATTATTTGTGGGTTTAATGTATTCGGGGCATGTATATTTGCTTTCACCAGAGGTTGGTATCTTCTATCTTCTTCAATTGCTCTCTACTTTATTTATTGAAATGAGGTCTTTTAAAACTCAGATCTTGTCCTGGGAATTCTGGAGTCTGCCTTCTAAGAACTGGGGATACAGACATTGTGTGTTCCTTATTTGCTTTGATGTGGGTGCGGGGGATCTGAGCTTCAGTCCTCATGCTTTTCCTGTCAAGGGTTTAAGCATCAAGCCACTTCTCTTCCCTCTCTTCCCTCTTACTTACTATTAGCATATCACCCTGTAGTTTCTGTAAAACTTTTCTGAATGTCTCTAATGAAATAGTGCCAGGGAGAGAAGGCTCAACGTGTCTCTTGGAATTGCAGTGGTCATTCATATTAGAACAAATAGAATCAAAATCAAAACAACAACAAAAAACCCTCAAAACTCTTTCACTATACTTCAAAGTTTAAAAAAAATAATTAAAAATAAAAAGGACTCTGTGTTAAAATTTAATCTAATATTTCTTTGAAAATACTACTAATAAAACAGAGATTGAAAAAGCCAAGAGAATTCTGGAATGATTGAGAATGAAAAATGCTACCAAGAAATTGGTGTCAGGACAAGTTATATGTCTGTGGTAGAATGCTTACATACCAACTTAAGCATTTGGCTTAATTACCATTAGAAAACACACACACACACACAGAGAGAGAGAGAGAGAGAGAGAGAGAGAGAGAGAGAGAGAGAGAGACAGAGAGACAGAGAGAGAGACAGAGATACAGAGAAACAGAGAGACAGAGAGAGACAGATACAGAGACACAGAGAGATAAAGACAGAGACAGAGACAGAGAGAGACAGACACAGAGACACAGAGAGATAATGACAGAGACAGAGAGACAGAGAAGTCATTATCATGAAATTTTGTATTTTGTATTATGTCTTCCTTATCTGTCTCCTAAAATGGACATCTCCTTCAAGAAGTTTAAAAATTCTCAAACAAACAGAAAGTGCTATGGCATATCAAAGAGAACATAGTTAATTTATAAATATGTATTACAGTGGTTGGCAATCTGATACAGGATTCAGAGTTTTATATTCAGGAAGAATTCAATAAATGTTAATTAACAGTGATTAGATAAAATCCTGCCAAACACCCCTTTGTACACAAAAGATAAATGAGTGACCCAAGCTCCGAGAGGAGCATGTTTCTTTTCTGTGGCTGCTAATTTTTCATCCTTAAAGTCTTGATAATCTCTATGGGTTATTTACACTGATGAGTTAATTAATTAATGTTTATTATCTGAGTTTAGTAAAAGAGCCTATGTAATCTCATTTATCCCTATGTAGATCAGTGTGAAGGAATAAAAGTGATGAGCGTTTCCCTGTAAGTGTGGGGTGAATTAAGTGCAGCCTAAGTTAAGGCAAGTTCATTTTAGATTGCAGCACTGAGGCTTGCTGGAAATTAACTGCTTCTTGTACCGTGATTCGTTCACTGTTTTCCCCTCCAAATTTCTTTATGGCTGATTTTCTATTTCGACACAATGAAGTAAGTCGAGAGCACAAAGGTTTCACTGAGGTGGACGGGTCAAATCTGTATTTTTAAAATCAGTCTGAGTCTCTTTAACATGACAGAGACTGAGCCACATGTGTTATTGGTCTACTCTGGGTAGGGGTTCTGAGACTGTTGTATTAACTTTACCTCTGGAGGTTCAAATAGATATTCCATATATGAATGGACATGAAAGATTAAAAGGTTTGTTGGGACAAAGATCCTTAAAGGATCCTCGTCTTACATTAATTTCAATATTAGATAATTTGAGTTATTCTTCCCTTTGCCTTAAAGACTTGGCTTGAGGGCTCTGATTCTAAAAGTCTTTTCAGTTTTGGATGATGAGCCAAAAATACAAAACTAATGCGTGTTGGAGACCATTACAGATTTAGGTATCCTATCGCTTATGCTCTGTTATTTTAATGAGAAACCTTCATGAGGATGTCATACCTAACTCTTCTAAGTCACCTTTGTCTTGACAGATACATTCTTTATGTAACACTTATTTAGTTTTGTTTTTAAATTCTAGTTTTGGATTTTCTTCTGCTGAACTATACATAGGATTTGAAGACAGAGACTTCTTTTTTTTTTTTTTTTTTTTTTTTGTAGCCTTACTCTTTAAGATTTCTGCTTACAACTCATCCGATTTTAGGAGTTAAAACATCATTTGGCCCTTAGCACTAGCTCTGTCTCTAAGATTCATAAATATTATTTTGCAAAAGGAACATAACTGCTCGCTGGAGGTAATACTACTTACTTGCAATACCAGAATTTGAGATCTGTCATTTAATGGATCCTGAGTTCCAAAACTCTCACTGTGGAACTAGTGATTGATATTGTAAGTATATCATATGCATCATATGCTTTACATACCTGATGTACCTCAAAATCTGACAGGTTCTACAGTACAAAGGAGCCCCAAGGGTCTGGATGTTTATTGTTATATATAAGATATTGGTTCCTAGAGTTTAAAGTTCTTGTCTAAATTGGCGGGTAGTAAGTTGAGAATCATACGCTAGTACCTAAGTATGGCTTACTTGTCAGAATTTTGGAGATAAAATTCTTTTATCATGCTGTCTTGGTGAGCCTCCTCAGTGTAGCCCATGATAGGTAGGATTTCCAGAAGTTTCTGAAGATAGTAAGTACAGAGTTCAGAGCCTTGCCTTAAATTCTACATCTCATAGGATTCCAAATTAAATTACTTTTTTTCTAAGAGTTCTCACCCACTCAAGTACATAGGCTAATTTTCACGTTTTTTAGCTTGGCTACAATTAATGATTCTTCATTTACATAATGCTAGCTGTCTTCTGGCCCCAAGTGTGCTTTATATTCTCCTCCAATCAAAGTATTTCATTATAGCCACTTGAGTTGTGATCAATAGCTGATGAATAACTTCAAAGGAAATTGTCTGCAATCATTTGCCTAAGGGGCCAAGAAAAAGTAGCCAGGAAAAGAACTTTCCCTATCAATTATGAATGAGCGAATATATTTATAGCATCCAAAGTTAAGTTTTAGTAGTCGTTTTGATTTTTGATATTTTATGGGATTTGAACTAAGTTCCAAGTTTGGTTTCAATTGGTCATCACTTTTTCTGCCACATTATTGATTATCATCAGTATAGTGAAGTTTACTTGCAGTCCTATATTAGTACATGAGGGAAGAAAAGATGAAAAAACATCTGTTAAATGTTCTATGTGTGATATATTTTCAAAAACACCAAGGGATTTGTTTGTGTATAACACTTTGTAAAATATAAATCCATAATTTTGCTTATTGAAAAATGACATACATTATATTCATCCTCTGGCAGTTTGGTTTCTAACATAGATTGTATAAATGTTATTCAGGTGTGATAGTGGATTGAGATTTTTTTGTTGTGTCCCTTAAACTATATAATTTATAAGGAATTCAACTCAAGAAGCAAGTATGTTGAGTCAGTATAGAGGTAGACTTAGAGAAACATGCTAGCAAAACACTTTGATAGATGCCGGCCTGGGGACCACTGTTTCCCACATCACCTATTGGTACCAGAACAATAACTGAAGTTTGTGCATTATACACTTAGTTTTTAGTTTTATTTTAGAAAATAAAATTTCCTGTCATAGTACACTATTCTTATGAATAAAATTATCCCATGTAACCTTAGTTTTTAGGAATAAAAGTAACTGAATTATCTCTTCTATAAAAGTGCTGTGGTGTACACTGTTATTGTAAATTTAGCCTTTTGTAACTGCAACCTGAATATAGAAAAGGACTACCTTATACCTCTATGTCCTATGAGAGATTAAGATTAAAATAATGGAAATCTAGAAAATATTTTAAAGAATTCATGAAAATAAAATTGATATAAACTATAAAATTATGATAAGGTTATTATTAGAATATTCTTTAGTGTACCTGTATTTCAATAGTAATGTAATATCCAGTAAAAATGAGGGAATGCTTTTAAAAATCTCTCTGTAGAATAAAAATGGACAAATTTGGTGCATTATGTCATTTGTATTTTCACACCAAGACCCCAGGGCAGTTTCCTTAGAATGCGTTTCCACGATCTAGTTTCTGTAATGGAAGTCTGAGTTTATTTTTGCCCTAAAAGATACGTTTACCAGTCACGTTTTTCATGACATCATTTCTATTTGCATCATCCTGTCTCATTATATTATAAAATCTTCTCTCTTCTCTACTAAATCTTTTACATATGCGTTTATCTCATTGAGTGCTAGAGGCTTAAATCACTGTGGGTTTTTTTTTTTTTTCATTTTACATTTAGGAAAGGATAAATTAAACGGAACTAGTTTTATTTAGACTCTTAATAAAATATGAATGATCTATGTAAGGCAGAAATTTCATAGCCCTAAGAAATATCTTGTCTTATGGCTTGTATCAGCTTAGCCTTGGGCAACCGAACTGTCTGTCACATAGATGCCATTGATTTTTCTTAACTAAAATAACGAATGTTACAAAATTCCAGTTTTATTTTTTCTGAAGTATATATGTTTTTTTTTTGTTCATAATTAAACATTAAATTTTATTTTCTGAAGAATCCTTTTTTTGCTTTAACCACTGTGTGTCCTCCAAACATTCTTTCTTTATAAGTATATCATAACTCCTCACTATATGATATGAATGATTAGTTTTGCCACTACTATTCCTCATGACACCTTAACAGTAATGAAGCTTCGTTTTGTCAAGGAAATAATAAGCAAGACAGACAAGTTTATTTAATCTCTTACTATTTTTAAGGACTGAATTGATATGAAAAAATGACAGTGTATTGCCACAGAAATTTTATTGGGTATAATATTTTCCTTAATTTTGATAAGTGTATCTCTGACTATCAATTCTTAATTCTGGAGGAACAATCGTCATCAGAAAAAACAAACAAACAAACAACAAAAATAAAAAACCCACTTAATCTCATCTGTGTCTAGAGGTGAGCTATATTAAGAGGCAAATGTAATTGTGTGAAGACTTTGTCATAAAACTTGAATTATCTGACCACATTGTTCATAGGAAAATTATTTAAAATCTTGTTATACTGCTCGATTAATCACAAAAACCAAAAGATCATAATCTGCTATGATTATGCAAAGACAAAGCCAGGGAGAAAATTGTGGTATTGATGTGTTAGCTGGTTAGTGGGACTGAATGCAGGTAACTGGTGCGAAACAGGATTAAGGCTGTTTATAAAAGGATATGGAGGAGTTAGAGATAGGACTGAAGGAGCTGAAGGGGTTTGTAACCCCATAGGATGAACAATATCTACCAATGAGACCCCTCAGAGCCCCCAGGAACTAAACCACCGACCAATGAGAATATATGGGGAGACACATGGCTCCAGCCACATATGTAGCAGAGGATGGTCTTGTTGGGCATCAATGAGAGGCGAGGCCCTTGGTCCTGTGAAGACTCAATGCCTCAGTATAGGGGAATGCCAGGGTGGAGAGGCAGGAGTGAGTAGGCAGGTGGGTGAGCACCCTCACAGAAGCAAGGGAAGGGAGGACAGGATAGGGGGTTTCCTGAGGGGAAACCGGGAAACAGGATAACATTTGAAATGTAAATAAATAAAATACCCAGTAAAAAAGCATATCACTGATAATGTATCACTTCAAGTTAGTAAAATACAATTTCTAGTACCCTGTATCATTTATTTAGGACATTTTTATACCTGTCATATGTCCTTTCTCAATTAGAGACTCATAGCTTCAAATTTTGAGATGTGAGAATATACCATAGAGTAACTAAGGAAAATAAACAGGGAGTATAAAAAGGAGCTTTTGACAGGTTACAGAAAATGGGATCCAATAGAGAAGAGAATATCAAAGACTTTCAGACGGACCTGTCATTTTAATATGTACTCAATGTCAAATGTCATTAATTATCACCAATACTTTTGAAAAACAACAAAAAAATCATATGTATATATCTATGTTATGCTTTTGTTTTGTTTGTCTTCTGTCTTTTCTTTTTCAAAACTGATTTTTACTCTTGTGGTGAGACCACAGTTCCTTTTCTGATGAGATGGTTCTGTGATTGGGAACAAGTGCTTACTTACAAGGACCTGGTGTCAATTCTCAGTCCACAAAAAGCAGTTCATAGCTCCCTATAAAATGGTTTCCAGTGGCTCCTATATGTCTTCTGGCCTTCGCATGAATCCAAGCATCCAAAATATTCATACACATAAAGACAACCAACTTCAGCTACTGGATGAGCACTCTCAATGCATTCCAAATCTATGTTTCCGTATTTATTGAAATATACTTGACATACACCACTGGAATCATAGGTATTACATATTGACAAATCATTGCCTCCCCCTCCATCCAAAAAAAAAAAAATCACACTCGTTCAAAATCCTATAGCTTTAAAAAGAATCTAGATGTTAATGTACACATGTATGTCTGAATTCAGAGCAGCAGGACTGTCACTTTTTAATGTTACTTGTGAATTGTCATTAGCTATAGTCCCTAAGCTGCTTGTAGGATCATTTGTGTTGACTTATTTTGCATAACTGACCTTTGCACTCTAGTAGTCAACAGATCCTCTCTCCAACCACCCAGCCTCTTTTTACCATTTCCTAACATTCTGGGGTTTTTTGGCCTGGCATGTTTTATATTTTATGTGTATTAATATATTCTCCAAACTAAAAGTATGTTCTCTGAAAAAGTTAGTTTAGAAGTTTTCTTTTAAATATCTTCAGCTATGTAAAGTTAAGTGCTACAATTTAAATTCAAATCTCTTTAATGCAAAATAATCTCTACATTTCATTTTACAAAGTGTTTTATTTTATTAAATAACTCATTACTTTTTAAATATACAATGCTTTCTCTCTAGCCCCATAAACTCATTGGTTAAAGAAAATACTTGCAAAAGATAACCATGAAAACTAAAGTACAATAGAACTTTACGTGTGTCCATGTGGGCTATGAAGCCATTAGGAAATGCAATAGATTAAGTTTAAGAGCAAGCAGAATGGGAAGTCTTATTAGGCAGCTTGGCTCTTAGAAAGTCTCCTGTCTTGGAAAAAGTCATTTTGATAGACTTCATACTGCACTTGAAAAAGTGAAATCACTAGAATATCATCTATAGAAAATGCATTATCAGCATTAAATTAAAAACATCCATGATCCTGAGCACATATCAACTAACATTTACAATTTTGTTTGCTACATTGCTTACTATCAGGGTGTTTAGCATATTTAGCATATCAATGTGTATTAACACAGCATTTATAATAAGTGCTCCTCAGCATAAATAAGTCTGAGGGAATGGTGTCTTTTGAGAAAACACAAGGCCGAATAACAGTAATGACAATAAGCAATACCCAGTTCAGTTATTGTTAAGGCCTTATGATCCAAGTCTCAGATGAGAATAAATTTATACCTAGGTCACACAAAAAAGGAATCATAGTAATTAGGCATGGCATAATTATTTGTCTTGTGATAAAATAAATCAAACACTAGATAGTCTGGCCTACCTGTATATGTATATATATTTGTACATACACACACACACACACACACACAGACAAACACACACACATACTATTGTCCACAAGAGACATGCTGCAAACATTTACGGGAACAGGATATGCAGCATGTCTGTTCAAAAATGACTGTTTCTCAACTCCTACAATTTTCCTTCTTAAAAAATTTATCAGTTTACAACAAATACGTCATTTACGTGCAGGTTATAGAATGTAACTATCTACTTTTTTTTTTTTTTACTATCTGTCAGTACTTGCATTTTTTTTCTTAGAGCGGATTAACTTACAGACAAAACACTGTGAAAATATAAAATATATTTCCAGAAAAGTAGGGAGTTCTAATTTAATTTTTTATGCAAATTGTTTTAAATGAAACATTGCTAAATTTTATATAAAGAGCACTTGAAAACATATGGAAAAAAAGAATGTCTTTATTAATATATGAAAACTAGTTGTATTTGAGATGTATTTTTGTGTATGCACCTGCCTGAAATCTCCCTGTATTCCAGAAAACAGCAGTTTTGTTACAGTAGGAGAGCAAGTTTTCGCCAATTTACAAGCAAGTTTGCTTTCCTGAATCTACCCTGATTTATAAAGAACACTCCATTTGTTTCCTTTTGTTGCACTTCAGATTAATCCATCCAGTGATTTCAAGCCAGCAGTCCAGGCTGCTTCCTGTTTTCCCCTCAATAGTAATTACTTACTGGAATCTTGTACTGTTTTGAGGGCTTTCTGTGAAGCAGAGGCTTCAGACAGCTCTTCTACCCCACCCTGTGCTTCCCTGTAACCTTTAA
The DNA here is from genome assembly GCF_004785775.1 of Grammomys surdaster. NCBI lineage: Eukaryota > Metazoa > Chordata > Mammalia > Rodentia > Muridae > Grammomys > Grammomys surdaster. The sequence goes on from NW_021620932.1 coordinate 6,878,320, forward strand.
AAATCTTGGAAGCCATGTTTTGTCAATGGTTTATATTAGTTTTAATTGCAATTATTTCCTAAAAGTCTTGTAAAATTAAAGGAAGAAGGGGACGGAGTGACACACGTCTCTTCCACAGGATCCTTCTTGGCTTCTATCTCATTATGTTAACAATCTGGTGAGAGAATAGAGTCAGATCTCAAGAGCAGGCTAGATTGATTTACTTTACAGGCCTTTCTACCCAAACTAATTATTGCATTACAAATAGCAATTCTTTCCTCCCATGAAGGAGCACTTTGATTAGTGTCTGCAATACAGGTGCTGGGGTCTGTTATGTTAGCCGCATGCTAACCAGGTACGTGCCTGCCGATCTCAGGGCCTGTATAGAGCAGAAACAAGTACACAGGCCTGAAACACATTTATGAAGCTTTTAAATAAATTTCTAGAATGCTTAGAGACAATAATATATGCCATTTTATGGTGAAGTAGCAATAACCATACTATAGAGGGAGGTTCCTTCAGAGAAATGGTGTCGTCAATGTAAACTCTCATTGTTATCCAGCCTTACATTTCAGATATAGCTGAATATTTTACATCAGTTTTGAATTTGGTTGAGTTAATTGCTGTTACCTTTGCTTTCTGTGGCTACTCTATTTTTATCTATTCTCCATGTCTATTAAGACTAAACCAAATAGAACAAATAAACAACAAACAAAAACAAACAACCCAACAACAACAACAACAATAAAACTCGTTCTCTCACAGTTTTAAGGGTCTCTATCCAACCAAAGGTGTATGTACCACACTAACTACATCAGAATGCTTAAGGTTATGTGTCTATGTGTGTGTCAGAGAAAGAATTGTTGCCATGTCTCATCAGATTCTCTAAGTAGTCCTCAGATTTTATTGACTTTTGGCAACATCACTTTAATCTCTATTGAGACCTTGACATTAGCATTCTCTGTTTCTGTCTGTCTCTGTCTGTCAGTTTCTCTCCCCCACGATGTGCCTCCTTCTCTCCCTTCTTTACTTGTCCCTCTTTTCTTCTCTCCTTCTCTGCTTCCTCTCTCCCCTTTGCCTCTCTGAAGGGACCATTGCCTTTAGACTTCCCATTTTACTTAGTTTCATCTACGAAGAGGGAATTTGAGAAGGCTCATTCAAAAGTTCTGGAGAAGCATACAAATAGAAAGTTTGGACTCCAGATTCAACCCGTTAGAACCCTACTTACTTGCTGTCAGTTGTTAATTCTTTGCGAAACATTGATTGGTCATTATGGAGCTATTTTCTGCAAGAGTAATTAAAATCTAATCTCAAAAAGCAAATTGTTTCTCCTTATAAATGAATTTGTGATAAATGAAAAACATATCCATTTATGTATAGATAAATTTCAGAAAGGATATATGAAATTGTATATAAGGAATGCTAATTTTAATGTCATATAATTATCACTAAATTAAGCGTAGTATGGTAGTATACACCTGCAATCAAGGTTCAGGAATGGTTGAGACAGAAAGATCATAGCATATCAAGATAGCTTGGTCTACACAGTAGATTCAGGACTTCTGGGTCTACATGATGAATTATTGTTTCAAACAAAATACTTAATAATTAAGTATAAGTAATAATTAAGTTTTTGCAAACAAATACTAAAATGTCTTAATTCTATTTAAAATATATATTTATTTAAGTACTTTATTTTACTATATATAGGATGTCCATGCATATGAGTATGCATGCATGTTTGTGTGTGTCCCATTGATGTGTGTAGGTCAGCGGTCAATCCCAAGTTTTCATATGTTATCTTCTTTGAAACAGGGGTCCTTTTGTTCCAGTGCTATGTAAACTATCTTATCCATTCAGCTATCTGGCCCATGAGTTTTGGGGGCTTCCTGTGTCTGCTTTCCATCTGTCTGTAGGAGCACAAGGATTACAGTTGCATGGTACCATGGCCAGATTTCTGTGTATTCTGGACTTATAAACTCAGGTCAACATAATTGTATGACAGGCACTTACCCCACTAGATTATCACCTTGCCCTCTAAATGTATTTATTTATTTAATGAACCTTTTTGAAGATAAATAATTAGGAGTCTTTAGATAGATAGATAGATAGATAGATAAGTATATATTACAATTTATAGCCAAAAGAAACGTAAAGTTGCAGAATTCTGCATGTGCAAAAAAATCTATAGTTATTGTCACATCAAATCCACCATATGTGCTTCATTAAGAAGAAACTGATACTCAATGCAATTAAATAGATTATCCATATGTACTCTGCTAATGTATGTCAGAGTTAAGGGAGAAAATCTGTTCTAATGTCAATAAAAGTCCATTCTAATCTTCTGTGAGAACAACATCCTTTGTTCACTTTTCCCTTTACAAATAAAAAATACCAAAAATTCAAAATATTTTGACATGGATAAACTTGCCAGAGACTCCAGAACTTATGCTATCTTTCAGTCTTGCATATTCCATGTCTGATTTCCTGGAATCAAATTATCCATTAAATGGTTGGGAGTGGTTCAGGCTTACTGCAGCTCTTACCTGTCTGCATGAACAGAAAAATTTCTCAAATACCAAATACGAAAGTTTATTTCATATTAGCAGAGTTAGTTGTGTCAGACTCTATGTCCTGTAATTTCTTACAAATGAACTTTGCCAATTTTACTCCATGAGAAAAAAATAAAAAAGTGAAAAGGACAGGAAACAGTTTATTCCTGTTGTCATTGAGAAGGGAAACAGACCCCCCTCCATATCAAAGCCCATCTTTGTACTCCTAACATGAGGTTGAGATGTAAACAGAGGGCAAAACTGCTAGAGACACTTGGACATCTGCTGTCATCTTCTCTCCTCTCTCTCCTCCTCTTCCTTCTCCTTCCCACTCTTCGCTCCTCCCACATTAGCTCCTCCCCAATTACTGAGCTTTATTGCAAACGTAGCAGGGGAAAATATCACACTGCAAAGTGATTTGCATAACTGAGTAGTCCTACTTAAGGTGTAGCATTATCACCTCAGTTCTAGTTTCTCTGACAAATTGTCAGCACAGTGGCCTCCACTGGCTGGCAACAGTCTTCAGCCTTTACCTTCTTAAATAAGATTCCTAGGTACATTCCAATTTCTCAGAATCCACTATTTCAATAATCTGACAGAAAAGGGGATTATCATTTGTATCTATTAAATAGTTAAGAAATATAGTGTTGAATATTCAACTGCCCAACAACAGTGCTATAAAGCATATTATTTAACAATCTAATAGAATGTCAATTATGTTTCCCATTAAGAGTTATGACTTTCTTTGAATTCAGTGCTATAGAAAGCCCAATGATTATACAAAGCATAAGGAGTCTTCTCAAACAATTTAAAGGGAGGGGCTGGTGTAAGCATTTCCTCTTGTGGAGGATGCTGGTTCTGTTCCTAGCAACCATATGGCAGTTCACAACACCCTTTAACTCTAGTTTCAGGAGGTCTGATCTCCTATTGGTCTCCTTAGGTACCAGTATTATATGCAGTGCACACATATACATGTAGGCAAAACACTCAAACACATGAAATAAAAATAGATTTAAGAAATAGGATATATCCCACCTGACACCTATGTAAGTTATTTTTGGATCATCACATTATGCCTTTTTATAAAGAATTTATGCAAAAAATGTTCAAATTAGTATTTCATCGATTTTTCTTAAAACAAAGATAGAATATTTATCAAAAGAGGACAAATTGATTATTATCAAGCAAATGAGATGTAATTAATGAACTCTCAGTGATTATTAATTTAAGGGAATTGGAAATCATTTCTACCTTTCTTAAATGTTATAGTCTCAGACAAATGATTTTAAAAAAAAAACCAGCAGATTCACACATTACCTGTATCAAAATTCTAATTACCAATGAATTTTAATCAGCACATAATGTTCTGCTTTCAAATCACTAAAGATAATTTATGAGTTTATGTAACTTTCAATATGCAAGATAGATAAGTAAGTCTTACATGATTCTTTATCATGTTGATATTTTCTGATTTATGATGAACCCAATTATAGTACATGATAATGCAAAGAAATTCTGGTGTTCATTACATTGCCTACAGAATATAAATTAGATTTTTAATTGAAAATAGATCTTCTTGTATACAATATCATAATATATCTAGATTATGATCTCCCTCCGTTGACAACTTCCAGTTCCTCCCCATCTCTGTACTTATCTGGATCCAACCCTTTCTGGTCTCTCAGAAACAAATGAACTTCTAATGGATAATAATGTAACCTAACTTATATAATATAAAAAAGTACCACGTCAGAGTTGGAGAAAACACATAAACAGAAGGAGGAAAAGGTACAAGAAACAGAACCACTTGTTTTTTCACACTCAGGAATCACATAGAAACACGAAATTCAAGACAATACACAAAAAGGACACGTAGGGACGAAGAGAGAAGAAAATAGAATAGAATAGAATGAAATAAAAAGCAACATAGGGTTAAAAGAAAAAGAAAAGGCCCTAGCACAACATTATGAGAAATGGCAGCTCCAAAGATGGCCTTGGATCAGTTTCTGTTGGAGACCTACTGCTGGGCACAAAGCCTACCCTTAAGAGAGCAGTTTGTTTCCAGAGTAGAAATCATTTGGAGGAAAGTAAATTTCCAGTTGATATTAATTGCAAATAACTCCTAGGTTAGGGATCAGGGCATGTGTATATGTCTTCTTCCAGCTCTATGACCCGATCTGGCTTAGACCCACGAAGGCCCTGTGCATGGTGCCTCAGTCTCTGTGAGTTCATATGTCCACTGATCATATTGAGTTAAAAGGTCTTGTTTTCTTTGTACCCTCTATCACTTCTGACTTTTGCATTCTTTCTGCTTCATCTTCCATGGGACTCTCTGGAAGGACGAGGGATTTGATGGCGATACGGCACCACTGTAGATCAAAGTGTTTGTGTAACTTTACTTTTTCCAAATCCTATTTTTAATGATGGTTCTTAAACACTTTACGTTCCTTGTTATTCACCACCCACCAGAGGCAGTGGGAAAGAAAGGATGGGTGGGGGAAGTGGACCTGTTTAGAAAGGTTCTTTGGAGCAACTCCCCTCTGTGTTGTCTGGCAATTCACAGTTCAGTTCCCAGGTTAGAAGGCACCGACCGGAAGCTCGATCCACCAGCAAACTTACCTCAAGGGTACACCAGCAGTCCAGTTTGGTAGAGTCAGATTAGCAGCAGCTGTGACATGACCTAGCAGAGACAACTAGGCCCCAGCATTAGTTTGTGTCAGCAGAAGGGACCTGGAGGGACAGTTCTCATTTGTGTCTCTCTCTGGGAAGGGAAGATCAGTGAAGAGGAGAGACCCAAAAGTATTGCACAGCTAGCTGTACCACCAAGCCAAGCTCTCTGTCACTTCAAAGAGTCCTATGTATACACTCCTAACATTACGTGACCTCTAAGTGTCTTGCCTCAGCACAGGTCTTGCCTCAGCACGTGCATCCAATCAGCCCAAGTCCTTGAAAGTGGCAAGAAGCTGCAGTACACAACCAGAAGCTTTTTTTGGTGTGTTTCTCTCTAGAGTCCTGATAAATGCAGCTCAACTACACAATGTAAGGTGGACCAATACATGCGGGTCATTTGTAAAGAATCCCTCATCATGTGTTTTTTCACATGCTTGCTTTAGCAGAATGTCCTCTTTCCTGTGTCTGCTTCAGCAAAACGTTCCTTAAGAGGTCTGCCTTAGCCTTTAACACATGTGTCCAGTTTAACCAAACATGCCTTCAACATGTTTGCCCCAGCAAAACACCATCCAAAGGACTTACCAAAGAGTGCTTTAGTTTCCGTTTCAGGTTTGTGTTTATATTTCTTCTTTTGTAGCTTGGAGAATATCTTCCTCTTCTCAGTCCTCCCACCAATCCATGCAATTAATATCTATTATATTTCCCTTTTCTATGGAGATCTATCTTCCACCTGGAACCCCCACCTTGTATTCTAAACCTAATCTCTGGGATTTACCTTTACTTAATAGCTAATATCCACATGTAAAAGAATACATACCATAATTGTCTTTCTGGGTCAGGGTACCTCACTCAGGATTATTTTTTCTAATTCTGTAAATTTATCTGAGCATTTTATGATCATATATATTTTAATTTGTGTACATTTTGTTGTGTAAATCTACCACAATTTCTTTATCCATTCTTTTCTTGAGGTACACCTAAGTTGTTTCTAAATTCTGACTATTAGGACTAGGGTAAAAATGTACAAAGTTAAGCAGGTGTCTCTGTGGTAGGATAAAATGTCCTTTGGTTATGTGCCAACAGTATTAAATAAATCTTCAGGTCGATCTATTCCTATCTTCCTGAGGAACCGCCACACTGATTTCCATATTGGCTGTGGAAGATGAGTGTTCCCCTTGCTCCACATCCTTACCAGCGTGAGCTGTCTCTTGTTTTATTGAACTTATCCAGAAGGACGGTTGTTAGATGAAATCTCAAAGTAGTTTTGGTTTGCATTTCCTGAGGATTAAGACATTGAAATTGTCTTTAAATGTTTCTCAGATATTTGAGTTATCTAATTTGATAATTCTCTGTTTAGATAGGCACCCCGTTTTCTTTATTCACTTATTTGTTTTCTGGATATCTAGTTTTGTTGTTTGTTGTGCCCTTTTTCTTAGAGAAGCTTTTCAGTTTCATGCAATCCTATTAATAAATTGTCTACCTTAGTGCTTGTCCTAATAGTGTATTGTTCAGGAAGTTTTCTTGTGCCAGTGGTTTCAAGATGATTCCTCTCTTTGTCTTCTATCAGGTTCAGTGTATCTGGTTTTATGTTGATTACTTTGATCCATTTGGAATTGAGTATTTTCAGTATTTATTATTTTCTATTAAATTATTTTATTTATTTACATTCCAAATGTTGCCCCACTCCCAGTCATCCCTCTCAGAGTTTTTCACTCCATCCTCCCTCCTCTTTGCCTCTGAGAGGGTCCTCTCCAACCCATCTACCCACCTACCTGACTCTTGATTTTAGTGAATTTGTTTGAGTTTCTATCTAAGATGATGTTTCCTATATACTTGGAAATGACGTTTATTATGTTGAGGTTTTTCCCTTGTATCCCTAATATTTCCAGGATTTATCCTGCAGGCATGTTAGATTTTATCAAAGGCCTTTTCTTCATCTAAAGCTATGATTCTGTGTTTTTTTTCTATTAGATTGTTTATATGGTGGACTCCGTTTTAGATTTACATATGTTGAACCATTTCAGTGTACCTGGGATGTAGCTTTCATGATCATGGTGGATCACCTATTTAATGTGTTCTTGTATTTGGATTGCAAGTATTTTAGAGAATGTTTTGCATCTATAAGGAAAGGGAAATTGGTCTGCAATATTCTTTCTTTATTGTATCTTTATGTGGTTTGAGCATCATCACAAATGTGGCTTTGGGGAATGATTTGGGTTATGTTTCTTTTGTTCCTATTTTGTGGAATAATTTGAGGAACATTAACACTTCTTTGAAAGTCTGGTAGAGTGCTTCAAGAAAATAATGTAACACTGTTTGTTTGTTTGTTTGTTTGTTTTTGTTCTGGTAGGGAGACTTTCAATTACTTCTTCCATTACACTCAGTGTTGCAGGTCATGTAAATTGCTTATGCAAACTTTACTTAACATTTGTAATTTTTTGAGTAATACACTTCATTTAGACTTTTCAATTTTACGGAGCATAGGATTTTAAAATATGTCTTTATGATTATCCAATTTCTTCTGTGTTCATCAGTGTTTTGCCTTTACATTTCTATATTTCATTAATTTGGATCCCCTCTCTCCACCTTTTAGGTAATGTGGATAAGGGTTTATCAATTTAATTGATTTTCTCAAAGTACCAAATCTTTAGTTTATTGATTCCTTCCTTATATCTTTGTTTCTATTTTAATAATTTCAATCCTGAATATGATTATTTCTTTGCATCTAATCATTTTGCCTGTATTTTTATCTTGCTTTTTTTTTCTAGAGCAGTGAATGTTAACCTTCCTAATGTTAAGACTCACTGATAGAGTTGTGGTGACACCCAACAATAAAATTATACTTACTGCTACTTAATAATGATAATTTTGCTACTGTTATGAATTGTAATGTAAATATATGAAATCAAGATATCTGATAGGTGACTCCTGTGAAAGCATCATTCTGTCCCCAAAGGGTCATGATCCTCTTGTTGAGAATTGCTGTTCTAGAGCTTTCAGGTGTGCTGTTAGGCTACTCATGTGAAATCTCTCTTTTTATGTAAACTTTTTTTTTGTGCGATGAACTTCCGTTTTATAACCACTTTCACCAATTCTCATAAGTTTGGATAACTTGTATATTCAGTTTTAATTTATTCTAGAAAAACTTTAATTTCTGCCTTGATATATATGTCATTCAGTTGCCACTTGTCTACTCTCTCTGCATTTGTGAGCTTTCTTAAGATTCTGCTGTTTTAGATATCCAGCTTAAATTCATGGTGATCATAAGATACAGGGTGCTTTTTAATTTCTTATATCTGTTAGTACTTGCTTGGATCAAAATATGTGATGGAGTTTGAAAAAGTTCCATGAGATTCTGAGAAGATATATTCTTTTGTGTTTGGGTGAAATGTTAGGACCTTCTGGTCTTTGAATCTGTTAGCTCCAGCATTTTTCTGTTTAATTTTTTGTTTTGATGGCCTATATATTGGTGAGAGTGGGTTATTGAAGTCTCTTACTATCAGTGTGCAAGGGTCAGTATGTGACTTAAGCTATAGTTGTTTTTTTTTTATGAACTTGGGTGTCCTTTTGTTTGGTGTATAGAGGTTAATATTGCAATATCTTCTTGGTGGATTTTTCTTTTCTTGTATATGAGGTCTTCTTCCCAATCTCTTCTGAGCAGTTTTGGTTTGATTGAAGTCTATTTTGTTAGATTCTACAATGGTTACACCAACTTGCTTATTAGGTGTTTTGCACAGGATATATTTTTCTAGCATTATGCTCGGAAACAATGTTCATCCTTGATGTTAAGGTTTGTTTCATACATGCAGCAAGGATGGGTCACACATACTAGTATCCATTTGGTTAGTCTGTGTCTTTTCATTTGTTAATTCAGACCATTCATGTTAAAAGATATCAGTAGGCATTGTTTGTTAATTCCTATAATTTTGTTGTTGTTATGATGTGTGTGTGTGTGTGTGCGTGTGTGTGCGTGTGCTTGCACTCGCGCACATGCACACAAGTGTGCACATATGTGTTTTCTCTCTTTTGATTTGATGTTTTGTAATTATTATTTGTGTTTTCTTGAGAGTGGTTAACCTCTATAGGATGAAGTTTTGTTTTTATGTTTGTTTGTTTTTGATTTTTTTACTAGCGCCTTCTCTAGGGATGTATTTGTCGATAGATATAAGAATCATATTGTCAAAAATATTAAACTATTAAAAATTATGAACACCTTTTAAAATAGTGACTCTTTATATATTCACTTCCATATAGCTAGCTAATAATGATATGTCTGTTAATTTTTTGTTTAAAATAAATAAATAAATAAATAAATAAATAAATAAAATGAATCTGTTAAAAAATTTTACTTTCCCCTCCCTTGTGTGAGACGCAATATTCTATTCTATTTGTACAGTGTGAGAATGTGGCTACATATAAATGCATGACATCACCTGAGAGTCTCCCTGATGAAATCAATATAAGCCCAAATACTCTCTTGAGAAGTAAATGTGACTTTAGATGTGTAGTAATGTTTTTACCTTAAATCACCTTATAAATCAACTTGCACAGAACTCACTGAGGATTTTTCTGTGTATTCCTGTTTAAATTGATCATCTGATCAGCATTTAGGGCAATTCTGTGCACAGCCACTATTAATAAGGTGTTTGTGCTTTGAATAATGCATTTCTTGAAACTACATACATAACATTTTATTATAGGTATTCATTATATAAATTTAGATGAGAACCCTTTTGCTTTCAGTTGTAATGTCACCCATAGATGTATTTTATGGATTTACAGGAAGTGTCCAGTGGTGGCATAAAAGCATTATAAAACAAGAAGCTATTAAATTTATTTTTTACATGGGATATTCCTGTGGGAATAGCCTATGTCCTAACTGCAGGAATGTCAAGTGTCACCTGCAAAATGAACTTTTCTTCCCTTTATATCCCTGCATATTTACTCCATATTGTAGTGAGATACTGTGTGACTCAAGACATGTCAATATGTTCTCCACTCTCTTCTAAAGCTGTTAACTGGAACAAGGCCATTTGGCATATAAATGTGTCTTACAGATGGAAGCTTGATTTCCTAAACACCACTTCTGCTTCATGCTAGTGATATGAAGATTAATTAACCAGACCCAGGCTACAACATATTTGTCTTCCATCATGTAGATATATGACGTTTCTGTTTAGGATCACACAGTTGCGTATACAATGGAGAAAATACAAGGCCAGGGAAAATTGTATTTAATACTAATAAAACTGCTGACCAAATTCTGTGACATTGGGATGGACAAATAACCAGCAAATTCTACACTGAGAGATGTTTCAGTTAAATTCACAGCATTTTGAACTTCACACTTAATGTAATCCTTATTTGTGACTAACAAATATTTTTTTCACTAAATATTTGTTGATGATTACTATACTTATGTCAAAATAAGTAACCAGGACGGGGTAATGACTAGACTGTAAAAACTAAAAGTAATAAAAAATGAATAATAATAAATACAGACAAGAAGAGTCTTGCATCTTTGAGATAAAATGTTCTGAGAAGTGTTTCCTGAGAGTTCTCACAGAGAATCTGTGTTCCAGAGGTGACCAAGTTTGTACCGTATGCTGGCAGCAGAACTTAGGAGTGTAAGAGTTACCCAGATGGTCTTGGTGTAAAAGCATGAAGGGGTTATGGGGGGTAGCTGAGGCTTGGCACAGTAAGAGACCAGGGGGAGGCCATTAGTGAAGGTGAATCTTCAATAGCATCTGAGGCCCAGGAATGACAGTGTCATGGACAGAAGTTGAGACCTGGTACTATGAAGAGAGTCTATGAAAGGCTATAGATGAAAGTGCATTCCAGTTGCCGCAGAGGACCTCGGGAGTTTTGGAGATATCAGTGTCATTGCCTGGGAGCTCACCAAAGAAAGCAGCAGTAGAGGGGATATTGTTCTGTTTATACAGTTGGATTTTGACTTTGCTTCGGTTTGATTGAGACTGTGCTCTAGTTCTTCCCCTTTGAAGTGAGAAAGTATTTAATTTTGATTTTTAAAATTGAAAGAACTGAATTTTTAAAAGAGATTTTGAACTTTTAGAGAAACTGGATATTTTAAAGAGACTGAAATCATAAAGAGTTGAAGTTTTTAAAGGCTGCAGGACTTTCTCCCCTTCTTCCTCAGGATTCTCCAAGCTCTGCCTGATGTTTGGCTTCAGGTCTCTGCATCGGTCTCTATTAGTTGCTGGGAGAAGTCTCTCTGATAACAGTTATGCTAGGCTCCTATCTGCAAGTATAGCGGAATATTGTTAACACTGTCAGGGGTGGACTCTCTTTCATGGCAGAAGTCTAAAGTTGGGCTGTACATTAGTTGGCCATTGCTTCAGTTTCTGCTCTCTCATTATCCCTGCATACCTTGTAGTGGCAAAACTTGTGGGTCAAAGTTTTGAGGCTGGGTTGATGTTTCCATACAGCCATTGGAAGTCTTTCCTGGTTAAAGGAGGTGGCCATTGTAAATTTCAAAAACAGAGCCTTTTGAAATCATTAGTATATATATTTGAAAAGTTGAAGAGAATTTCTTTCTTTTACACTTACATGAACGTTGTTAGCTATAGTCTCAATGAAATCATATATTTCGTGGCTTGATATCTTTTAAGTATCTTTGTAAGTAAAACTTACATGTCTTTAAAACCAAGACTGATACATGCAATTCAGAAAAAAAATTCAATAGTAGTTTACTTTCAAAAAATTGTGATTATGAAGTTGCCCCTGTAAGTTGAAAAAGAATATATGTGTTTAATTTTCTTTAAAATTCATGATGTAAACATCAAATTTAATATGAACACAGTATCTTCATGCAGTACAGATCCTTTACTAAGAGACTTGATACATCATGAGCATTGTCTACTTTACCTACTACAAATTTACAAGCAATGTCTCAAATTGTAGAAGAATTATGCAGTAATCCATGGTACAAAATTATGTTAGCCAAAACTTTATAAAAAGTGAAGGCTTTCTTTTCCATGTGAAGCAAATATTATCCATGTTTAGAAAAGTGGTAAAGCATTTTTGAAATCAGTGGAAGAACACATTTTTATCTTGAGAGATGTCATATTTTCTGTGAAGTAAAGGTAAATATGTATCATTTTGGGGAGTAAGGAAATGATGCTTATCATGATTTTACATAATATTATTACATTATGAAACTTGAAAATATGTCATTTTTCTATTTAGCATTTTAAGGCATTCAAGACAGTTTTATATAAAATGTGTGTGTTTGTGTGTGTGTGTGTGTGTGTGTGTGTGCCTTGTTCCTGTTCCCTTCTAAAGAATTCTAATTTCTTTGACTGTAAAGTATGTGGGTTTATTTTCCCAATGATGATTATAGTGATTAAGTTTATTTTCCTTTGAGATATCAAGAGAGATATTACAGTAATTTTCAGATGCAGAAGTATCTGCTAAACCTTATTCTAATGTTCATCACATAAAAGGCTGAAATAATCAGAAAAAGGTAAATTATTTTTTAATTCATATTTTAACCCTAGATTAATAAAATAGTAGAGAAATAATATTTTCACAATGAATCTGACTGGATGTGTTTGATTATCAAATATTAGGCTGCCCATGGAAGCAGAAGTCCACTACTTTTCATTCTACCTATCTCAATACTTGTACATATACCTGAAAAGAAAACTAATCAAAGTTTATACTCAGTACCTGACCCCCGCACCCTGAAACTTTCCAAAAAGTTTGTATAGAATTGTCTCAGACTGTAATCACACTGGTATTTTGAGACCAAGGTGGACTACCCACCGAGACTCTTCAAATTCATTCTAAACAGGCACAAGACATACTTACCCTAGAAATGCATTTTTTTTCTTAGTAGAAAGCATTTGATGGAGAGTTCCAGAAAAGCTTATTTCTGACCCTCGTCTTGACATGTATCAGCAGCAATATTTTGACAACTCAGTTTCCACTTTTGGAAAAAAACAAATGAAGTTTCCCTTAGCTGACCTTAAAATTTCAGCTAAAGTGACTTTTAAAATTGCCTTTAGTGGCTTGCTAGCAGCACTTACACCTAGTGTCTTTCCTTTTGTTTCTATGCCCTTCTCTATTCCTAAACTGTAGCGTGGCTGTTCTATACCTTAACTGTTGGCTGCTTGCAAGATCAAAGTGGCTGACATGGTCCTTTATCCAAATAAGCGAATACAGCCTTTTACACAACATTAAATTGTATTTGTTTAAAGAATAACTGACCATTAACCCCTTTTCAGTTCTAAAAATCTCAAAGCTTGTGCGGACTGTCACAAAATTTTCTTCTAACATTTAAAATCAGGCTTTTCTATAAGTTCCATTCTTGTATAGAGATCTTTCACTGGTGGGTGCCTTCAGATTACTTAAGTATGTTTGTGTGCTAAAATTCTACACACAGATAAACCCCCTCAAACTCCGTTTTTGTTTTTAATTTTCAAAGTATGGATTTATTTCAGTTGAAGAGAAAATATCCAGGATATATCCTAAGTCATAGTGTTCATGTATATAGATTATAAAGGAAGAAAATATGGTGGTGGGGGACAAGCAAAAAGGACAAACTTAATGTATATTCCAGTCTGTGCCCTGATTTTTCTCAAGTAGATGGCACTGTTTTGTCAACAGCTCCATCTGCAGACCAGGGACAGTGGTGACTCTTGCTTAGTGATGAGGTCACAATGCCTCTGCTCTCAGTCTGCAGCTTGTCTATTAAAATTTGATTTGAAAGGCAGCACCTGATGTTATCTTTTTTAAGTTGATTTTTTTTAGCAATGTCAGGTTTTATATGATTTCTGAAAAATAGCTTTAGGCTGTGTGTCAATGGAAATTCCTAGAGGGGAGAGGCAGGAAGGAAAAGCCAGCAACTAAGCAGGGGAATCTTTTCCATCCTTGTTTAGATGAGTACACATCTTTCCATTATTTTCCTGAAAAGTTGTGATTTATCTGGGTACTTCCCCCTAGAAACGCTGTTTCTAAGCTGCTGTGGTTTCAGCACTCTCTCTGGTGTTAGAGTGAGAACAGTTCAGGGTGTACTGCCGATGCTGCAATATTCCTGGTTTACATAATGTGTGCTCCAACAGTAAAACTCTCAGCAGAGATTCCACACTGAAAGAAAGTGTGAAGAGGTTGGAAAGCGGAGTTCAGCTCAGCCACACTTGAAAGTACTTGGACTTAGAGGTCTGTATGTTTGGAACACTAGAGGGCTGTATAAGTCTTTATTTTATTTATTTATTTTTATTTTAAAAACCTTTAAGGGTACTAAGTTTCTTAGGAAGATGGAGCTGATGTGAAATGATTTAACATAAAAACTGAGTATTTAAAAAAGCAAAGAGAATTAATCAGGGTAACACATCTCTAATGAGAAACATATACATATACACATGTATATACACACACATAAAATAAATATATACAATACACACACATACATATATATGTATATATGTATATATATCCATTATACAGTGCATTTCATAGAATAATAACTATACTTGAAAATCATTGTTTTATCAACCTATTGATCTTCAATGGAAATGTATTTCACATTGAAATAATTACATGTAATGTATTTTACATGTAGATAGTGTATTTATACAATAGCAAATTGAGAGCATGAGACAAAATCCAAAGTTATAGTGAAGTTGCTATCATTTTATTACCTGAAATAGGTAATAGCTGACAAAATACTTTGAAGACATGCAAGTGCTATAAAACTGTAGGTTGTCCATACTATTACCATGAGTCCTTATGTTCCATGGAGTAGTGATTGTCAGAGAGTTATTTTGCTAACAATAGGGAACTGTGTTGGATTACCAGACTCTGCACCTTTGCTAAAATATTTGATGTTAAATAAGGATATAATAATGTATACTCCTTACCAATTCTTGTCAGATTCAATGTTACTATCATGGGCATTATTACAAATGGAATTGAGCGTTCCGTATACATGCAAGAGGAGAATATATTAAGACGTTATACTTATACAACCATTCAATTTAAAGAGTAGATATTGTGCACATATCCCTAAAAATACCACAACTGAACAAAAGTTAAAAAGATCAGAGGATGAGAGTAAAATGCACGTGATCCAAATAGTTTATTTAATTATCATGGATCTACGATTCCAGCTATGATGTAGAGTAAGGTAGAAGTTAATGATGCCACATGGTGAAAGACAGTGATTCTTAACCATTTCTGATAAAAATATGAGAATGGAACCAAGTACATTCAGTCAGGACTAGAAAACACAATACCAATAATTTGTCAACAAAGAATGGTGGTTAAGGATGTTCTAAGAGAAGAAAGCATAAATGAAGGTATCAACAGAGAACGAAGTATTAGAAAAACTTTCCCTCATGTTAGGATTGCACAAGGCTGCCCATTAGGAGTAAATGCGTCACAAGAACAGCAAGTGAGTCAGGGAAACACACAGTTCTATTGTTAGGGACAGTCCACAGAACATCAAGCTAACAGCTATAATACATAAGTAGAGGACCTGGTGCAGGCCTGTATAGGCCCGGTGCATGCTGCTTCCGTTTTTGTGAGGTCATATGAGCACTGCTTAGCTGATTCAGTAGGACATGTTTTCTTGGTGACCTCCGTTTTCTTTGACTCCTACTCTTTCATGAGATCTCTGAGCTCCGAGAGAATGACCTAATGGAGACCGCCAGTTTAGACTCTCTCTCCACATAAGTCTGACTGTGGATCTGTGTACCCACTGCCATCTTCTGCCAGAGGAAGCCTCTTTGATGATGACTGGAGAAGAATTTTAAAAGAGTAAATGTAGAGGATACTGAAGTGTAGCATCCTTTGCCGTCACGATTACCACTTAGGTATGTCAACACGAAGTCTCAGATGATATGGATGAAATACATGAGTGAAATTAAGGAGTGTTAAAATTGTGGATCACCGTTTTGCTTTAATTATGTAACTATTTTCACCTAGAATGTAATATTCATTGCTAGGCAACGAGGCTCAAGTTGGCAATCCCAGCCAGCATTTAGAAAGCTGGGGTAAAAAGATCACCACAACTCTGAGACCATTCTGATCTGCACAGTGCATTCCAAGCAAGCCTATGCTATATTGTGTGACTTCACTTCAAACACACACACGTCTCCTCTACACATACTTCAAGTACTAGACACTAAGGTTCTAGAGAACAAATATGAAGTTGTGAATGTACAATGGAAAATAGAACAAATGATATGCATGGAATAGAGCTATCTCAACATGAAGGGGGGATAAAGTGCAGAGAAGTTATAAAATTGACAATATGTAAACACATGGTGCTGATAACCACAGGACTTTCTTTCTCAGAACCTGGAAAAATATTATAGATACCAAAATTTAATGCTGTAACAAAGCTTATACAATAAAATAAATAGAATACACATTGAAACTGTAGAGACCAATGATTCTTAATATAATGTATACACCAAGTATTGTATTTTAAATATTAGAGGGTAAAAAATATGATTATAATTTAAAATACTATAAATTGACCATTGGGTATTATTTTTCATCCCTTTCCCAGTAATGCTAAACTTAGATCACGTAAATCCCTTTGTACTGTTTTCAGTATTCTACCCAATGGTTCACAGGTCATTTGTTATTTTCTTTGCAGCTTTGCCAACTGTAGATGATGCTTTTGTATGTGAGAAATTGCCATATTTTTTTCTGTACGAAATTAAGAACCAATCATTTCTTCTGAGTAGTCATTTATAAAATTTCCATTTCTCTGTGTTCTGCCTCCTTCTCACATTTAAGTATGGAAGCCACAATTAAAGTTTCGACAATCTGTATTGCTCAGAATACTCTCTAAACTATGTGATGTTCATTTTGCTAGTTCTGTGCCCTGCGTGCCAGTATTGCTTTAGAAGGAAAGAATAAAAAGGCTTCACAGGAATAAAACCTTTTAAAAATTTAAAATAGTTTTTTTTTTATTTGTAATATAACTTACTATTCCTACCTTCCCCTTCTGCCTTCCATCTCCCATGTACTTGTGCTGCTTTCTCTGTTTCAAATAGATATATATTTACACTTAAAGATCATAATATTATATGTATTTATTCAAAATTATACTAATACAACCTGCACTATCTGCCTAATGGGTCTTGTATGCATCTATATTTCAGGGCTGACCTTTTGTTATTGAATAACCATTTGGTTTGCTCCTCCCTTGGATAAGGTTGGTTTTCCGGCTCATCGCAGTTCTTAGTTATCTGTCATTCTTTGACTAGGCCCCTTCCATATGTTTATTGGCATTATCACAGTTCAGTTTTATGTTTAGGTAGACATGTTTATGAGATAATATAATTGTAGTATTTTACATTTCTAGGGTAAGTGGTCTCAAAGTAAATGACCTCATCACCAGCTCTTACAATCTTTCTGCTCCCACTTCTACAGGGATTCCTTCCAAAGAGCTGGTGCTTATAAGAAAAAAAAAGTCATACACCTAGCAAATAGTTCTTTTAACAAGAAATATATTAAAAAAGGAAGAATAAAGAAAGATTTTTACAAACTCAGTGATCCTTATCTACTCTTTTAAAAATCAATGTATATTTCTCAGGTGTAATATGATATCTAATTCAGCCAATGAATTTGCAATCACTGCAGGCATTTCCTTTAGTGGATCATTTTCCTGTTTTAGATAACCTCATTGCATATCAAGATATACTACTGAATTGACAGCAAAAATGTTCGTTAAATATTATATAAAGCAGCAATCTCAACGGTGTTTAATTTGAGCTACTAATAGAGAAGACAACAGTCATTTATGAATGATTTTGGGCTAGAACAAAGCTGGCATTTGAATTTGGTAGATGACCAACATTTGTATAGATAACAAAAAGAGGCAAAGATTTTTTGTTTAGCTTTACCACACGGAAAAGGGAGATGTGCTTTAGGTTAAAGGCTCATTTTATGAGCTCTGTATTCACTCACAGGTTTTAAACTCAAAATCAATTCCCTTATTTTATTCTTACTCAAGAACCTTTTTCTTCTAATCATGTTTCCTTATCTGTAAAACCCGAATGGGAACACCTATATGACATGGTTGATGTGAGGACAAATGAAGTGAATGTGAAACACTGTGTCTGCCAACATCATGAGTGGCAGGTGTTACTCTCTAGATAAGCCTAGGGAATATCCACTGGACTGGAGCAGACAGTTGACACAAGAGCAAAATGAGATAGTGTGATCCCTGTGCTGTGTGCTTAGTTTGGAGGACATGCACTGGAAACACTTGGAAAATTCTCTCATATTTTTTTCCCTGTAACTAATGCCTGTTTGTTTTTTGAAGCCAATGTGGTATTAGATAGCTCCATTGAGGGCAACAGCTAATGAACGCTGACAAGCATGACTTGTCAGCTAAGCCATGTAAATTGACAGTGTGTCTGGACTAAACAAGTGTTAGGAAGAAGTTTGTAAGTGTCTTCTAAGGTAAAAGGGGAGAGAAATACAAAGCAGGAAACACAAAAGGGAAATTGTCTTTTAGCCTAGTCATCACTGTTGAAGCTTCCTTGATTGTGACTTTATAAGCAACCCACCTTCTGTGTCATAACAGGCTGTAACAATGTATTTAAATGACAACTGCCTCTGCAAGTAGATGTAGCCAGGCAGTACTCCCTAGAGGCACTATAAAATGTTCCAGGCAAACCTTTACCATTTGTTTCTAACCACTCTGTGGACTAAAGAAAGCTGGTGAAAGCAAGAAATAGGGTGGCAATACCATTCTCTCTGCAGCTGTTCACGGAAGACCGTGATCTCCCCTGCACCTGAGATGAGTGACCGTACAGAGATCTTTTTCAAACTGCCTATGGCAACAGAAGAGATGCCCGTGCCACCAATTACATTCAAAGCTTCGAATGATTCAGCTTTGAAAGTAATTAGATAAAGAAAATTAATTCCAGTTGGGAACACATGAAACGTTTCATTTGGAAACCAACATGAATAAAATTATTACTATGGTAAATATACAATATGAAAATCTAAAATTACAATACATTCTGACTTTAATATTTCCATACAAATTAATGTTTTGTTAACTCTCTGTAATGTGCGCAATTGCCAGGAGACAACACAACAACCAGAATAGTGCATGATCGTTTTGAACAAAGCCTTTAGGCAGATTCAAACTTTTAGACCAAGCTAGAGAGAGGAAAATATACAAAGACTGAAACAGTTTGACAATCTACACCTCTACCTCTCTGTCTCTGTGTCTCTGTCACTCTAAATTTCTCTCTCTCTCTCTCTCTCTCTCTCTCTCTCTCTCTCTCTCTTCCTCTGTGTGTGTATGTGCTTCTCTCCCTCCTTTCCTCCCTTCCTTTATCTATCTATCTATCTATCTATCTATCTATCTATCTATCTATCTATCTATCTATCTAATCTATAGATTATAGATGATAGGTAAGGGTGAACAAGGAGAATATAGATAAAAATGTACATTATGATATAGACATACATTGATCAAGCTTCCTCAAAAGAGTCTGTATTAGCAGACATACCAGTGCAAAGTAATATGAAAGGATGCTTAAAGAGAAACAAGAGACAGATAGCCAAAGATGAGGGATAACAGAGTTTCAGCAAGAGTAGCCAGACAGAAATCCTTGCTCAATAGCAGTGTAACCTATACACAAAGCACACTGAATCCAATGGAGCTGAGGATTCCATGTGGCAGAGATGGTATGAGACTCCAAGTAGGTGGGTGGAAGCGCCGTAAGCCGTTAGAGGCACTATGAAGTATATCATTCCCCCCCCCCCAAAAAACAAACACAGAGTGTTTTACAGAGGGATTTACCTTATTAAGATTGTAAGAATAAAATGCTAGATTCAATAAAATTAAATTTCCATTGTTAAAAGAAGCATTACCATTGTTCTAAACAAATACTTTCCAAAAATATCATGTTTCTATTTAGAATGAAAACTAAAAATCCGAATTCATGCTGAGCATATGCTATCCAGAAACCTGAGAGCACAACATAATGCACACAAGCAGCATACTGTGATAGGTGACATTTGTTGCACATTTATCCAGGGTGTTTTAGGACAGTTTGGATTCAGAAGCTGGGGACATCTGCTTTACATTTCTGATGCATAACCAGCAGCTGATGCTGGGAGAATAGAAACAGAATACGGTTACTACTGAATATAACAAGCAATGGTTTCTAGGGATGTGAATTTCTGTTTGCAACAGAGTATGAATAACTTCATTTCTGGATGTTGGTTGTAATCAGAAACTGAAGGCACATCACTAGTTTTATTTAAAGAAACTTTGGAACACACATTTTATTTCATAGAGTCATGTTTCAAATGAGTTAAGTATCCCTAACCACTTTATTTTAAAATGACATACATTTTCATTTAAATATTTCCACAGATCTGTTGAAAATTTGTTAAGGTGAATGTAATAAATGACATCTAAACAGTTATCTCAAAATTGAGAAGCCATTGTACTTTATCCTCCAGGCCTGGAAACCTGTCTGTGATGGGAGCCTTGGGGGTAGGATGAAGAAAGCAGAAACACATAGACACGCATACAGAAAAGCCAAATATATGGTCTATGCTTGCTCTAGGCCCAAAAATCAGGGTTTATTTCTTGCAGCACATGAGAAGAAGTTAAGTTTCGCTTGGTATCAAGTGCTTGTAGAGAAGTGTTTTAATCTCAGGGTCCAGTCACCAGGGAAGTGTATGTTGTAGTGGCTAGTTCTGGCACAAACTGATCAATTCTTCTCTAAATTAGAACACAGGAAACATTTGCATCAGTACAGAGGAGTACTTTGCCATTTCCCATGGGACTGAGACCTCAGAGTTCTCCACATGGCTCTGCCCAGGTCAAAGATAAGGGAGTTACCCAGCTTCATTGCATTTTATAACAGTAACCCATGGATGAAGGCAAGGATGTAGAAAATACTCAGAACCAGATATCTATTGTAAAATAGATAACACTTTTACAGACTATTTTTAATTAAAGGGATACATGTGTTGTCCTTAATAATAATTCTGATAAACTTGAGCCTGAGAGATGATGACAGCTCTGAGTGCATGCGGCACATGCTGCTCTTCTACCAGATCTGGGTTTGGTTTGCAGGTCACAAGTTGGGCAGCTGACAATTACCTCTATCTCCAGTTCCTGGGAACTGGCATTCTTTTCTAGTCTCAGGAAGTACTTGAACTCATGTAATACAAATAAACTTTTATAAGCACACAAACATACAGATGCATAAATACTTCTAAAAGCATTCTTTTAAAAATTACATACTAACTTACTTAAAACACATCAGGGTCATCTAGATATTAACTGTGTTGTACATATAAAGGCAGTAAAATTAGTTGATGGATTGATTTCATTCTCAACTGGCAAGATCTCATTAATCTCTGTCTCTCCTCAGTGAAAAGAAATTTTCCAAATTACCAATAAATAGAATGCTCATTAATTACAAAGTGAGAAAACACTGAATCAGCACCTAAATATCTGTGAAGGTTTTTGTTACTTTTGTAAAGATGATACAGATTAAACTAAAATGGTCATTGGTAACACCTTGTCACAAATGCTGAATAAAGCTCTGGACACAGTTGATCCTCTTGAATATTTACCAAATACTGTGTGAATCTCAGAAAGGCATAAACTATATCTAACAAAAAGAAATAACAAGTAGAAAAGTTTAAGCCATAGCTAGGTTAACAGTATTCTATTGTAGTATAAAGAAGATATAAAAAAGAAAAAGGCAATTTCATTTGATGTTTTACCCCATGAATCATCTGCGTTTAGTTAAGTAGAATTTTCAAAAGATCATTTAATTAGATGCATTCACGACTTTGCCATGTATCAGGTGAGCTAATTTTCAAAACCATTTGCATATAAAAATTATAGAAATTGTTCTTTTCAACATTGGAAAGAAATCTATGCGAATTATATTGCTGAAAGTAATTACATCTCTATATTCCAAGATAACATATTTAAATAATCTGTTAGGGATTTGGTTTTCAAATTAAATTACTGTAACATTAACATTGCTGTATTCATATAAAAATGAAAGTATCAGATACTTTAATTCTAATCTAAATCTTTTCTCCTATTCGTCTTTCAGGGAAATGCAATAATAATTTTGAACAAAAGAATAAAACACACCTGAGAAGGTTACTTTGAGTTCATAGGCTATGGTAATCTTTAGCCTAAAAGCTTTCTAAAGCCCATTACTACATCCTTTGCTTCTCTTGCATATGTATGTGCGTATAAATGCATATGTCATTACATTGTTCTAAATTCAATTGGGGCCGAACTTGTCAAGTATTCAATTCCACCTGGCTCACATAATAATTTAGGTAATTGTGTCATGATATAACAAGTAATATGATATACTTGTACAATTACTGAAACCACAAATTGATTATATCTAAAAATGGTTAAGGTAAAATTGTTTTCCAGGTTAAGAATAGTGCTTTCAATCTTCAGTTGAGAAAATACTAGGAGGCAGCAATGAACTACAAGGTTAATTTTTAAATCTGTGTAATCCCATGTCTCAATGTTCATGGTGGGTGGGTCAAATGAGATGCATACCTTCCTGAATATTTGAATTTCAATTTGAAAGCCCATTCAGCCACCCAAGTTTTGATACTACACAAAGGTCTTTTGTTTTTGTTTTATTTTTTTGAAACTAGTGACCTGCCTCTTCTTTATTCACAATAGAATCAAAATTGTGTCTGGATTTTGAATTGTTGTAATTATACTTTATGGATTTTAGTTTTACGTCAGTAACATGAACACAAAAATTTTAGAGATTTTTCTATAGATAACTACTATCATTTAAATAAATACTAACAGAAATTTTCAGCAAGGTATTTTTGAATTACATCAATTAATTGTTGATTTTATGTCCACTAATTTGATCTCATTTTCAGATTAAGTTGTAATAATGAAGGAAATAGACATTGGGATGCAGTTATTAAAAAGACTGAGAATAAGACCCACGTCAAGTTGGCTAGAAAAGCATCGTCTGTGTATCCATGAAAGCACATGAACACAGACAAGCAGAATACAGTCTTCTCATGTATCTTCTACTGGATTGAATAAGAATAGTTTACAAACTGTGGATTAAGTGTTCTAGAATGTTAATCACTTAGTTGTGAGTCAGACAGGGAAAGTGTTCCATTGTTTTAAATGTATAATTTTAAAATATACACATACTTAATAATTTTATGCATATGTGTACGTGTTTGTGTGTGTGTTTGTGTGTGTGAGAGAGAGAGGGGGCAGAGAGAGAGAGAGAGAGAGAGAGAGAGAGAGAGAGAGAGAGAGAAAGAGAGAGAGAGAGAGAGAGAGAGAGAAATTCTGCATGTGTACCGTTTGTAGGCAGGATCCCACTAATGTCAGAAAAAGACTCCCAGAGCTAGAGGTGAGGGTTACTGTGAACTACCATGTGAGTTCTAGAAATCAACCCTAAGTACTCTGCAAGAGTAATAATGTTCTTAACTCCTTAACCATCATTAATCTGACATCCATGATGCGTTTCTTTTTGGTGGAGACTATGACCTTACCATAGAACTCTCAAAATGCATGTATATGTAGATCCTATAAAAAGTATGCCTTTGCACATCTGACTATAAAAATGCTACTGTCATATTTTCATTATATGGCTGTGTATCAGGCTAATAACAACACCAAATCTCTATAAAACCCTAAATCAGAATTATAAACTCGCACTTTCTGATTCTGAATCACAATAATAACTTATACTACTATTTTCATAAACAAATAATTTTTCTTTTATGTTCTAACTAAAGAGAAAGTCATCATGAGGGAAGGTACATAGTTTGACTTTGTTGATAATTAGCCCTTTGATTTTGCACTTAAATTCATTATTACAAATCTAGGACATATTTGAAAGGGTATTTAGTCCAAAATAAGGGTTTTTATGAATTAATTTTTCAGCAAAATCATAGGTTCTCATTCTGAAACTTATCTTTTATCTCTATAAAATGTTCTCAATACATATATACAAATATAAATATATGTATGTACCTTAAAGAATAAATATTTTCTGTAATGAATCTTTGGATTTTTATTCAATTTTGCTTCATGAACTTTAAGTTAGCACCTGTTTGAAAACTGTTCTATTTGTAGAATATTGGATATAAGACTTACATACTTTTTTCTAAAATCACTTTCACTAATTGCATTATGAATATTCTATGACTCTCCCTGACTATAGAGTTAAAGTAAAAAGAATGCATATTTCTCTAATTTTTCATAGAGTTGAAATTATTTTTTAAAAATATTAAAATGCAAAGCAGTATTTTCCGGAAATCAAGAAGCAGGTGATTCTTGTCTTACCAAGTAAAGATACTTGCCTCTATCCTGTAGGACTTGAATTTGATCCCAAGAATATATGTAATTATAAAGTGAAATGACTCTTAAAACTTGCCTTTTGCCCTCCACACACTCCAATCGGATGTAGAAACACACACACAAATAAATAACTAATAGGAAATTGGAGTGTCACTAAAGTGAAATATTAAAAAACAGAATTTAAATTTCTCCATGGTTACATGTAAAGACTGCCTGCTTTTAGATACATGTTTATATACCTTGAAATGTAATTTGATATTCTACTTTGAAAATATAATCTTACATGTTTTGTAATCTTAAAAATAATTTCCAACACTACCGATAGTTTGCTTTTCATAAGTTAACATAGACAAGCATTTCTTCTCATTTCAAAGTACTTAAGATGAATTTTGGATTGATTAGATAACATTTATAAGAATTCTATTATCTTAAAATTGCTGTCTGGACATTATGTTTACCCTTCTTTTCTGTATATTGCTTTACAAAGCAGTTAAGATGACAGGTATTCTGATGGCTGTTACCCTTTAATGATTTTCTTTTTTTTACTGTATACAATCCATTAACCTTCAAGACATTCCTGTATCACTATGTATATCTTAAGAGTTTGATCTATAAGAACTTTTAATCCACATACACATTCAAGGAGTTTGAAAATGAATGAATATTGACATGTGAGTATATATTAAAGCCCTTATAGCATAAAGGAGACTAGAAATTTGACATATTTTAGGTTTGCTAATTCAATGGCAATTTTATAGAAAAGAGTATTTCTGAAAACCAAAGGTCTATATTTTTATGACTCCAGCACTTAGAAAACAACATGCTCTGAGACTTCAAACAGTGTACTGAGCAGTTACAGAATGCAAGCCAGATAGATATATCCAAGCACAAAACGGCATGTGGAGCAACAGACTTATGTGCAGATTCTTCCCGAACCAATTATGTCTCACGTGTTCTTAGACCCATTTATAACCTTTTCACAAGCTTCAGTGTTGTTACTTAGGAACTGTGATCAGGATTGTTGAATAGGCACAGTTAACTTGCTTTTAAAATATTTATAGTGCTCTAAGTAACTCATTGACACTGATTAAAACCAAAGTGTAAGGGCTGGTGAGATGGCTCAGTGGTTAAGAGCACTGACTGTACTTCCAGAGGTCACGAGTTCAAATCCCAGCAACCACATGGTGGCTAACAACCATCTGCAATGATATCTGATGCCCTCTTGTGGGGTGTCTGAAGACAGCTACAGTGTACTTACATATAATAAATAAGTAAAAATTAAAAAAAAAAAACAAAGTGTAAGATTCATGCAATTGAACACAACTTCAGCCTCTGAGATGGCTCAGTGGGTAAAGGTGCCTATTGACAAATCTTGCTATCTTGATGAGTTTGATTCCTGTGTCTCTCTTCATAGAACAAAGAATCCTTCAAACTGACCTCTGATATTCACGCACATGCTCTTGTACGCATCGCTGTCACTAAATAAATAAATGAATAACAAATACATATATACATACAATTTATACATTTTAATGAAATTTCATTATTGTAAACATATAATTTGTTTCCATTGAACAAAAGTAATATTAATGGTTCAGTAGCAGATATATTAGTCAATGAATTATGTTGAAATACTAAGTATACTGGTTCCCATTATTTTTCAAAAATATTGTTCTTAGGTGAAAGTTCATTTGGGATGCCATGCAACCCATCATGAGGTGAGAGATGTTAGAACAGTGAATCTTTTTGATGCAAAGACTATGATGGATGAAATAAATAGTACATACTGGTGATAGCTGCCCCTTGAAAATTTTGGAGCTAAAATAGAGCACTTATTTTCAAAGCTTAAAACTGTCTGGATGTACTTCTTACTGTGAGGGGAATGCAAGGGAGTAATTGGGATGATTCTGCTGCATTTAAATTTCTTACTGTAGTGCTAAGAATTTGACCATCAGTCTAAGTGAGACATATATTATGGTGTAGAGACACAAGGAAATTTAAGTATCTATGTCCATAAATATGAAGCTATGCATAGGATACTTTGAATAAGAGTGAAACTATTTTGTTACCAAAGCTACAATAAAATGTAAGTATTCCCAGTCCATTTCTACCACTCTGAAGATAGATGAGAAACTAAGATATTGGTCTATTAGGTTCCTTCTTGACTCTGTGCTACTGGATTTAATTCTACCCTCTCACTAGACATAGAAGACACCATGATGGCCATTATGATGGCTAGTTGTCAACTTGACTATATCTGGAATCAACTGCAATCCAGAAATGGAGGGCACAACAGTGATCTGGATCATGAGTCAGTAAAATCTAATTTGGTATAGATCTTCAGGCTGGAAAATGAAGTTTTTGATCCAGATCTTGGAAAGAAAACTCAGTGGGTAAAACACTGACTGTTCTTCCGTAGATATGAGTTCTATTCCTAGCATCCACCTAGGGGACCCCGTACTATCTGTAACTCCAGTTCCAAATATGTCTTCTTGTTCAAGTTCTGCATATATGTGATGCTCAGACGTGTTTTCAGATAAAATGTCCATACATATAAAATAAAAATATAATTAAATAAAATATATCTGGTAAGTTAGAAACGAGTCATCAGTACAATTCTTTGCAAAGTCTTTGCAATTTATCAGTTTGAGAGAAAAATTTGCATTCATTATGTTTATTTTAAATATTACAATTTCATAATAGTGATGTCAATAGTTTTAAAGCAATCAGTTTCATGGACAAAAATCAAACTTGAAATAAAGACACAACCCACAGTCTTCTTTGTTATCTGAGTTTATTTGAGTTTTATTATTTTGTTCCTGGAAAAAAGTACAAAAATTACAAAAGCACAAGTTTTTTTTTCTTAAAACTCCTTTCTATTATTACAGATAAATACTCTGAAGTTTAACATTTTTTTCTCACATATCTCTATCTAGATTCCTGGAATATTCCTATACAAGCCTGCAAAATAAGATCAGAATACCAACAAGATATATAAATCATGAAAGAGTTAAATTAGGATGTTATCAAGCCTGATTTAAAGCTAAATATACTTGAAGGAGTTATTAGAAGGAATAATAATGTTTAATGTTTCTTAGGCTTATTCTTTGAAAGCATAAATTCACATTTTATATCTAAACTCAATCTAAGTTTTTGTGTCTTCATAATAGGAAATTTGTTTGAGTTTTTAATGTAATGTTTAGAGTATCTTAGAGAAATCAAATGAATGCTAATGAAATTAAG
The DNA here is from genome assembly GCF_004785775.1 of Grammomys surdaster. NCBI lineage: Eukaryota > Metazoa > Chordata > Mammalia > Rodentia > Muridae > Grammomys > Grammomys surdaster. Next base: position 6,906,112 of record NW_021620932.1, read on the forward strand.
CTGAATTATATCAGAGACAAATATTTGTTCTGCTGGGTAATTAAATTCAACTCAAATATCAACATTTGTGGTGAAGTAGATGAGGTAAATACTGATCACTCTGTTCTAATCCTTGTAGATAAATACATTCCTTTGATATATCCAATATTTAGTCAGAAGTTCTTACACTCAATATTCATTTATAGAGAAATTTCACATAGAAGGCTATTTTGGCTGCTGATTTCTATTAAATAGTAGAGTTACCATCATACTTTCTTTTGTATTCATTTATGATGTTTGAAACTCTACTAGTGCTTTCTTACCATTTTCTTTAAAAAGATGTAAAGTAGAAATTCCTTCTACTTACATACCTAAATTTTATCAGTGTTAATTGTTGGTAGATAATTACTGAGAACTATCACTGGAGTTCAATAAAATGTGTTTTTAAAGCTAAACTATGAACAGTGATATTTGATAGTTTATTGAAGAATTTTACTTTAGAGAATTCATATACTATTTGCATAAGTTAAGATTTATAAGTCACATAAAAGTGCTGTATAAAATTTGAAACTATTACATCATTAGTAGTCCTTAAATTATATATCAGGATTCCGGGTGATGAAATCTATCATGTTATTATTTATCAGTCAACTATAAATGAACATTTAATTTCCAGATTAATAAAGATAGTCATGTAAATTTTATATACTTAGGAATAAAAATGAACAGATTTTCTTAAAATTATAGACCTTGTTATAACTATTAAAATTACATTGATGGTAATAGAGTGATACCATTAATTTTACAGTGTGAAAAAATCCAGACAACAAATTAAACACTATTTTGTAATTGTTGGATAATTAGATTCTTGAACTGAATGCTATTAATTAATGTAAATATTTAGATACTTGGCCTAAGTATTGACTTTACTGATTCAAGTTGGTAATCAATAGGGTGCTGGTTTCCTGTATCTCCTCCAGTACAGCGCTAACTGTGAACATCTTAAGCAGCAGGGTTTGATCTTTTCCATGCCTATCGAGATAGGCATCAGAGATGTGTGTGTCCTCGCCTTGTTTCTGTATAGAGGCTTGAAGGACAGTAAGATCTTTCCCTATTCTCATAGCATAAGGCACTGTTTGCTTGTAGATGGAGCTATCCCTGAGGGTTTAAATCATCTTTTCCCCCATGAATGTGAGTCTGTGACTCTAAACTTCCTATAGTTGATCTGCACTATCTTGTAAGGGAAGGGCCTACCTTATGAGACTATTTGGAATTTGTAGAATATTAGCTAAAATAGACTCTTGGCTTCAGTTACATTTCTCCACATTCTGTCTTCTGTAAATTTCTCCTTAATTTAATTTTTACCATCTACTTTATGACATATAAATTAAGGCATAATGTTTAGTAAATTAACGTAAATTTACTTTTTTATTCAGATATGTATTTATGTGTATAGGCAGAGCACATATACACTACATACATGTTTGTGCACATGTACAAGTGTAATGCATGTTTATGAAGTTCAGAGGAAGATATATGGTGTCACATGTTCTATTGTTTGATGAATTATGTCTTTATGTTAGTCTGTCACTGAATTTAGAGTTTATTGTTTTCAACTAAGGTGGCTAGAGAAGTCTGCAACAATCTTCCTGTCATGCCACATCCTTTCTTTCCCCATCCCAGCTATACTCAGGCTTCAGTTGTATAAAGGTACATCAACTTTTATGGTCATGTTGGAGATCCGAACTCAGGCATTGTATTGAACAGCAACTGGCTCTTATTCACAGAGCTATATGATCACCTAAAAGGTATATAAATTCAGTAATGATGGCCTAAAGTCTTTTTTTCTTTTTTTCTTTTCTTTTTTTTTTTTTTTTTTTTTGGTTTTTCGAGTCAAGGTTTCTCTGTGTAGTCCTGGGTGTCCTGGAACTCACTCTGTAGACCAGAGACCAGGCTGGCCTCGAACTCAGAAATCCGCCTGCCTCTGCCTCCCATGTGCTGGGATTAAAGGCGTGCGCCACCACCGCCCAGCTTTGGCCTAAAGTCTTGATCCCAGGTAAAAACTAAGATGATGATATTTGTACATATTTTATTTAACTGTTATGTATTTCCTCCCACAAAACAGCTTTATTGAACCTTCCTATGTCACATGGTTTCTATTAGAATTATCTAACTATCCTTCATGAGAGTCTTAATATTCTTTTAAAGAATAAAATGAACAGATTATTTAAGCCATCCTGTTTATTTCACGGTATCATCTGCTCTATTAATCAGCATTTATCAACAGCTACTATGTGTTGTAGCATTCTATTAGACAGAAAAATATAAGAACCATTTTCTTAACAGAACTTTTGTTTGAATTTTGTGACTTGTGAAAGAACTAACTGTAATATGGTTTGGATTCAAATAAGTGAAATCATGAAATAAGTAGCACCATGCCAAAGCACGAGGGACAAAAGACACATAGACACAGGCCAAGGAGGTTCTGTAATTTAGAACATAGTCCACAAAGTCCTTTCTGCACTATTTACAACAGAAACCAAATAGAAAACATAAAACAAAACAAAAAACAAACAAAATAAAATTTCAAGATAACATGTTCTTTTATACCCTGATTTAGATACAAGTCTCTCAATGACCAATCATATTGAAGTTCGGTTTGTAGCCAGAGGAACTATCAGGAGATGGTCGAATTTGAAACAAGAGATATTTATCAAGAGGAAATTTAGTCAGAGAGTGCATGCTACTGATGGGGATGCTGACATACAGACATTCTCCAGTCACACACTTCTTTCTATTATGAAAAAACAACATAGTTAGCCGTACTCAATCATATATTCCATGCAAAGTGCTCCCATGTACCAGGTACCAAAGTAATAAGTCATATGATCATGGACTAATACATCAAAAACCTACGACATAACCAGGCATTCCATAGAGACTGATAGTCTCCCATTATTGCCACACAAATGGAGAGCTGATAAATACAACCAGTGTTTAGTTTCCTTATCTGAAGATTACACAAGCAAAATAAAACGGTGCAAGTTAGCTTCTTCTCAGTATTGAGGAAGAACAAGCGAGGAAGAATATGGCTGGTGAACAAAACATGCAGGTGGCTTATGGTTATAGTTTGGTCTTTCTTTCGTCCATCGCATGTGTGTGTGTGTGTTGATAGAAGGACTTCACATCCCTATGCTGTGCTCTTCTGGTTCTTGTCCTTGTTCCCATTCCTTTGTCCTCCATCCTGACTTGGCATTGTGAGGTGCTGGGGGGCTTCTTAGGCTGCATGCTGGAAAGCACTGTTGTAGTCTCTCCAAAAACATGGCTTTCTTATCTGTCAACCTGTACCATTCAAACTTCTTCACTTTTCTTCATTATTTATTGTTTTGTAGAACCATGACAGGATAGTTGCCTGTGTTTTGTTTTGTTTTGTTTTTTAAGTAGGGAAAAGACAAAAATGATAAAAAATAGAAGGCCACACTCGCCCTTGAGGACATGCGATTTAAGTCGGAAAATTCAGACATAAAACACAATGGCTGCAATGCTAGTTCATTTCAGAGAAAGCAACATAAGTTTCCATTCTTCTTTTCAGAGGTTAAAAGCTTCCTGTCACATATATTTTTAAAGAACAAATAGATGTGGATTAACAGTAATGATAGGTACTCAACATAATTTATCATTTTTTAAAATTTAAATCATTTAGCATTTACATTTTATCTCCATGGATGAAACATAAGAAACAAATACTGCAATGTAAATTTAATGTGTAAGGATTAAAAAGAAAAGATTCCGGTGTTTCTATGATGGATTCTGTAGTTCTATGATGGATAGAACTACGGTTTCCAGCATTTTTAACGTAAAAGCCTGACTTCTGGAATTTCTAGCAAGCTAGGCTGGGCAACATCTTGAGAAGGAGAGAAAAGAGGCTTGTTTTAATATAACAGTGAGTGAGATAAAAAATAAAATAGCTCACTGATTCCCCAAGTGTGTCTCATTGGCCCTGAAAACAGGCTTAGTTTTCAAATAGCTGGCAGGATATATGGATAACTAAGTAGGCCTTGTCAAGTTCCATCCACCTGTGACCCATCCTTGTTTCTATTCCAGATCATTCCTGGATCTATCATGTAAAGTGGTTTGTCTGGCACCAATCAAAGATAATCTGAAACAACTTTAGAACACATTTCTTTCCGAATGATAATTAGTGCTAATCATTACCAGACATGCAACATGTGCCTATTAAGACGGGGAGAGAGAAAAGTAGGGTTAGGGGAAAGTCAAGTAAGAAGGACCCAAAGGAAAAGAATCAAAAATGTTGAGGAGAGGTGAAAAGAGAAAGGGGAGGGGAAGGGAGGGGAGGGGAGGGGAGGGGAGGGAAGGGGAGGGGAGGGTAAGGGACGCTGCGAACTCTGGCATCGGCCGG